>NW_027526203.1:360134085-360609085 GCF_048455015.1 Haemaphysalis longicornis | reverse complement strand
ACAGATACATACATACATACACACATACACACATACGTACATACATACATACATACACACATACACACATACACACACACATACACACACATACATACATGCATACATACATACATACATACATACATACATACATACATACATACATACATACCAGCTTCTCAAATGGGAGCTTCAAGGCCCTCCTTTCGCGGCCTCCTCGACTACTACTTTGTGGCTGAGCCTGAACATGGGTGTGTCGTTTATTCGCTAAATCACGCGGCAGTCTAAAGCCGACCTTGTCTGTAGGCGGCGCATAATTTTCTTCGTACACCCGTCTATTGTCCACTTTCTGATGCCAGTTTCGCCGGTGTACACACACACATCTACTCTCTCACACTCCGCCCACACACACATACATATACACGCACGCGCGCACGCTCAAGCACGCACGCACACGCCCGAAAGCACATTGGGACAATGACGGTAACCATCATCATCATCAGCCTGCCCAGGTCCACCGCAGGACGAAGGCCACTCCCAATCACCTCCGAATGCTCCTGTCCTGCGCTGTTCGAGTCCCCCGTCCACAGTTTACCACCGAATTTTCGTATTTTCATCTTTCCATCGCAGGTCGACTTTAAAATGTTATCTGGACAGCGGCACTGCGCCAGGCAGAACGCCATGCTAGCACTGCCATAGTGCAGATCTCGCTAATTTGGTTGCAGATTTTTTAGCCGAATCGTATGGTGGGCACCATCATTCGCCGAATTTGCTTTGTTGGCGACATGGATTGACCACACGAGTTCATTGTGGGGAAGCAGAACCGGCGGATTGTCAACTCTATACTGAACGCGCCCGAGGGAGGCATCCGTTAACAACGAAGTACTATCAGTTTTTTCGAGTGGCCTGTATTCATTTGACCGCATTCTAGTCCCAGCTATCCGTCTGGCGATTTCTAAAGTCCCGTATATGAAACTAGAAATTCCTGCCCACGGGGTGCGCACGCAACGGGCGTTTGTTAAGTGAATTTTTCTTTTCGTGCTTAAACACTTTCATGTGGACTGAACGAAGAAACTCGTCTGTCCGTCTGTAACGCTCGATGTGCCACACGTTCGCCGCGCATACGAAAATAGTATGAATAAAGGGCTCTAGGGCGTTCCTATTTTCGTATTACCGTTTATATTGGCCTTGAAAAAATGTCTTTCCAGCGATGCGTTTGGGTATAGCAGTGAAGACAATCTTAAAGGGGCTCGGTTTACAGCTCTATATATGAATCGTGGGTTCAAGAGGCCCGTGGGCCAGCCTAATCTGATACGGGATTCGTTACACTGTCCCTGAAAAAATGTCTTCCCAACAACGCATATGTCTATAGTAGTAAATACTACTCTAAAGTCTGTATAGAGGGATGCATGCGGTCTTATTAATATATTCAATAAGGTGTCCTAGAGCATCCTTACTTTGATATCAGACTGTCTACACGACGCCTGAAAGCAGTGTCTTCCCAGCAATGCTTGTGTGCAATAATGAAGCCGACTTTATGGGAGCTCGTTGTATAGCAGAGTGGCTAGGACTAGGAAACAACAGACGGCGTTCTCTTTCCGGGCCTGTGCGAGAAATAATCGAGTTAGGTTTAGCGGGATACCTCACCTTGGCGTCGGCGCGCGTGTTTACAGTATGCTGTAACTTCGAAGCGCGCACCGACCACGCCGGGAGCAAATTTGATTGATTTCAGAAAACCCAACCAAGTGTATACAGTCCCTCTAACGTTACACTTTCCAGTAACTCCTGAAAAATTCAGCATTGGTAGCCAGCTATACCTGTCTGTTTTGTTGGGCGTTATGGCGAAAGGTCGCGCCGCCTTTTCCTCTCAATTTGACGTGCGCGTGTCATTTGCCAGTCAAATTCCGCTCCCTCGTACTTGTGCACGCCGGCCCGTGCAACGGCGGCGCTCCTTCTCGCTGCTTCGGCGGGCCCCGTCCGTCGTCTTCATTGACGTGCGTGTCAAGTCGCAGTTTTTGCTCGGCCTTCTAAAATTACACGGCACGTCTCATACGCATCCTCTGTGCAGCTCGCGTTTTGACCGTATTTTGTTTAATGTATTCCCTTTCTTCCGTAATATCACCCGCCATCCAGCGAGAGAGTGCCCGGGCACCTTTACCTCGTGGCGTGCTTTTCGTGATCCCTAAATAGACTTTGAACACGCAGGAACGAGCACTTTGTACGCTGGGTCTCGGACGACCACATATACGCGCGCACTGGCGCGCATGTCTGAGTGCGCGGCGTCGTTTTTGCCTCTTGTTTTCCTTTGCTGCGCTTTCGAGACACGGACTGTTCGGTTGTTCAGGAGCGCGGCTTCGCCTAATAGACCGCACTGCCATCGACAAACTTGCCTCATTCGAACACGCAACGCGTATGGATGAAAGAATGCCCGGCAAGATGGTAACGGAAATAATTCGAAATAAAGCACGGAAAACGGTCACGGGGGTTTTAGGTTCTCACATCAGCAGGCATAAAGGTAAATTAACAAAAACAAACTACAAGAGGGCCACAAACACACACGCGCTGACGCTGTGCCGCAAAGTATGGCATGGCCACCGTTTGTAAAATTTCCCCCAGCCGTGCATGCGTGTTTGACGTCGGTTTAGGAGCAGCGTGGGTTCGGCTGTGCCTCCATCTGCGAGTGTGCTGGGCTCGCGGGGGGCGCGGGGCTGCGTCGAGACTCCGCGGGCCTCGCGTGCCTAGCCGACATTGTGCCCTCGATCACTGTCTTTCACGAAGATCGTGACACGCGGCTGTCGTCGCTGCGCTCTCCCCGCAATATATAGTACCTCGGTGGCGACCCCCGGGCGGACGAAAGCACATCCTCGCGAGGTTAACCGGACGCGCGCGGATCCCTAACCGCCGCGCGCCGTTAACGAATTACCCGCTTAACTGAATTAATGTAGAGCAGTGCCCGGAAGGGTTCTTACCAAGAGAAGCCTTCAATACACGAGGTTGCGCAGTGAAGAAATAACGTAGAGGATGCTCGTACCTACTCTCCGCACAGCTAAGAAGATTACGACTGCATCGCAAAAGTAATGCCTGGTAATGCTATAGGCTACCGTAAGACCGTCAGAGAGAGCTGCAGTCTCCCCTTTCCGGGCGTATGCGGGAGCTGCCGCCGATCTGGTGCGTGCTTTTTTCCCTGGGCGCGCGCCGCATTTATCGCGCTAAATGAAGTATGGGGTAACATTCTCTTTCGACTTATGAACCCATACGCACTAGCATTTGTCCAGCAAGGTCGGTTGAAATGTAGGCTAGCTACTGAGTGAATTTTTGCCGGCGCTTGTCTTGTCGTCTGCTGCGTTGATCTTCTGTCTCTGCATCCCTGTCGCCACTCGTGGGTCACCCTACCTGCGCGTTGTCAGCGAAATAATTCTTCCACCTACGTAACCATATTGTTCATTATCCCATGCTTTCAGTTTTAACACTACACATCGCGAAAGGACTGCGGGGTGCGTCCGCTCAACGGGTTTCCAGCGCTCCCGAACGGAAGCAAACGTCCGCCTTGCCGATCATCCACACGCAAGCACCTCTCGAAGCCCGTCCGTCACCCCACACCGCCCGCGGCGTCCCTCCCCCCTACTCGTGCGTGCGTGTGGGTGTGCGTGTGTGTGTGGGCGCGCGCGCTAATGTGTGTGAACAACTGGCCTAGTTATAAAACAGTGAGGCACTGCTTGCACTTGTGAGCCGGAACCAGTGAGCCAGTGAGCCGGATTCTTACATAGCTTAAAGCGCGATGGGCACTTGGGTGTTTTCTCGTCTTTCGAGTTTGATAAGTGGGCTAAGGCGTTTCTGGCGCTTATTTCATATAGCGAAATAATGGATGAGATGAATTTGACTATACGGTTGCTCACGTTTATACTAATCTGACACTTGTGTCAACGCGAATCGCTTGAGGCAGTTCGTGTCACTACGGGAATTATGGAAACAGTGCAGATTCAGATTGGTTCCGTAACTGGCTCGCCTTATAACGTTTCAGTGGCTGGGAAAGCGCGTAAAGTGTAGCGAGAATGCTGGGAAAAGTGTAGGTAAAAATGAAAAACACGCTATAGCAACGACAAATTGCAAAAAGGCATGCTGCCTTCCGTAGTGTATGTGTTTTTTAAGCGGCAGGTCTATGTGAATGCTTTGTGACTCCTATAGGCCTGAAATTCTGACGGGCCAAGCTAGCTCCGTTAAAAGGAGCTTTTCAGCCCTCACAATACCCCATGAAAACACATTTTAATTCTCTCACTATTGGGATAAAAATAATTATCATAACATTCGGTAAAATTTGTATACGTACGAAGAGACATTTTGCATCGGTGTCAACCCCACCAACGCAGTTTGTCAGGCATTACGAACTGCGCGTAATGGCTGCAAGCGTTTTCTCGCAAGTGTACATACCTACTGTCATGATAAGTATTTTTAGCACAATTTTGACACTATTAAAATATGCCTTCTGGGGTACGAGCCGCCGCGGTGGCTCAGTGGCTAAGGCGTTGTGCTGCTAAGCACGGGGACGCCGGTTCGATTCCCGGCCGCGGCTGCCGCTTTTCTGATGAAGGTGAAAAGCAAAAACGCCCTTTCGTACGAGATTTACAGGCAGCATCATAGTTAAATCAGGAACGATTTGATCATTAAAAAGACGGAATGATTTTTTGCATTTCTACCGTTTTTGGCTTTGGGAAAAAATAGCTTGCGCATTCTCTCGCGGAGCTGAATTAAAAGTCAATTGCCCGGGCGACGCCAAACCACAGAAGACTGGGCGCTTTATTTTCCCTCCGTCCCGACTTTCCGTCGACTTTAAAAACAGCCGTGCACAGCTCGGACTATCTTTTTATACTTCGGAGTCTGGACCATTGGTCCCGAAACAATTAGTTTCCGAGCCATTTGTACAGGGGCCATTTGTTCCCGGACAGCGAGCTCATGTATCGAGTTCACGTTTCGCTCTCATGAGAAAGAATTTACTTTAAGAAAATGACGGCAGCACACACTAACGCGTAAGACTTGAAGGTAGCGAAGCTGTACGCAACCTTCACGGCCATCCCGACGGTTCAAGTCCACCATTGCAGCCAATTTGCCTCTTCTACCCTGCTGCAACGACCTTCACTCCATCATTGCTGCTATAAGTGTGGGGAGCTTCTAATTTTGGAAGTGATAACCATTGGACATCTTCTTTCTCGTTCCGAGCAAGTGTTGCCACTATTACGGCTAACGCTGGAGTTTTTTTTTTTTTTTTTTCAATCTAGGCTAATCAACCTAAGTGGGTATTATTGGCTTGACAAACGTGTGCCGGGGACGCTGGGCGGTTGCCTTGAGACACGCACACACGAGCGCTCGGCATTTTCTTGGTTTTTTTTTACCTGCCGGGCAGTCGCCGCAATCTTCGCCGGTCTCCCTAAGTGGGTGTGCTTGGCTTGACGAACGGGCGCAGGGGACGCCGGGCGGTCAACGGGAGGCACGCTCACACGAGCGCCAGGCATTTTCTTGGTATTTTTAACTGCGGACATGAAAAATTACGATTTGCTTAAAGGAGCCATGAAGAGAAAATACAACTTCGTGTAATTTGAAAGAACATGGATTCAGTATCTCACTCAGCTCCATTACCGCCCCAAAAGATGTTTTTGTAAAAAAAAACAGGGAGAAGTATTTAAAACTTTCAAATTTTGCGCCACAGTGACGTGTTATGAGCAAGAATGACGTCATACGGGCCAACAATAAAACATAATTTTCAGTGCATTAACTGCCCGTTAGCATTCAAGTGATGCGGTCAAATGGAACTAGAGGCCCCATTACAGACGTCTAGTCATGTGTCGTCACGAGAGGTCAATTAGGCGGCCGCCAATCGCACAAACAAGGTTCCGTGACGTCATAGAAAAGTTGCGGGAAATTGTCCAGGGGGTCGCAACTGCTTCACACGTTTTCTTTAATATCTCCGTTATTTGTTCGAAGATTGCGATGATATTGGTATCATTGTTATCGGGACTAAGCAGTCTTTCTAATAAACCCAACTTGTATTTTGTCTTCATGGCTCCTTTAACAGCTTCGCTGTTAAAAGTTGCGTCCCATTTGGCGGTGCGCATGATAGCTTGCGCGTCCGTTTGATTGTTGTTCGCGCGGATTTTCGTTCTTGACACTTGGTACTTCAAAGGAATAACTCGGTCATAAAACAGCGCGCCTCAAGTAGATGCTGTGGCGTTGAACGCTCTTCTTTTCTTGTGAAGATCTAGTAGGTTGCACATTTCCTCTCAATGTTTCGCGCAAACAAGAGTGTTTGCTTAAACAATCACCTTTCCAAGGCCAAGCTCGCCCGGTCAGAATGAGTGTGTACCTGGAAATTTAGATTTTTTCGTCTCCGTCTCTTATACGCAGTATTGCTGGTCGTTGTTTTTCCCTTCGAAGGTCACATTTTGTATTTGTTATTTCTTTTTATTTCTGGGCGCCACCGCGTCGCGAAAGTCCACAAAAAGGGGCGCCGCAGTGAATGCGTGGCTTTGTGGCTCGTCCACCCTTGCTGACGCCAACGTGCCGAGGAGGCGCGCACTCACTCTATTTTGGCAGCGAGACCGATTCTTAAGAGGCGCCGCTGCGCTGCGGATTATCCCGACGCGGCAACGCGAAGAATGGTCGCGGTCTTTCTTGTGCGGCTTGCGGCTCAGTGGTCCTCCCATCGACCCCACTCACCTTCGCGCGTTTTCCCCCGTGGAAGGATTACAAGCAGCGGCCCTCAAGCGTGCCAAACGGCGGACCAGCTTCCGACACCTTTTTGAGCGGCCCGCGCGCCGCCACCCGCGAGTGTGTGCTGTGCATGCGCCGCGTCTCGTCGCACCGGGTACGTGTCGAGCCATTGTCGCCAGGCGGCGCCTTTGTAGGCGGTGGCTTCGCACCGACGCCTCGGAATCCTTTTAGGTCCCCCTAGGCTGTTCGCGAGAGGGCACCCTTGTTGCGCGGTGTCGCGCTGCTGTTCCCGCTCGTTGTCGGCTACGGAGGCGCGACGTGTTTTGAGGGGGACCCAGGGGGACAACACAAGGAGGTGCTGACCCGGGCCTTGTAATTTTCGTGTCGCCTCCGATCTGGCATACAATGCGGAGGTGCTCAGACGTCTCTAAACGGTACACGCGATTAGGTTTACACTTCGCTAAACGCTCCGAGCGCTGCACGGGGAAAAAGTGCAGCGCACTCTTTCTCTGGCCCCTTTCGGGATACCTAAGTAGCGACCGCTTGTTGTGTGTGCGCGTGTGTGTGCGTGTTTGCGGGAAGAAAGCCTATACTCGAGTGACTGCGTCGGCGATCACCGTGCTCCGTTGTCCTTTTGTGTGTCGGCGTTCGTTTTATGTACTTCGGGCCGGATTCGGGGCGCCATCGATGAGGCCAATCTATGATGAAACTGGCGATGGGCACCTTTGTGGAGCCGCGCGAAATCGGTTGGGAAAGACGTCAAGAAAAATTTGCGCGACAGATGCCACGTCTTCCGCTTGACCAGGTCTCGGGATGAAAGACGAAGATTTTGGAAAAGGAGCTCCTGCTCTGAATATCTTATTTTATATTATATACATGGATCTTCCTGTTCGGCCCCATCTTAGTTACGTTCCAACGTAGTTTGGATGGCAAGAGAAACGTTATTATCCTTAAGGAGGATCTCTCTGCCACTACATCGTCGCCCTTTCGGTATTCCCACCTGTAAGAGAGGACTTAACGCACGCAGACTCAGCGTGAAAAGGCAAAGCAAAAGCAAATGTCCGGAGTTCGAGTATTACTGAGACTGCGCACCTGAGTTCCTGCTCGTCGTTTTTCGCCACTTGATGCTGCCTATTTTGACAGGACACCCAATTACTCAGTGGGAAAAATGGAACCAAATCTTTACATGAGACCATACCTCCACTGGCCAAGTAAAGGTAATGCCACCCGTTACACAAATATCTCCAATAGAATGTCAAGCGCATTTACGTAGACCACCACGCAAATGCGATGATGGGTTCTACCTCAACGTCCGTGCATTTAGACGCTGCGCAGAAAACCACACTGCCTTTGGTTCAGGAAATGAACTGGGGCCTGTAGCGTGTGCAGCTGCAAGGAGTTCGTCATCGTAGTGCATTTCTATGGGTGTGCTGCCTCCACCCATATGGCACGCAGAACCGAACCGTTAATGAAAGCGAATATCGGCCATGCTACGTCCGAATGTGCCAGTCAAATCACGGTGTTCTTGAGCCGACTACGGCATGCATACCTCCGTTTTCCCACCGCAAAAAGAAGGACAGCGTCCCGCCATTTTAGGGCTATATACAATGATGCTGGCTGGTGTATAATGACGCAAGGCCAACCGGGGCAAAGAGCACCAATGGCTATATACGCTCACGATCAAGTTCGCTTTCAAGAAACTTTGGCCCATCACAGATTAAAACCAAGAGGTCACCTATGGTTGAACTAGGCTAGGGCTGTCCATCACCGTTGACAGTGATGGTCTGTTTTTCTTGGAGGTTCCCGCAGGGTTCTCCCAGTGGCACAGTTATGTACGTAGTATGTTATAGAAGGCTCTGATCCGCACTAACCTGACTCGTCCCTCTCGTTTCGCAAAGAGCGGTGAAAACAGGTGGGGGGGGGGGGGGGTACAGCGTTTTCTTATGCGCAAAAAAAAAAAAAAAAGAGAAAGCGATTTGTTTTAATCGTGACATAAGTCAAAGAATGGTGGGGGAAAACTGGTCTGGATGCCAACGATGAATTATGTTCCATGTAACAGGAGGAGGCAGACGTGGGCATGGGAATTCGTGGATGGCCTGGAAATCAACGCTGGACGGGGACGCCGTGGACCGATACATTTACGTAGCGAGATGTCGGATGGGAAGACGTGGTAAGTAGCAGGCCTGCTATGCCCGTCAGCATGGGGAAGTGAAGGGTAAAAGGAACGAATGGGGCAGATGGGAGTGCCTGGTCGGCCGTGAAGTTTTTGAGGTGTATGATGGGAGAATATACATTCTAAAAAAGTTCCGTGGACCTGCTTCCTCACAATGCACGTGAATGACCAATCGTGGCGTCCGCCGACGAAAATCTGGCAAATAAAGAGGCCCGACTCAAGAATTATTTGACTTAAAAATGTGATCTGGGATGTTAGCGCGACCAAAGTTCAAAGTAGGCCATTGAAAAGGCGAAACGTTGGATTTGATTTCAAACTTGCTGTCTGCGCTGTTACATTGCGTGATGTAAGCATGGCGCTTTGCAATGCATTATTTCACAACGCGGAACGAATCCCTTGGTGAAATTAAATGTCGGTCCTTGTTTTTCGTCCATTCAGCCCCTTTGAACGTAGCGATAGAAAATTCCTACGCATTGTGTCGAAGCAAAGCGACGCAAATCCTTTCAATTGTAGTGTCTTTTTGCTGTTGTCGTACTTTGTCAACACTCAGGAGAATTCTCTTGAACGAGGTTGCCAAAGCCACCCCGTATATTGATAGTAAATCTTCACAATTTCGCTTTTTGAAGTCTAATTTAACATGATCAGCACCGAAGCTATAGCGTGTTTTTTTTTTTTTTTTAATTTGGGCGAACGAGAGGTAATCAGATGTTAACTGGAGTTGAACGAACGTGCGCTTGTTTTTGTTTGCTGTCATGCAGAATAACGGAACTACGACCTGATTAAAAATACCGTCAAGATACATGCAGCTGCTGCTCGGGCGAAACAGCGGCGACAACACCTGGCGACAGTGCCTGCACCTGCGCTACCGAGGAGCGTCACGTCACGGAGAGCTGCCACTCTCAGCTCCTCAGCTCACCTTGTTGTCGTCGCCGCACTTGATAACAAGAAACAAGCGAAAGCCGTCCCATCTATGCCCACAGTAGCAACTTACGATAGCCTTTGCCACGTATTCGGCAGCTGACGATCGGCGCTCACGAGGCTGACCCTCTGCACTCGGCTGCTCCAGCACATGCCCACAACCTCGCCGACTGACCACGGCACTATGGGAAGCTGTCGCTCTGTGCACGGGCTGGCACCTCCTTCTCAGTTGTTGTTAGCGCTTCTATCGACTGTGCTTATTTGGATTCCAACATGTTTGGAAGCGCCGGGAGAAGAAAGTATCGACACGCATTGACGCACTTGTGATTCTCCGAGGATATGCAATATTAGTGCAAGAATTTAAGCCTGTGTGTTCGACCTTCATGTGTGTCGGCGTCTGCATGTACGCCCATGTTCGCGAGTAGTCAGCAGGGGCCAGGGTTCCGTCCCTCGCCTCACGTCGGGGAGGGAGCAGTAGGAGGATGTTCACACCAGAGGGCGTCATTCTTTAGTTATAGCTCAAAATTATACGAAGGCCTGCGCGTCTTTTTTACCGCATCTCAAATTTTGTTTTGTTTTGTTTGGCATGGCAAGCCGTTTATGAGCGCTGCGTTTGTTTTCTTGTGCCATTTCTTCTGTTACCCTTGCCCAGTTACGAGAAGTACAGACTTAACTGCGTCAATGTGGACTTCATTCATGAGAAATTAATACGAGCTAACTTTTTCAAGGCTGTGGATTTTTATCCCCTATTTCAAGAATTTTAAATATACGTTCATTTCATTTTTACTTGTAATACATGACAGTCGAAGTAATGATAAATCTATTTTCAAATATAGCAGCCTTATAAAAACTATTATTTCTCTTGAATAACGGCATGGTAACGAACTGCAATGAAATGTTTTTTTTATGTGCCAACAGCTTACATGCTCTCTGCATGCTTCTACAAAGCGTTGCCAGATTAGAGCGAGGCTTGAACACCAGCCTCTCTTCGAAATTTCACCATATTTCCCCAGCACTAGCACACAACAACGCATACAACGTATTTCCTGCTCCTGTACCATTTCTGCCCATGCAGTTCACCAAAACAAAGTCTTGAAGATGGTGTTTTAGTTGCTCATAGCAAACCATCCTATTGCGGAGGGGGGCAATTGATTACCTGTGTCAATATATTAATAAAATAGGTTTGAGAAAAATGAAACTAAATTTCTAATTCATATCCGCCGCAATGCCTGTTTATAGAGCACTTCCTCCATTTCTAAGGGGCATGCTCGCACAGAAAGTTGCTGCGCTTGCTGTCCTTTTCGCCTATGTTTATATTCAAACAAGATCTGGTGCAACGTAATTTTCTCTCAATATGCGAGGATTTTGACCATCTGGGCAGTACGCCCAGATGGCCGGACGGCCAGAGTTTTAGAATACGGCGTGTTCCGTATGTACCTGGACCCAACTGGGCATGTGCGCATTCGTTCCGGTAGGGTGGCTTAGTTCCGCTTACGGGCGCCCGGCCTTCGCCGTGCCCGCGTATTCGTTCCGCCTGGGAGTGGCCCGCCCCGCCGTGCCCGTGCGCGCGTGCGCACTCGGGTCCCGGTACAAACGAAACACGTGGAACATACGGTACCCACGGTGTGCCAAAATTCTCTATTGTGAGGTGTAGCCGTGCCGGCACCTCAACACCCGCAACCCCCAACTTTCACCAGGTTTTCACTGTCTGGCGCCGTATTTCACCGTCTGGTGACGCTGGTTCTACACTCTTTTACTGCAAGGGTCGTTCCTGTGGTGGCGAACGACTATTTGGTCTTGAATTAAGAGCCGCAACTTGGATGCCTCGGCGTGGTTGCTTCATTTGAAGCGCATCTTGCACCTTGCTCGCTAAACAAAGGCCCAACCGAGTAGGCTGCCTGGCACGAGCTGCTTCGGCGGCCGTCGGACGCGCTGACGGCACAAGCGGGAGCTGCAGCGCCACGAAGAGCCGGAGCGGCGGCGCTTGTACGGGGGCGTTCCAGGCGTATTTCTGCATTCCGCGGCGGCTACACGCGGATGCATCCGCCATAGCCTGTGCAAGGGCAGGCCCAAATGGCTCTGGATAATGGCTTCCCCCTGCCAGCGCTAACGACGTTTTAATGCATTTGCTTAGGAATTTCGACTGGCCTCGGGCCTGCCCCTACGACGCACTTTGTTTTGCTTTGCGACCGTCCGAGCGTTCCTTTATTATTTCGGGGATAATTTTTCTCATCCCGCGGAATTGCAGGCGTGCGGCTGCGATGCTCCTCTTCTTTCGAACGCGATTTTCATCTATGCAACGGCGTGGTGGGGAGGACTACTAGATTGGGCTGTTGGTTGCCGTCTCTGATGACTTTTGCTAATATATTTTGTCTCCTCGTGCGCTCCGCTGATCCCGACATGTGAGAGGCTTGTCGCTCATCGAACCAACCTTAACGAGCACCAAGCCAAGGCTGTTTATTTAGCCGATCCATCCAAATCCATTCAAATACATCCATCCGTCCAGCCGTCCATCGACGCAGGAAACATGTCGGAGTTGGTATGCACACCTGTCTCTCATAGAGCTAGAAGATCTGCAGTTACTTGTATTGTCAATCCTAACTCAAAGTAGTCAAGGAAGAAACAGACGCATACCAAGCAGACGTATATGACAGATAGTGGATAATTTATTTCTAGGTTATTTGTGCCTCTTTGTGTAGGTATCTGTGTGCCCTGCAAATGTACAAAATACCATGCATACATAAAAATGTAAGGTATATCCCCAAACATCCCTCCGCATTCTCCTACAGAAACAAGGTCCTGCTGTCAGCAAATGTCATTTTCGAGTTTGAGAAGCATGCAGAATGCTTGGAGTTTTCTGGAGCACAGACCTGCTATGCCCCTTCTTTGCTGAATGCTTGCAGCTGCAGGAATGAGCTGCAGTTTAGGGCGCCAACACTTCTTTCAATAACCGGCATTACCTAATTTGAAGAGTCCAGGAGCATGAGATGCGCGCGGAGAGAGAAGAGATGCATTTACGCGGCAAGGGCGGCAGAAGGCAGGCCCAATCGCTTCCTTCGAAGCGAAGTGAAGATGGGCCAATTTTTTAGGGGAAAGCCTTACATATCTATGCTTCAAGCCCACTCCTTGTTAGGCACCCAAAATCTGTGGTACCGGAAAGCTGAAGGGGGGGTCGGGGCGAGCGCGAGCTGGAGATTGTGCGCCGGGAATGGTAAACAGCAGCGCAGGAGGAGGGCCGGAGAAGGGCTGTCAGAAAAAGCCACGCAGCGCGCGCTGGGAAAGAGACCGCAGCGCCGCATGATGACGATGATCGTTTACCTTCACATTCTTAGAAGTTCTAAATTCTTAGAAGTTCCTGCCTGTTTGACGCCGACTAGACTCCTGCAGACAGTATAAGCCCCATTACGGGCGACCGCTATTTCGTCACTTAGTTGTCTTGTGTACAGGATGCCCCATCCTAACTTGGAAAAATATTTGATAAACCAACTAAGACCAAACGCTGTAGCGAGATCGTACTCACGGCATATTATCAATCATCACGCAGTTACAGGCAGTATTATTTTCATTACTGAGAAATAAATGTTGCCGGTTTTATTTTGTATTTTTTAATGATTGATTGCATTTCTGAGGCGTTAGTCGAAAGTTGTAGAGCGCCTTGAAAAATCTTCGAATCAGACATTTTCTTCTGGTACTCGCGCACTTGTCTTTTTTCTGAAAAAAAAAAAAAAGAGAATCCCGCTGCCGCATGATGCAGAAAGGGCCAAAAATATACCACGTGACTACGGGAAAAGGCACCAGCTACCCTATTTCCTTCCCTCGAGGGTTGTCGTATTTAACGGCTGTATTCGTTCATCGCCGCACGGAAGAGGGTGTTTACTTGTAGCGTGGATCGATGGGTTCCGCGACCTAGCTGGTGCAGACAATGTCAGCGTGATCAGAGTGTCAGCATCTGATGACGCATCAAGCAGTGCAGTGCTCACGCTGCACTTAGCATATAACCTCCACACAGGACCAAAGGAAACTATAAGAGGATTCCAGCAGTCCATAAAAAGCGAACAAACTGACAAAAGAGCACGATAAAAGAGAAAGAGCAGGTGTTAAGAACAGTCAAGCACTACGCAGTAGTTTATTCGTAGCAATAAGTAATAAAAAGAAACGAAACGAACTCGGATGGTTACGCCCCTCGCGACTGCGCTGCAACCAGCTTAGTCATTTCACCGTCCTGCGCCTTTAAAGCCGGAAAAGGCGCGAAATACGCTTGTTGTTTTTGATTTCTATCTTCGTCGGAAGCTTTTTGATGGGAAGATACAGCGACATGAATAAAGTGCATTAGACTGCCGCGGCTTACTCAAGTTCTCAACAGCCCTTCACCGCTGTCAACCAAAGGACGTGCTCTAACAGGTCCCCGCCTGAAGTGATCGAAGCCCTCCACTACAGCGCGGCTCATAGCCCATGTGTAGCTTCGGCGCGTAGAACCGCCCAAAATGTCTAGGGCTGGTGACCCGCACAGCGCTGCGTCACTGGACATGTGACTCGCGAAGACGAACGACTGAGCGCGTGCTGCCATTCTCGTGAAAAGGAAAAGTGCTACCCGTGGGCTGTCTTGTACAGTTTGGACGGCTGCTACGCACCGTATGGAGCTCATTTTGCCTGGTTTGTCGTCGTGCGCAGCTCAAGCCGGCAGTGCTTGTGCATCGGCACTGGGAGCGGTCATTTGTTGCCGGAGCGCACACAGAGCGCATGATCGTATAAAAGCGGGCAAAAACTGACTATCGTTCACCCCGTTAATTTATGTCTGTGTTCCGTCCTATAGTAAAATGTATTCTACGAAAATATGGCCTCGTGTGTTTCTAGGCTATTGTTCTTGCAGCAGTGTTTTGCCTTTTACATTAAGTCCCGAGCGCGCAGAAGCACGAACGCATTGCTTGCTACTTCCCCCGATGCACGCCCCTTATAAGGATAAAACACAGACCGGGCTTCTCTTAGCAAAATCAAGCTCTGGAACCCCGGATTCACAAAATTATAGCTGAAAAGAGACACAATTTTGGGGGCAGGGGGGGGGGGGGGGGGTCGACAGGGTTTCTGGAAGCTTCGAAACTGCAGCTTGTACTGTTTTGCTAATTAATATTTCTTCGCTCCTTTTGTTTCTGCGTTTTCCGGAAGCGTTGCAGGTGCGCACGCAAACAATATTTTGAAGCTCGCGGCGGGGCCGTCCCTCCGTTGTTGTCGATTCTTGGCGGTACTCTTCAAAGGACCTAAAAATATACTTAGCTTTCCCAAACAAACGCTTCCTGGGTGGAATTTTCATCTTTCATGACAACTGAATCCAGTTCTGGTACGGCCTGTTAATTAACAAAAGAAAAATGTGGACATCGTGAGGACTGGGCGGAGCGCAAACTGCGGTGTCATCTTCAGCGACAAATTGAAGCCTCACATTCAGCTCTACCTGAGAGGCGGTGAGATACTTCTCAAAGGGGTAAAAAAATACTGTTGGGCTGTTATGCGAACCGATAGTTCGAAAATACCGCGCAGCCCTATTGGGTAGCGCAACCAGTACGTTCATCACCTACTTCTATATCCCGTACTGCCGAACACCGTATATCAGGCGACATGCATAAACCGCACGCTTCGTGGTATCAAGCTTTCACTCACTAGGTTGAGCGGTGGGAATTAGAGTGAGCGTCGATTAAAAATAGTAGTCCGATTAATCGGCAAGCTTTAATCGGGTAATTGGTCGATTAATTGATTGCGTTGCTTTGTGAAACAAAATAAAAAAAAGATATTTTAATAAAATATTTATAATAGTAGAGTAAAGTAATATCAGTATGTTTCTAGGCTTGTTCACAAACATCCCAGGTGAGGCAAGCAGATCATCGTCTTCGCGCTGATGTGGGTGGGAGGCTTATAACCACGTTCGTCATTCGCACTATTTATTGAATCAAAATCATCGGCACTCGCCGTAATCGCAGGTGGTACAATTATTCGTGGTTTACTTACGCCAGAGTCTCTCTATGCAGCGGTAATGCGGTGTGAGTGCACGTTCGCAGTTTTTCTTTTTTATTTGCATCGCACATATTTGTGTTAAGAATATACATTTTCTCGTCTATCTTGGCTATCGCCTTGCGGTTTTGATCCCTATAATCTGTGAGCATATTTGAATCGTTTCTGCTGGGACGTAAGGCGGGTTTTCAAACGCGATCGAGTATGAGCCTCCACATGCATGCTTACGCATAATTTTAATATGGCACATGGCTCACACGACTTCAGCCGTTAATCGATTAACCAGAAAGTTAATCGACCAATCACCCAAAACCTAGTGGTAATACTAACGGCTTCACTGGATACATGCATGCGTTAGACATCGACAAAATGCGGCATTTTTCAGCTCCGCCAGTGATGTAAGCACATGCCACATGCACGAAATGTCCTCAGATCCGCTTCTGGAAACGCTGTCTCTAACACAGGCGCATCTTCAATGGTTGCACACCGTTACGGAACCACAAGTGGCCACATTCAGAGTCCAAATATTGGAATGGATTGTCGTGGAACAGCTTTAGAATTGCCTTTGTTCTTGGACTAAAATCATGAGAACGTTTTTGTTTGTTTTTTTACAAATCTACCACCAGCCCAAGAAGCATGTCTTCGGTAACCGTGAGCGCACCAAGCATGGCTGCGCTTGCAAGCCCTACCCGCCCCCCCCCCCCCCTCCCTTCCTCCCTCACTATCACCCCACACGCATAACTGGCAACCGGTGATGTGCGCGGGCTTAAGCGTGAAAGACACCGGCAAAAAGGTCGTTCCGGAAGCCCTTCAAGCTGGACGAGAAAAAAAACGGACAGAATCGTCACACCAGGAGCCCGTCAAAAAGGCAACACTACGCTAGCTCTCGGGTGCGAGAAAGTTCTGGTCTACGCTGATTTATCTACGCACGCGGTATGTGGAAATCGAGGCATATACAGCTACTTTGTAAAAGCTCAAGTCAGCAGAGGGGTGTAGACTCAAGTCTAGCACGCTAGACTAGCGCAGTCGGTAAACGCGTGCTACGAAAGGGATTGCAAACCCCAAATCTGCCCAGGCGAGCGCGGAAGTTACAGAGCGCACTATAGGAGTACGGTATGCGTCAGGTTGGTCTAGCTGTTAGCAGTAAAATAAAGTGGCAGTGCGGGAAACGCGAGAGCGAAAAGTGGAAACCTTGCCGCGTGCAGGGCGACGCAGCGCTCCAGGACGGCCCTCCGCGGGCGCGCCACGTGCGTGCGGATTTCACTTTCGGCCCGCGGGGGTGACGAAACGGAACAGCGATCTGCTTTTCGATGACAGCGACGGCAGGGGAAAGGCCGAGACATCGCTCTTAATTTAGCGTCCGCGTTGATGAGTCAGATGGCACAAGAAGCAGGCGCCTGGGCGCGGCAGTGCCAAGGAAGGCGGCGAGTGCCAGCCGCACGCTGTCCGCCTGACAGGCGTCCCTCACGGCGGGGCCACTGCTCAAAGGCGACGCCTTGTGTGCGCAGCAGCAGCCCCGCGGCGAAAGCGAGACACGGCCGCCGGCGGGACGAGCTATTTCGAGCCAGTTTTATGGCGACAGCAATTAGGCTTTGCTCGGAACCGTAGCGGCGGTCATTTGGACCAGAGGCCCGACCTGGTAGCTCCTCCGTGGGACCCCGCCTGATGTATGGCCGCTGCCGCCGCAGCACCGTCGCTCTCCGTCCGCGTGGCTGAGCGTGCCACTCTCGCCTCGCGCGCCCACTCCACCGCCGCCGCCGCCGGGCTTCTTTAGAGAACAGTAACTCGAGCCGCCTTCTCGCAGCCGTTGCCCGGGCCCTGGCAAGCTCTAGCGGTGTCTCTGGGGTTAAACTGTGGTCCTAACATGCATGTCGTACGTGGCTGCCACGAGCAACGACAACTCCCTTTTTAGCATCTCCCTTTAGGACAACCGGACCGCGAATGTCGGGGAGCACGAGAGGAGTGGCCACCGCCTCACATAAACGATATGCTTTGTAGTCAGCTCACTATAAATTGGCTTCACGAAATACACATACGCTCGGTAGGTTTAAGAAATTGTTACAATTTTGTTTCCCGCTATACATATCGTCGTATTACGAACATACATTGATTTGAACCAGGATTTGGGGTTGTTGGTACTTATGGCCCCTTGATAAAATATTCTCGTCAACTAAAAAAACGACTCGCGTGGGCTCTACTGCGGTTACAAATTTACGATGCCGTTGTTACGTATTTACGTATCGCGGCTGTAGATGGCCGTAGGATCTTCTAAGCGCCCCCTTAGCTGCTGGACTGAGCAGCCCAGACGTCAAGGGTGGCGGCTGGAAATTTCAACGTTTCCACTTCCTACGTAAATACGTCCAATGTTGTTCTCATTTACATCTTGACTCTTGACGTCGCTTCTAGTTTAACGTAATTTCCCCGTCAGGCAGGGTTTCTGGCCTTTAGCCCAGGTCTTGTATTAGATATGTTCACTGTCTAAGAAATAAAGGGGAAAAAAAACATTTGCTTTAAGCCTCCCCCTCCCTCCATTAGCTTCAACACAAACTGTTCTAGTGGGTGACCTTCAGCTTCCTTGCCGTGGCCTTGATATGGCCTCTGTCGCAACAGTACGTGATTGAGAAATCAACGTCTGTTAAGGACGCACAGACAAAGACATGTACCTTCCATCATCATTTTAATCGGCTTTGATTTAAGCTAGCTTTCGCTATAGGTGGTAGGGGTCTTCGTTCCGTTCCTCTGTGCGTACTCTGAAGCCAACCACAGCGTTACAAACGCACACAGTAGGTCATATATCCACGGTGGCGCATTCGAGAATGGTTGATAAGCAGGAACGTATGCTGGTTTCACACGATTTGTCGTGTTTGGCACAGCAAGGCCGTCTATCACTTTTCTCGTTGTCGGAATTCTGTTCCTTTCCCTATCAGGAGGTCTGGCACGAGTTTTGTGGTTCTTTTGAGAGAAAAAAAAAAAGATGAACTGAAATTGATGACCGTCATTTTGTCCCATTTCAGTGGTGATAATCGTTTTATTTGCCTCCCATTTCCCCCTTTCTTTCTTTCTTTCTTTCTTTCTTTCTTTCTTTCTTTCTTTTTTTTTTTGCTGTTGGAAACTTAACGACCGTACCGAACCTTATTTTATTTATATTGTCACAAAGTGCTGCGAAGGAGTAACGTCTTCAGCAGAGCTCAAATGAGTTGTGGATCCAATAATCCTTACACGATATTAATCCGGATGGGAGGAAGAGGATCGGAGATTCTGGCACACAAGGCGATACTACCACAACGTGAGGGGGTCTTTGGAGACGGGTGTAGGTAAAGTTGGCCCTGGAATAAATGGTCCGGGAAAAAATGGTCCCGGAAGAAATGGTTCCGGAAAAAATGGTCCCAAAGCCAAAGGCGGAAAGAATGGTTCCCAAAAAATTGGTCCCGAAAAATTGGTAGCACAAAATGCGTTCGGGGAGAGGACCGGGGTACGCCTCCTCACTGTTCCGACCGGGTTGTGTGTTTTAAGCAGAAAACATGGTATGAACAACTAACCTACAACCAAGTTTGTGTTGTTCCTATATGTTATATTTTTAACCTCTGGTAGCTCGAGTCTCCATTGTCATAAAGAGCTCGAGTCGCAAACGCCATCAATCCTCAGGGGTGGGCGATTGATTAGTCTATCAATGCATTGTTCGCGAATAAATTCTTTAACCAGTTAATCGGTTGAACTCCCGTAAGGCGACTAGACCAGATATCAAGGCCATAAAACTTTGTGTAAGCATGTTTGAGGGCATCGCCTTACATAGCAAGAAGCCGTTCTTATGATACCATGGCTAGAACTACAACCACATGTAGTCGAAGACGAGAGCGCCGACCTTGCTCCTTCGAGAAATAGCGAGTTTAAGGTGCATTCGCCCCCCCACACGCACACACACACACACACACGCACACGCACACGCACGCGGACACACACACACACACACACACACACACGTGCGCGCGCACACGTCCACGCACAAGATATTGCTTTAAAATGCGGGAATGTATACGATTGCAACGCCTCCGTGTTGATTACTTGATAGCAAAAAAAAAAAAAAAAAAGGCTTGGAACCCGAAATCTGGTAATATTTCTTATTCTTTCTCTAATCCACACCAACTGATAAACCAATCAATTAATAGATAATTGCCTGCCTATTAACTAGAATAAAATTTTAATCGATGCTCACCCCTACCATCCATCCATATATCCATAAAACCGTCTGTCTGTCCGTACGTCCGGCTGTCTGCAGGCCCGCCTGTTTACCCTAATTTGCTTAATTGTTAGATTTTAGCCTGCAGAAGCGCTTATTTCTGGCCCATATATGAACATTAAAGCATTCTATCTATTTCGCAACCCTTTAGCTAAAACGCGAAGGGAGAAAATCAAAACCCCCCAAAAGTTCCCATGTTACTAGCTTGAAAGGAAACACCGAGCATGGGACCCTGTTTTCCTAGATCGGCACGGGACCATTTTTCCGGGACCATTTTTTTCGTTTCCCTTCAAGACACGAGCTGAACGTCCCGGAGCTTTAGTGACGGGACTTCTATACGTGGGGAAATAGTGCTACAGCATTCACGACTAAATTACAAGCGCTGCTTTCACAGATAACCGTCTTAAGCCCGTGCCACACAAGAATTTTTTTTTTTTTTGCGAATCGGGGGGTGCGACAATAGTGCGATTTTCGCATTTCCAAACATGTATTTTCAAACCTGTCATCCTCGCGCGTGCACGTGGGTTAATCGGATCGGAAGAGAGAGAGAGAGAGAGAGAGAGAGAGAGAGAGAGAGAGAGAGAGAGAGAGAGAGAGAGAGAGAGAGAGAGAGAGAGAGAGAGAGAGAGAGAGAGAGAGAGAGAGAGAGAGAGAGAGAGAGAGAGAGAGAGAGAGAGAGAGAGAGAGAGAGAGAGAGTCTAAACTTTTATTGCCTCAAGGGCTAATTCGGGGGAGGGGTGGTGACCGAGGGAGGAAGGTCCCCGGTGACTTTGGCAGCCCGGGTGACGATGGCTTCTTGCACCGCCGAATCTGAGCTGCCCAACGCCATCGCGCAGTGCTCACCGTCTCGATATGGGGGAATGGGTTGTGGGGGCATTGCCAGAGGAGGTGATCCATGGTTTGGACCACCCCACAATCGGGGCAGTGGGTGAGGAGTACAGAGCGGGGTACATGCGGCGCAGGCGGGAGAGCAAGGACGGGGGTACGTCTGCGGTGAATCCGCACTATGCAGGAATGACTTACGCCGTGTCACGTGATCTGACGCCCGCGACTGAAAATTGGGCGGCTGCACTTTGGACGAGTATGGTTCTGCGAGCTCCTGAGGAACTTCCTCCGCCGTTCGCAACCCGTCGGTCCATTTGAGTTACTCATACGGTCACCTAATGCGGCAGGTCTTGAGCTTGGTTACTCCCGTAACCAAGCTCAAGGACTAGCGTAATAGTAACAAATGATGACCGCCCGGATCAGGGCGTTCTGCGCTGGCGCATTTGCCTAGGCAGCGCTGGTTCGCGCCAACTGCGTAGACCCTCGTTGCGCGGACGCGCGGAAATGCACGTGCAGCGGCCGCCCGAAGAAGAACGCCCTTTCATGAGGGCGGCCCGTTTGACGCCTGCGGTGCCCCGGGCACAAACGCCCGTCTTGCAGGCGTCCTATATTGACGGCGTCTTCCTAGGCCCGCGGCGTTGGCGGTGTTCTGGCGAGGGGGCCGACAAGATTTACTGGCGATCTGCAGCAAGCGGAGGACGAATCAATAAACACCAGACAGGGTTTTCGCATTCGGCGGACGGGCCGTCTTTTACTAGAAGCAGTTCATCGCTGGTGAAAGGCCGAGCGCACCGGGTCCTTTACGGACACCGTGTCTTGTTTCTCCTCTTGCTTTCCAAAATTTTCATCTAAATTTAACTTGATGACCAATATGTGAGCTTTAAAAGGCCTTTGATTGTGCCAGCGTATGAGCGAGTGATTTGTATGCAGCATTTCGTACGTTAGCACACTGAGTCTTAGCCCTTGTTCGTGCAAGAATGAAATGATTTAGGGCCGTCACTAACTGGGCCATACCGGTCCGGTTTTTCAGACCATGGCCATCCAGTTCATATAAAAAAAGCGCTAACGTGCGTATAGTATACTCTCGTTAAAACGAACTTGGTTACGACGGATTCTGTGGTTAATACGAATAACTGATTGTAGGGTCTAACGCACCGATGCAACGCAGGCGATGAGGCGCGCCGTAGCGGAGGGCTCCTGATTAATTTTGATTGCCTGGGGATCTTTAACGTGCGCCGAAATCTCGTACACATGGGCGTTTTTGCTTTTCGTCGCCAACAGAAAAGCGGCCGCCGCGGCCGGGAATCGAACCCGCGTCCTCGTGCTCAGCAGCGCAACGCCTTAGCCACTGAGCCACCACGGCGGGTGGTTAATACGAATAACACTTCTGCTCTCTGCTCATATGCACAAATAAAAAATGTTCGTTTAAAACAAATCTCGGATAATACGAACAATTTTTTCTCAGTCCGGTCGAGTTTGTTTTAGCGGTAGTTAAATGTATTGTGTCCTTCGAGCCTGCGAAGTTGTAGCGAATTGCAGATCATCTATTCCACAGAAGAGCCAATCAAATCACGTAACTTTTGCTCACCCCCCTTCCCACCAAGAAAAACATTCGATGTGCTGATGGTTGAATGTTCTAACCATACCGTATACGCAAGGTTGGCTGGGAGAGAGGGGGGGGGGGGGGGGGGGGGAGTGCTCACATGCTCACACATAAAAAATTAGCGAGGCTGCAAGAACGGAGCTAGATGTGCCTCCTTTGTTTAAACATAGCTTATGAGTCTAAAAGTGCGGCCGGGTGCCTGGGGTTCCCGGATGTTGAATAGAACATGATTTCACCAAACACCGTTAAAAGAAGAAAGAGACGTATCAACGAACACCGTTGCGTAGAATGCCTTTTAGATGCGACTGCATCTCATTCACTCGCCTTGACCCTCCATACGGCGTTGTCCGTCCGCACCCCTCCCCCTACACTATAAAAAAAAATAATAGTGAGCGGCGCCCGGTTTCGATCCCTCGACCCTGTGGGCGGAACGCGAGGTACATGGTGCTCTTGCCACTGCGCCACAAAACCGAAACAGAATCAAATGCTACGAACGCGCCTTATATCCTTGACTCATTCAAACTACGTCAAGATGCTACTAATACAACGCATAATGGGGCAATGATTAACACTTGCAATAAAAGAAAAGAAGCTCCCACTTACAGCAACAATGATGGAGTAAAGGTCGTTGCGACAGCGAAGCCCCAAGCATACCACTCAGAGAGATTGACCAAGATTGGCCAATAAAACATTATAATAATCATAAAACATAATAATCATACGCGTTCCTGACACGTTTCACGCGATTTCAGAATGAATCCAACGGAAACACCAAGTGAACCCAACGATGCGTCGCACCTACACAGGGTTCCCCTCGCGGGGAGATGGGCGCAATTTTCATCAAATTGTCGACGGCCGTTTCATCGAATGTATAGCTAATCGTTATTTTTTCTGCTTTATGTCGTGCAGTGAACGCGTAGGTGTTGTATCACAGGCAAAAAATTGTAATAATTAGCGACGAAACGCGGCTGACGTTGAAATAATTTGGACGAGGCTGTGACATTCTTGAGCCTGAGCGGGTGAACAGCGCGAAATGTTGGGGTTTTACATAGATAATTTATGGATTGCAGTTTTCGATATCCTACTTATTTCGAAGAATTTTTAGAAGAATAAGGGTGGACACAGTTGGTCTGCCTTCCGTTGGAGAAAGATTTGTTCGCAATATCTTTCATTTAATATTGTCAGGTTCCGCCTTCTCACTGGGCAGACCACACCTCTTATCCGAGCGTAGCGCTGTCGAAAATGAAACCGACTACCTGCAACACGTCCTTCAACAATAAAACTGGGATCGACAGAAGCCGCGACCTAATGAGGCCGGGCTGTTTTTTAAGGACTAACCACCCCTGTAAAGTCAAGGAAATGCGTTGTAAAAGGGAATCGTTTAAACCTTCTTTTTTTCGTAATACCATTGGCGAATGGAATAAGCTACCAAATGATGTTGTGTCAATAATGTCTAATGATGCACTTTCGTGTTCTTTGTAATGTGCTTTCTTTGGCGATGCCTGGTTTTGGTTTGTGTGTAATGGGCTTTGAATCATATTTCTGTTTGTCCGTTCTTTATGGAGGTCTACACTCCCCCCCCCCCATTCTGCAATTTATTTGGAAATTCCCTGTGGGTACAATAAATAAATAAATAAATAAATAAATAAATAAATAAATAAATAAATAAATAAATAAATAAAACATTGTCACTTGTTTCTTACGAGTGGCTTTGCGGAGTTGTATGAAACAGGACCCACTTTAAACCTTCTCAAGTGTACTCTTGAATTGAGTCACCCTACATTGAGGACATTACAGTCCCTTGAATTTTCAAGTGTCTCGTTCAGCTATATCACAGTATGACCTTTCTAAAACTTTTTGTTTGTTTTCTTTTGCCCCGTGGGGCCTCTGGCGTCCTGCTTCAAAAAGCTCTTCCATTCATTCATTCCCCGGCGAGATGGGGAATAATCCCACCAACGCCTTTTTGTAAATTCTTCGAATTGAATTTACCGGAAATTATAATGTAAAAATAATAAAAGAAACACTAATATATCAATACGGCAAACTTAAGCTCCAAAAACTAATTGAAAAAGGTGGAGCCGTGGTATTAATAACAACGGAGAGAGTGGAGGAAAACCGACCTTCAAAGAAGCGATGAAGAAGAGGGGCTATATAAAATAAATAAATTTAAAATCGTTCAAATTCCGTAGGTAACTGGGAAGAATGGCGAGAATGAGCAGTCGTGGCAGCGGTAAATAAAAATTTGCAGCAGGAAAAAACGACCAAGAACCATTCTAAATCGAAGTCATAGTCTGCAAGTCTTTCTAGAGTGAATGAGGGAAAATCCTTTGATCAGCTGCGCACGACAACCGGAAGCAAGTCTGTCCTGCTACTACAATATTTTTTTTTAATGGTAGTTTGAAGGTAATATTTACCACGCATTTGGAGTTCATTCTTCATCACCCATCCCCAACCTTACCTATAAGCAGTGAGTGGGTGGACCGGCTGACCAGCTCGGACCTTGTGGCGTAAGAATTCGCCGCTGGAGCCCCGTTCCAGGACCAGGGCATCCCGGACTAAGGCCGCCCCCCACATGCAGAACTAGTTAAGCGGCTCGCTTTAAAAAATGTGTACTTCTTCTCTTCGGGGCCAGTATAAAAATCACACAATAGAAAAATTAACCCTTGGGTGGCTTTTTTTTTGCGTGATTTTAAGCACTCACACAAGTTCAACATGTGGGAGGGAAAATGCCGTTTGTAGTTTCGTTGGAACAACTGAAAATCTGGGAACTATTTGCGAGATAAAACTTTTTTAAGTACCTGTGAAAGCACTTGATGCAGTTGATGTAATGCAGTTATATGTTATGCGCTCAATGCAATGGTGTTGGATGAAATGGTGTTCAATTAAACAGATGCAATGACATGGTGTTCAATGAAACGGCATTCGGTGAAGCGGCATTCGGCGACACGGCTTTGATGAAATTTCCGGCCACAGATACACCGGGTGCACGGAGTGGTTGTTTACTTGTGCGGTTGATATTATTGCATGCTCAGCAGGCTATTTTGGAATTTCATGTGCATTTAGATATTCGTGTACGTGCATTGAAACCCGGAACACCTTGGCGCACAAGCGCAGGAAAAGTCGTGGACTAGTTGGACGACATAACCCGGGATCCGACAGGTGATTTTGGACCCCGCGCTTCATAGAACGCCGTTTCACCGAAGCGTTCGATGTAACGGCTTTCGACGAAATGTCGGAAACCACTCATAGGAGGTGCCCGGCATGCCCTCGAGCCCTGAACATTCGAAACATGGCCATAGAAGTAGAACATTTCCTATAGTGAATCATTTTTAGTTATTAATCAAAGTTAGAATTCGATGTCTCCCTGACATAAACACTCAGACCAATTCCGTCACGAGGTCGATTTCTGAAATGCTTCTTCTGTAGGCGGCCCATGGTGGCTGCTTATTTCAGGAGTAATTTTGGCTGCCGCTTTTATTCCAACTTTCGGGTTACAACAGGTCAGTAACACACTGGGCCAAGCATCGCCCGCTTCGGCCGGTCACAGTCGAGTGAAAGTCCCGGTCGACTCGTCACTTTGTCGGCGCTTTCTCTCACCGCAGTACCCAGCAAGCCCTCGGCCGGATCTCATGGTGCGCGGGAGAGCCGAGTCAGCGACGGTGCCGCCAGCAGCCATCCCGTTCCGCGAGCCCCGCGCAGGCATTGCGTGGCAGGCTGGTTTCAGCAGCAGCCGCAGGGACAACAGCACCACCCCGGGGCGTGAGCTGCGGCGTCTGCGGAGACAGCTTCGGGCGCCTTTGCTGCTCGGAGGAGGCCGGCAGCAGCACCCCGCGGAAGCCAGGCGGGAGGGGGGTTGAAAGGGGGCTTCCCAGAAGCAGGAGCTTGGGCGGCGGAGGAAGGCGCGGGGGCGATATTTATCGGCACCGCGGATCGGGAGCCCATGTGTGGCGTGTAAAAAGGGGGCGAGCGGGCCCAGATTTATGCGGGTGTTCGCGGAGCGGCAGATGAAAGGACGCCGGCCTGGGGGCCGCCTGGTTTATGTCCAGCGGGTCTCCTCGGCGCAAAACCCCGCGCCGCCGCTCGCACGCGTTGTCGGCCAGCGCGGCTTTTACGGCTTCCAGGAGCCCTGGCTGCAACAGCGCGCGTCCACCGAATGAGTGGCCGCTTGTGCGGCCGTCAGGAACGCGAGCTGCGCGTCCACCCTCCGCCTCCCCCGTGCCGCCGCTAAATCAAATCGGTCTAATTGAACGCGAGACGAGCGCCGCGAGCGTGCCTCCGACGGTAGTGCGCACCGGCGCGCTGGACTCTTTCAAGCCGCGCTTGCTCCCTGATTTGGCTCAGTGACGTCTGCGCCAGTGCGCGGGCACTCCGAGGAGATAAAGTGGCCCGCTCCTTCGGGGGCCACCGGAAGTGGACGGACGGCCGCCGGCGTGCGGCCCGTCATGTGGAGCCGCCTTTGAAACGCGCGCCACGCGGCCAGACATTGGCGGACCGAGAATCGTTAAATAATTGGACGTGAACGGTTACGAGACAGCCGCCAAGTGGCCTGGGTATCTCCTACGTGCCCAATGGGCAGAGAGAAGGCACTGCCGTCCAACGCCATTATTTGTCGGAGATGCCAACTCTGTGTTATAGAGAGGCGGCATTTGCAAGCCAATACACTTGGTCGAAGCTTCATTTGCAAGCCAATACACTAGGTCGCAGCTTCATTAGTCATTTCTTTTGCCTGATTACTGCCTATAAAAATAATTCCCAGTTATAGTTATTCTTTTTTATACGTTTCAATGTCCCATTTGTGGCTCCAAATACAGTTGAAAGGAAACAAGGTAATAAAGTTATGGATGGTCATTCAGCCATTTTCTTCCCTTTACCCGTACGTGCCATACAACCTGGAGTTGCGTTTTGATTGATTGTAGGGTTTAACGCGCCGACGCAACGCAGACGATGAGGCGGGCCGTAGTGGAGGGCTACGGATGAATTTCGACCACCTGGGGATCTTTAACGTGCGCCGAAATCTCGTACACACGGGCGTTTTTGCTTTTCGCCTCCATCAGAAAAGCGGCCGCCGCGGCCGGGAATCGCACCCGCGACCTCGTGCTCAGCAACGGAACGCGTTAGCCACTGAGCCACCGCGGCGGGTAGAGTGGCGTTTTCAAAATGTTACTGTGCGGTAGCATATCAGGTGGGTGAAAACAAATCCTAAGGGTATCATGTGAATATAAATAACAAAACAAGTGAGAGTGCGTGCCGGGTAAAAGCACTGCTTTTAAACTTTCAGCTTAGGTTGAACGTTTCGAGCACGCAGTATTGTAGTGGATTATCTGCATAAACACCTTTCCTAACGCCAGCTCTGCTAAAGCACACCGTCGCTGCACTGCAATGAGCCGTAAAACTGCGCCAAAAATGGGCGGATCCCACGCATGGGGGGGTGTGGATGCAAATCGAGAGAGAGAGAACAAAACTTTATTAAAAGAAAAGAAAACCGGGTTAGCGAGGGGGCGTGGCGGAGGACCAGAGGTCCGCCGCGACCGCCAGAGCTCGGCAGGTGACCAGCACTTGGCTGGACTCCTCGGAGCTGCCCAGGGCCTGCTCCCAGTGGAATGAGGAGGGGAGTGGGGAATATGGGTCAGCAGGACATTCGCAAAGAGAGTGATACAGAGTATCCAGCTGACCGCACTTGGGGCAGTGGGGTCACTGGGGTGTGTGGAATTGATGTGGATGTGTATGTATTAGTTGAGTACGATGAGGGAACGTGTGCGTTTGGAGTATCCGCCACATGTGGGCAGCCTCGGTGGATAGGTGTGGATGGGGGGGGTGGGAGAGTACGGCGGAGGAGGCGGTAATGAAGGGTAATTTCCCTGAAACTGAGGAGAGACTCGGAGGTCTCGTTCTCGGGAGGCCCGTGTATAGGTGTACGAGAAACAGCGGCCCGGGAAGTTGCACGGGGTCGGTCGGGGGGCTTTGGAGAAGAATTTTGAGGGCTACGGGGGATATAAAGCCTTTGGAGAAGTGCCGGATGGCCTGCTGCGAGTCTGATAGGACGGTGATTGGGGTGGGGCTCTGGGAGAGCGCAAGGGCAATGGCCGCTTCCTCCGCCGTAGTTGCACATGAGGTGGAGATGGTGGCAGTGTGTGTCGGGACATTGATGTCAGGTCCGGTAACCGCGAGGGCATAGGCCGGTTTATGTGGGTATTTGGCTGCATCTACGTATAGGGTGTGTTTGTCAGGGGGGTGGAGTTTTGCATGATGACTTGCACGAGCTGCTCGGCGGTTGGAATGGAATATGGGGTGCATGTGACGGGGAAGCGGTTTGATGCGGATGAGAGCTCGGATGTTGCGTGGAATAGGTTGGGGGGTAGCGGATGTTGTGAGGGGTGTATGACCTGTGATTTGGAGTATGTAATGGCCCGTGGGTGTGGTGGAGAGTCTGGCGAGTTGGGCTGTCCGGTGGGCCTCAAGGATTTCAGGGATGGTGTTATGGATGCCTAGTGACATAAGGCGATTGGTAGGAGCCCCGGGAGGAAGGAGCAAGGCCGCGCGATATGCTTTGCGGATCATGGCATCCAGGGCGTTTGTTTGAGTGTTTGTGATATGCATGTAGGGGAGGTGGTAGAGTATGCGGCTGATCATAAAGCTGTGTAATAAACGTAGTCGGTCCAGTTCTGTTAAGCCATGATGGCGGTTGGCGACCCGTTTAATGAGGTGGATAGTTTGGGCTGTGTATTTCTTAATGTACTTGAGTGTGGGGAGTGTAGATCTGTTGTGTGTGATAGTAAGCCCCAAGATTCTTATCTCGTGAGTGTGGGGGATGGGTTTTCATTCGCTAATAGTCGTATTGACGGTTGGGGGGAAGGGCGGGTTTTGGGAGGTGTCATGATAAGTAGGGCAGATTTGGTGGGCGAGCATGTTAGGCCAAGAGGGGTGATGTGTGTGAGGACGTGGTCAAGCCCAGCTTGTAAGGTGTCTTCTATCTGGTTATCACTGCCACGTGTCACCCATAGGGTGATATCATCTGCGTAAATGGTGCTGCGAAGTGCGGGGATATTGAGGAGTTGGTGAGCGAGTGGAATGAGAGTAATATTAAAAAGTAGGGGTGAGAGAACTGCCCCTTGGGGAGACCCGCGATTAGGCATTTGGAAAGGCATGGATTGTATGGGGCCGAGTTTGATAGTGGCTGTGCGTTGGCAAAGGAAGTTGTTGATATAGATATAAAATCGGGTTCCCAGTCCGAGGTTGCTGATGGCTGCGAGGATTGCCTCATGTGATAAGTGGTCAAAAGCCTTTTGCAGGTCAAGTGAGAGTACCGCAGAGTTATCTTTGGCAGGTGGGTGTTTTATTAAGTCGTGGTGGAGTTGTAAAAGGGCATCCTGTGTGGAGAGGGCGGGGCGGAAGCCTAACATATTGAGAGGATATAGGTTGTTAGATTCTAGATAGTGCGAAATACGGTTGTAGATGACGTGCTCTAGCAATTTTCCAATGCAGGAGGTCAAAGATATGGGGCGGAGGTTGTGTATAGAGGATGGTTTACCCGGTTTAGGTATTAGCGTGATGTCCGAGTGTTTCCAGGCTGCTGGAAGGGTGCCTGACGTCCAGTGTAGGTTATAGTAATCGGTAAGCTGCGTGATGAGATCGTCATTGAGATGTCTAAGTATCGTATTTGTTACTTTATCGTGGCCCGGGGCTGTGTGCCGGCGTAGGGTTGATATGGCCGATTTCACTTCCTCTATAGTTATAGTGGAATCGAGGGCTGCATTTGGTGCTCCCATGTAGCAGGTTGAAGTGGGATTTGCGGGTAGCGGTTGGGGGATGTACAAGTCCTTCAGTGTTTTTATGGTTTCTTCCGGGGGTGTTTGGAGCGAATGGATTAATTGGGTTGTGCGGTGTTGTGATTGCTGTTTGGTGTTATTGGGGTCTATGAGGCTACGAAGTATCTGCCATGCCTTTCTGGTTGAGAGCTGTCCCTTGAGGTCGTCGCAGAGGGAGTTCCAATTCGATCGCGCGAGAGTTTGGGCATGCTGTTCTATTTGTGTTCGGAGGTGTGCTAGTTTGAGTTTGAGTGCTCTTTTGTGTTTGTGCTCACGCCATCGTTTTTCGATGCTGCAATAAGCTTCCCATAGGTGAGTAATGTGAGGATCAACGTATGGGGTGGGGATTTTGGGGTCGATGAGAGAGGTACTCTGTTCTTTGGCGTGTAGGATAGATGTTATCCATGTTTCGAGCTCACTTTCTGTGTTAGGGGGCGGGATGTCTAGACTGTTGGTTCGGAATTGGTCCCAGTTGGTAAGGGTGTGTTGTTTTCGTGGGGGGCGTGTATGAGTGCTACAGATAATTTGTGTTTGAGTGATGAAGTGGTCACTTCCTAGGGATTGTGGAAGTGGGTTCCATGTGGCGTTGGATATGTTTTTCGTTATGGTTAGGTCGGGAGCTGTGTCCTTTTGCACGCTATTGCCTAATCTGGTGGGCTGTTGAGGGTCGTTATGCATTGTGAGTTGGAGTTCCTGTATAACTTCCCATAGTATTCTACCCTTTCGGGTGGTGCGTGTGTATCCCCATGCTATATGTGGCGCGTTGAAGTCGCCCAGAATGAGTAGTGGCTGGGCTTTGGAATGGTGTATGGCTTGTTGGAATAGCGCTTTGAAATTAGTATAGGTGGATTTGGGTGGGCTGTAGACATTCAAGACGTGTAGGTAGGTGCTAGTTGGTTTGGGGGGTAAAAGAGTAATGAATACATGAGGGATGTCAGAGTTGAGCCTGTGTTGTTGGGTGGCTGTATTCCTGTGTACGAGAGTGCTTAGTTGGGGGAATCGAGTATCCTGATGTGCTCTGTAATTGAGAAGTTTGGTTGGCGTGTGTGTTTCTTGTAGCGCTATGAGGAGGGGTGTTTCGTCGAGTGTGGTGAGGAATGCCTGGAGGTTAGAGCGTTTGGTTCTGTACCCTCTGCAATTCCATTGCCATATAATTTGCGGCTTAGAATTCTTCGCCATGTTCTATTGGAGCATCTAGTGGGGTATGAGCTGAGGGAGGTGGGACGGGCTGCAGAATGCCTGCCTGCATCCAGTTTAGCATTTCTTGGTGGAGGTCGTGCACAGTGACTTGGATGGCTTTGATTTGTTCCGCGGTCTGATTTTTTAGGGCGGTAAAAGCGGACTCTACTTCTGTGCGTAGGGACGTAATCGCGTCATGCGTTACCGGGGCTGGTGGTGTGTTAGTTGGAGCGGATGCCCGTCTTTTGAGGGGGGGGGGGGGGGGGGGGGGAGATTGCGACGAGTCATTGAGAGCGGGGGGCTGCGGATTGTTGAGGGAGACTTGCTGTTTGAGTTGGGCGTTTTCGCGTGTGAGGCGTTCGTTTTCCTGGCGTAGTAGGGTGATTGTGTGGCGGAGCGTTTGCATTTCTCGGCGGAGTGCCGCCATCTCATCTTGCCATTGTTGTGTTGTGGATTGTGGAGAGGGTGGGGGAGAGAGCAGGCCCTGGGCACTTACCGAGCTCTGGGCAGCCTGGCTGTAGGACTTGTTGTGGATGGGCTTGAGGGGTGGATAGGCTGCAGTGCTTGGATTCCCAGGTGGTAGAGTAGTGGTGGTCTGCTGGTTTGTAGCGGGGGTCTTGCGGCGTGGCTGGAACCGTTTGGGGCATCCAGCCGCTCCGGTGACGTGGGCGTCGCCGCAGAGGATGCACTTGGGTTTGCAGGGATAATCGAAGCGTTACATTTGTGATTGTACGCTAACATCATCACCTGCATGCTTTTACTCTGGACGTAGATTTCCTCGTCATGGGAAACATCACGCGGAAGGGCGCAGCTTTGTTAACGTCGACCCTCACCGTTACATTCGCGGTTTGACCAGCGAGGGCGCTCCTGCTGCTGTTGTACAGACGCCACCAGCTCCACGCGGAAATAACATGATACACCCATGAACTGGGGCTTCGCTTTCTGGTGTAACGGCGTAACTTCCTCGGGTGCCTCCTCCCCTCCCAGCCGCTTCCCCGGCCGCTTGCGTTGCGGGTAGGACAGCGTTATCTTGTGTGAGATAAAACCCAGCAGCGCGCCTTGCCAGAAGCAGCAGCAACCCCTCGGAAAAGCGGGAGGAGAGCCAAAGAAAGCTTCGCTTTAAAAACATTATTTGCTTTCCATGGAGAGGGATCTGCTAAGTGACACGGAGCACACTGAATAAAGCTTGTTTTCCCCGTCCTGGATGCCACAAAAATGGGCCCAAACGGAGAGGTACCTGTAGTATTTCAGTTTCGGTTACTTTTTGCCTTTACACGCACCCAGCGGCGCTAGTGTTTGTTACCTGTATATATACATGCCTCCGATTAATGATTCAGTTTTGCGTTCGTCCACGACAGCGGCTCTCTTCGAGGTTCCTCGAAGGCTCTCGCCGCAATACAAAGACGCGACGAGGATGGCCGCCATACAACAGTACCGTTCTACCAGAAACCGGTTTCGTTGCAAATGTCGTCAAAAGACGATAGTCTTTGTAGACATTTGCCAAGGAAATGCTCCCCTTCGCTTTCCCGCTCACCTCTCATGCTGTTCCTGTTCCGTCGCACTCATCCCAAGGTAAACACACTAAAGGTTTGCTCAAGGCGATTTGAACTTACCGCGTTCCACTGCTACAGGCGGTGTTCCTCGATGCCACCGCTGCAGTACGGCGGAGACGCGCGAGAATCGAGGCGGCCGACTTCAAGGTTTATAGAACCGCGTTGCCGTGCTCCACGTGCGTTCCAAGCAGAACGTGAAACCTAGCTAGTGGAACCTTTTTTCGCTCTTGCCGGGTGATTTCTCATATGCCGCCCGGAGGTAGCGCGGGCAACAGCGGGCGGTACGCGTTGTTCTGCAGTAGATGTAGAATATCATTTGCTATCGAAACACCAAGCATCCAGAAATTTTAAATGCAGAGCATTTCAGTAACTCACGATGTCACCCGCGTTGACGTCCGTAGTCGTAGTCCGCACCCCTCCCCCTACACTATATAAAAAAAAATACTATCCGGCGCCTGGTTTCGATCCCTCGACCCTGCGGGCGGAACGCAATGTACATGGTGCTCTACCCACTGCGCCACAAAGCCGACACAGAATGGGAGGCTACGAACGCGCCTTATATCCTTGACTCATTCAAACTGCTGATACAACGCATTCACTACCACCAACTCCCCAAACACTAAACGTTAACGCAATACACCCACCCCGCATGCGACGCATTTACTCGAGTCCCCCTCGCGGGGAGATGGGCCCAATTTTTTACTAAAGGGACACTGTAAATATCCCTTGTGTACTAATTTCCTGTCTTATTTTTGCGTAATGTCTTGTTCTTGTTCAACAAAGTTGGGAAGTATGAACATATAAACCGGGCTTAGACGTTTACATTTGGCTGTGAGTATATAAGACTATTGCGCAGTAAGCATTTTACTTTGTCCGGGTGGCTGAATCGAGTTACAGACGGACGGACGGACATACAGACAGACAGGCCAAAATTTCTGGGTTTAAGTAGCCCAAGAAAGACTATCGTCTTTAAAAGAGGCAGTATTCGGGCTGAATTCTCCCCTACGCCAGGCCATACGGGCTACTAAAGCTGGACGAAGTGTTGTGATTAACTTCAGTGCCAAACTGTGTGTAAGCGTTCGGAAATTCGAGTGCATCACCTCACTTTTTATTTTATTTGCTTGTTCATTCAGTTATTTATTTTAATTCAAAGACCTTCACGTTTTTGTTTCCCCATATGGCGTAGCAAGCCAAGCCAAATGGCTCGGCTAACCTCGCTTTTACCATTAAATGCATTCTCTCTTTCTCCAGGCACTAAGCACTATAGCAGCACCGAGAGGGAGGAAAACCGGCTTAACTGTTTGACTGGAGAAGGGTGCGGTTTTGTACGTGTGTCTAACCTCAAAAAGGGGCCATAGTTCACCACTGATGGCGCTATTTTCTCACAACCGGTTAACCAAATAGGGACGGGCACCGTCTGCAGAACTTTGCAGCCTGCGTCGCAGACGACACGTATCCCAAGCACATTCTCAGCCGCAGCAGTGATGGTTCTGCATGCTGTGTCAGACTGGCAGCCACGTGGGCTTGTTTACAAGGTCGTCGCCCGATCATTCACGTACCGCGGGCTTTTTATTCATTCCTTGTGCTGTGAAGCCGGCTACTAGTGCTGCGCCAGTCACAGAACTAAAGGGCTCGGCGCAAATGGTCCAAACTCAAATAAAAATGGTCTGACGCTTGCCACATACCCACGTACGCTAGTTCGTAATTGTGTAAAATAACGTCAGGTATGAAATATGAAAACTTAATAGGCACCTTTTAAATTAAGAAATTGTTACGAATTTGAAATTTGTTTACGAGACATTTATACACTTATTGGCTAATAAAATGGCGCTAACAGGTTGATTGATTGTAGGATTTAACGCGCTGGCGCAACGCAGGCGATGAGGCACGCCGTAGTGGAGGGCTCCGGATTAATTTTGACCACCCGGGGATCTTTAAGGTGCGCCGAAATCTCGTACACACGGGCTTTCGCCTCCGCCAGAAAAGCGGCCGCCGCGGCCGGGAATCGAAACCGCGACCTCGTGCTCAGCAGCGCAACGCCTTAGCCACTGAGCCACCGCGGCGGGTGCTAACAGGTTTAGCGTGTTGAATGACCCCAAACAGGAAGCTTTTACTTCTCTTTATGAAAGGACTACAGGTCCACTAGATTTGTATTGCGTGTCTGAGTATGCAGATTCCCGCCGCGTGAAGGGGAGCGGGATAGGACCGTGTAATACTTCCAGCACTGTGCATGTTGCTGAGAAAGATACGAAGGTCCCTGCTACCAATGTTTTTTTCAGTGAGCAGCGACTGACGTAGATAGGTAGATGCAGCTCGCGCGCGACTGGCAAATTCCTCGCATATCGAAGTAAGGTCGGTCATGGAAACAATACGTAGTTCATCATCCGCAACAGTTGCTGAGGCGTTCTCTTGGCGCTCTCGGGTTGGTGGATTCAACTCGCGGCCGGGGCGGCAGTACTTCTGATCGTGCAAAATATTAAAACGTTCGAGCAGATGACGCTCAGTGGATATTAAAAATCCCTGAATAATTCAACACTGCCGTCATTCGGAGAAATCCCGTGTCATTGTAGGCGAGTGCACTGACTGTCTCGAGGGCGCCATATTTGCATTGAGGGGAAAATGCTGCTGCGAAAACGTACGGGCATCGACCTCGGGGATTGCATAGAAGCGTAAAACTAGGGATTTATGCCTGAGGCAGTGCACTGTTTGGCGCTCATTGATTAGGCAGATAAGGTCGTGCCAGCAAGGCTAATAAGAGACAAATTTACGATTCAATGCATAAATACTGATCATTTCGAATTGTGAGCATGCACTGGGACTGAGCTAACTTATCTGCTGTTTTGAATTTATTACTTCTTCACGATGTGAAAGATATGAACATGGCACAAGGGCTCTTCCTGCAAAAAAAGCCGCCCGTGAACTTACTATTCGTGATTTACCTTTGTTCTAATGTTCACGTTTGTTGCCGAGATAATCAGGCTGAACCAGGTGAGTTTCAAAAAGACCTTTTGGAGCCTGTAGACTTGCTATGAAGCGGAGCTATTTTTATCCGAAATTACTGCGCATTAATGACAGTATCTGGAAATGTCGCTTGCTGAGGGTCACACCATAATTGTCAGTGTCACATGAGCTATTTATCCCGTGTCTTTCGCTAAACACGATAGCCCAAGTGTTGAAACGGCAGGTGGTGCCCCACATTCGATTATGTATATAGTTTATCAACCTCGAAATCTTATGCACGCTTTAAATTACTCTCCGCACGGATATCACCATTAGCAGCTATTGTGCTATATGGCCGTAATTGTAAACTTCACTAGTGGGTATTAGTATTCATTGAAACATGTACTGACTAGCGCGTTTCGACGTCACAAACAATGATCATGCACAAAAAATAAACAAAACTACGGGGCCCCTAAGAGTTCTCTCATATGAGAACGTGAGCAGCGATTCTCCCTGAGATATGTCGCCTAGTTCCTTCGTACTTCTACTTCGCCTTCTTCTCCTTTTTCTTCTTCTCTCAGTAGCTGAGACTAAGAGCCTCGTTCAATCGCCCTTGTTAGCCTCCATTAGCCGCTAACATTAGGTAACATTAACATTGTATCAAACGGCGTGCCAAGCAACGCACAGTCATTGTATACGTCACCCTGCGGTACCGGTTGACGACTTTAGACCTCAAAGCGTAATGTTATGCATGTGATGCCCTATTAGTTCCGTGGCCGCCGTATTAAACCCCCTCGTCATTCGTAGCCAATGGGGACGTGAGGCCGGCGCATACCCGCGTTCGCAGCCAATGGGAATTTTGCACCCGCGGTATCTGGTTATACGCGCTCGCAGCCAATGAAATTTCGCACCCACTGTGTGGTTACACCGATACGGGGGTAACGCGTTTTTCGCCAACTGACCCAAGTAATGCTTGAGCGATGCTAACGCATTTAAATGTCCACCGGAGGCCCTGTTTGAATACGCAGCGTATGTTGTTTGCATCGCGCTAACCGTTGGCCGATTCAAATTCGTTCAAAGACGACGCCGTCCCGGCTTCTTATCTCAGTTGCTGTTGCCGAAGGTACGTTGCTGGTGCAGGCGCCTTGTATTCGCTTCATATTGTTCTCCTGTCAGGAGGCACTATATATGACGAAGCACTGAGAAGTGGGCGACCCACCTACACTGTCGTGGAGGCCAGGGGAAATAAGCGCGCGAGTGACAGGGCGGATGCTGTGGGTAAGAGTCCGGGAACGAATAGTCTCAGAACCAATGGGCCTGGTACAAATGGTTCCGGGCTGCCCTGTATGGCAAAAAGCGCCCCCCCCCCCCCCCTCTCCTGGAGTGACTGAGTGAGTGAGTGGTCTTCACAGAAATGCCGGCAAAAGGTGTCGCAATTAGCGGTTCTCTAATATTGGCCGCCTACATTTCTAATTCGTTTATAAAACAATACCGAATAACCCACTTGATAGGCCCCTACGCGAGTCGTAAACATTGGTTAATTACGTTACCAGGTTAAACCTATATAGAATGCGTAGGCCATGGCCGGAGTTCTTTCAACTGCCATATTTTAGAAACAACAAAAAAAAAAAGCGTTTGAAAGGGCCGTTTCTTTTGCACCATCCTTTCCACCAACTTGATGACGTCATCTATGACAGCCTGATCTCAAACCCGCAGTGTTAAATCTAGCGAACTGCTAGCATGTTTGCGTGTGTAACTGCGGCATGAACCAACAAGAAGTCGATATTAACCATGCATTGTATGACAATCAAGCGTTTGAAGCCTGAGCTAGTGAGGAAACACATTACATAATAGCAGAGTCCTTCAATGATTTTATAATAGTTTCAAGTTTCAAGTTTATTTTCCAACATTGGAGAGTTGGGGGTCCCCCAGGCGAAACAGCGGTCAGCGACCACTTGAAGGGTACCTGGCAGCCCGGGTACACAGCAGCTATTTGGAAACGGCAAAAGAATACACACGCTAATATGTACGTAAAATTAACAGACGCACACACATGTAAAAACACATCTATGTACGAACAACTATGTATAAGTGTACACACTGTTACGTATATTCCTAAATAATATTAATCCTGACAGAAATTAAGTAACAACAGAAAATTGCATAGATACAATAAACACAATTCTGAAATATAACAGAACCATCTATACATTAACCAAGGCAGGTCACATTTCACTCTGTTAAAAAAATAATGCAAAACAAACAATAAAAACCAACACAAGGGCACAAAAGTAAGAATAATTTAGTCACTGCTGCAGCAGGACTTCACAGCAAGAAAAAAAGAAACCTAGTTTTCACAATTTCTAGAGCTAGAAAAATAAAGCAGTTCACTGATACAGTCACTAGCATGCCTTAAACAAGTACGCTTGTTTATGTATGAATGACAGCAGAAGTGTGTATGCACAAGAAACAAATGAAACACGCTGCCGACAAATAGCTATCTGGCCGCGAAATGTTTAAGCAGATTCGTCTTCGTACATTTGCTTTAGTCGATAACATTTTTTTTTAGATTTTAAGGACGGAGGTCAATGAATATTGCAGGGACTATACAAGATACCCGTTGCGCCGAAGGGAAACGAGCCACCTGTCCCCGCTGCGTGTGCGAGAGTCGCTTGTTTGGACGGTAATACGTGATGTTGTCCTAACGAAGTTTCTGAATTTGTATGAGAACGAAAGATAGAAATTAAGTAGACGGAAATGGTAGAAATTCTTTACGCTTACGATTTTATATCGGGAAAACAGCGGTTCACTAGGGTATCTGAAAGGGACATTTGAAATAAACCGAAGCGCTCTCTTTTGAATGCGAAATATTAAAGGTTACCCATCCTAGTTGTTCCCCAAACTAGGTGGCAGTAGCTAATGTGGGTAGCAAACGGGCCGTGGTAAATTTTTAGCTTAATGTCGTCTGGGAGACAATGGCGACATCGCGATATCGCACCAGCGACAGATGACAGGGATCTAACTAAAATTTCCACGTGAGACGTCCATGTGAGGACTGCAGAAAAGGTAACACCTAGTTTCAGTTTCAGTTTCAGCTTCAGTTTCAGTTTATTATTCATGCCAAAAAAGTAGTACAGTACTATACAGACGAGGTTCTCAAAGTTAAAAACTGTAACCAGACCCTCGTATTTTATGTTTTTATTTTATGTTTGTCAACCATTTCATCAGGCGCGCCCCTAATGTTAAAACACTTTCCACATTTTTGCTTTGTTTTTAGCTTTAAATAAGACTGCCTTAGTTTTATCCGCGTTAATTTTAAGTTTATTGGTGTTGGACCATCCGAAAACTTCAATAAGTGCTATTTGAGCTTTTAACGGGATTTCATCATATCACTGCTGGAAGCAAAATAATGGTGTCGTCTCCATACAACAGAAATTTGGCGTCACAGGGAATGTTAACAATGTCATTGACATATGAATCGAAAAGCAAGGGCCTTAGAATGCTTCCTTGGGGTACACCGCAGGAGTCTGTTTTGAAAAAAGAATCAAAATCGCCGATTGTCACGTGTTCCTGTCGACAAGAAAGATAGGACGTAAAATGGGAACTTGACACACCGCGTATTCTGTAGACATACAACTTATTCAGTAATATTTCATGATTTAGATAGTCAAAAGCTTTGCTATAATCGATAAATATGCCCAAAGTCATTCTGCTCTTTTCTATGTTTGCGAAGAGCGCCGTCTCTGTAGATTTGTCTTTGTGAAATCATGTTAGCTCTCCAAGGGTACGTTATATCTACACAAAAAGCTGCTTACGCCAGGGTAAATTATTTATTATTTTTTCTAGTCCCTTTTAGAAAACCGGATCTATGGAGACTGGTCTGTAGTTATTAGGGTCATTGGAATTCCCACTTTTAAAAAAGAGAGACTTTCGCCCTGTTCATGGCACGTGGGCAACAATCGGAGCACCGAACTAGATTAAATATGTGCTCAAGACACGACGCGAGGATATTCATTATACGCTTAACGGGTTTTATTTCAAGATAGTCAACATCCTTGGACGGGCTGTTTTTTAATCCCATAAATGTACGGTAACCCTCAATTTCATTGGTTTGACTGAGAAATATTGAGTCATTGTCCCGAAATGGGTTGGGGATAAGCTTAGGTTTTTTGCTGGTCGAACCATATTAACTAGATGCTCATTAAAATAATCACACAAGGGGGCGCCTTTTAATTTGCGGCCCTCCACAACTATGTTAGAATGTTCTTTTTTTTTCAGTTTTACGTCCTAGAGCTTTGTTAATGATTTGCCATACTATATCAGGTCGCTGCTCTGAAACGTTACAAAAAAATTTTTGGTGGCATAATGCTTTCGTCTTCTTTAGTTCTAACGTTAGCTTGTTCCGATATTTTTCGAACGTCGAGAAGTCAGAAGGATTTCTTGTGCTTCGAAACGTTTTGAAAAGTTGGTTCTTGCGTTTGATCATTTTTGTGTGTTGTGGCCGTATCCAAGGCTTCCATATCTTTGTTTTAAATTTTGCGTTGATGTATGGAAAAGAGTCACGGTAATGTATACAAAAGATGGACAAGAATTTACTGTAACTAGTGTCTACACTGGTCTCAGCATAAACGGATGATCAGTCTTCGTTTTATATGCACGTGCCAAATAAATTCATCTTGTTGTTTGAGAACGATCTGAACTTAGCTTTAGGCTGACGAGGTTCCTTTGCTAGTACGCTACTGGAATAACGAATAAAAATTAAACAATGATCGTTAAGGCCGCAGCTTATCGTTCCAGTCAAATGAGCTTCGCAGTCTGTACTAACGATAAAAAGATCAAGAATATACTGACCAGATTCTGTTACACGTGTAGGTGTTGAAATGACGTTCTGGAATTCGCACGAGCAAACTTGATTACTAAATGCCCGAAAAGTTTCGGTATATTCCAGCAAATTCATATTAAAATCACCACCAAGCAGCATTTGGTACTTATTAAAGGAAGAAAATTCAAGCAGTCCTGCTAAGAATTTTAGAAGTACAGTTATATTACCAGAAGGTGGGAGGTATAAGACAGCATAAATGTTGCTACCATTTATCGTAAGTAGCGCTAGATACGGGACACAGAAGAGAAGACACACACGACGGCGCTTCGTGTGTGTCTTCTCTTCTGTGTCCCGTATCTAGCGCTACTTACTATGAATCAAAACCAACTAGCCCAACTGTCAATTTTATTGCTACCATTTGTCAGGCACAATACCTCGTAGTCCGGAGTCCCACGTGTGTACTGTTGTAGCACTTCGCATGGCAAACGATTTCGAAACGTGTGCCGCAAGCCCACCACTGCGCATTCCAGTTCTATTGTTGAAGTAATAAAATAATGATTGTATTCACCTAAAATGAACATGTTGCTATGTACGTGATGTTAATTTCGGATGTTTTTCGGCAGTTGGTGTGGCGGCCACCTATTACAAGTACCCTAACACCGTAGAATTCCCCTACATAAATAATCGGTTACATGAACTAACTTGCACCATGTAGCCCCAACTAGGAATTCTACGATATCGATTCAGTATCCCTTTGACTACCGATTTGCCGTTGGAAATCTAGGTTTAGGTTGCCTAAACCCTAAACTAAAAATGGGGAGAAAGGGTGTGGCGTTGCAGAGATACGAAAACGAAGAATGCATGCATCTTTCGAATACAATATGAATACACGATCTTCATTACATCGTTCGATCAACTACTTTGATATACAGATGAGACTCCAAAAGTCGATGAGTTGTGGAAGCGATTCTTAAGGTATCGAAGTATTAACTGAAAGCGTATTAACATAATACTGAATTTTTAAAATTAAAGAAAAGAAATTCCAAGAAACATACGCAAGGAATGTACGGGTAGAATAATGTTTCACAAGAGGAGAGAAAATTTCTCTATTAGAAAAGGCGTGAGATAGGGAGACACTGTTTATCCAGAATTCTTTGCAGCCTCTCTGAAAAGGGTATTTAGGAAGCTTTATTGAGAAATGTCAGGGGTATAAGTGGAGAATATTTGAGGCACTTGAGACTTGCAGATGACGTCTTGTTCAGTGTATCTGTAGAACACATGTGAAAATGTTTCAGGAACAGTACAGCTCAGTCGTATCATTAAACAGGAACACGAAGAAATCAAAAGAAATAAACAGACATGCAGAAAGCCGCACCTTTCGCATAGTTAACGAAATGCCTCAAGAGGCATCTGAATATAACTATCTTGTCAGTCGTCAGTGCTGGTCCCTAAAACAAGAAAGGAATCAGACGTACAATCAAATAGGGGGGGGGGGGGGTGAGAGAGGAGGCGCATTCGGAAAGCACGCTCAAAAGTCAAAGCCGTTCCACTCAATGTGAAAGCTGTCGGAAGTGCAGAGCAGTGATTCGCCATAATGGCTGTAGCGCCGTTATCCGCTCACTGCTACCACCCATCACGCTCTTTGTTGCCCTGTCTCTCTCCTCTCTTGATGAATGGAACGGAGGTTCGTCCAATGCAATTCAAATTACAATGCAATACAAATTTCAAGCAGGGGGCACGAACGCGCCCTGCGTGAAACAGCGCCAGGGGGAGTTCTGTTCCTTTTTAAAGACGATAGTCTTTCTTGGGCTACTTAAACCCAGAAATTTGGTCTGTCCTGTCTGTCTGTCTGTCCGCCTGTCTGTGACTCGATTCAGCCATGCGGCCAAAGTAAAATTCGTATTGCGGAATAGTCTTATATACTCACAGCCAAATGTAAACGTCCATGCCCGTTTTATATGTTCATACTTGTCAACTTTGTTGAACAAGAACAAGACATTACGCAAATATAAGACAGGAAATTAGTACACAAGATATATTTACAGTGTTCCTTTATTAAAAAAATTCATGGATGCTTGGTTTTTCGATAGCAAATGATATTCTACATATACTGCAGAAAACCGCCGCCTCCTGGCGGCAATGAAAAATCACGCGGCAGCAAAAGCGTGGCCTCCGCGATCGGCTGCCGGCGGCGCGCCGCCGCCGGCAGCCGATCGCGGAGGCCACGGCAAAAGGAACAAAAGGTTCCACTAGCTAGGTTCCACGTTCTGCTTGAAACGCACGTGGAGCACGGCCACGCGGTTTTATAAACCTTGTATAGTCGGCCGCCTCCATTCCCGCGCGTCTCAGCCGTACTGCAGCGCTGGCATCGAGGAACCCGGTCTGTAGCAGTGGAACGCGGTAAATTCAAATCGCCTTGCGCAAACCTTTAGTGTGTTTACCTTGGTATGAGCGCGAAAGTACAGGAACTGCATGAGAGGTGAGCGGGAAAGCAAAGGGGGGCATTTCCTTAGCAAATGTCTACAAAGGCTATCGTCTTTTGACGACATTTGCAACGAAAGGAGCAGATACGCGGCCAATTTTTTTCTTGCTTTTCACCCCGAACGTGCCGGCGCCGCCGGCGCCTTACTGCGCAGTTTGGAACGCGCCTTTTTTTTTTTTTTTTGCATTGCAATTTTTTTTTCGCTTACTATCGCAAAAACAGACACAACGACCATTCCTAACTGAATGAACGACGGCGCTGCCGGTTAATTACGTATATTTTTCCTCAAATGAACCTGCAATTTTCTTCGCGCTCAACAACGGGGAGATATATGACAAGCGCCAGCGGTTCACGAGTTTCGAACAGCTATGACTATATAAACCGCTTGGTTTTCGAAGCTTCTCTGGGACGCCGCTACGACGGTACGGCCGGCTCTTTTTGGGTCCCTTATCTCGCTGCGCCGCTTGATTCCGGCAGTCGCTTTACATCTCAGAGCGTTACGCGTAACAGCGAGCTGCAACAAGGCAAACCCTTAAAATTCTCTGCACGTCATAATAAGCACTATATATAGCTAAGGCTATTTCTGTCAATGAGAAGGATGGCATGCAACCAAGGAGTACTGCCGGTGATGACTTGTAGAGCGAAAATTTGGGTGGCTTGTTAGACCTTGAAGGACAAATTCGGTCAGCCCGACGAGCTACGGAGAGTGATATAGCAGTAACGCATAAAAATAGGAAAGAACGCCTTGAATAAGACAGCCAATTCCAGTGGAAGACATCGTAGCTCAAACTGAGAGAAAGAAGTGGACTTGGGCCGGGAAACAACCATTGGACCCCGAGGGGAACAAAGGTGTTGCGGCAAGACGGGCGAGAAGTAAGGGAAGACAACTGACCACACGACTAGGGGGGGGGGGGGGATAAAATAAATGCATTCGGTGGCAAAGAATGAATATGGTTATCGCAAGTTAGGAGTGTTTGCAAGCATATGGCATATACCTCCGCCCTGCAGCGCGACATCAGTACACTGATAATTATGGGTTGATGATGGTATTCATCATGCATTGTTGTTGTAAACATTTTTATTCTAGAAAGAAGTCCAGTTTTCTTAAAATGAGGAGGGGGGGAAGAGAAAGGGAATTACGCCCTTTCTAGGAGGCCCGTCTCCTTCGTGAAAGCTATAGGGGCCACTCCAGGATCACCCAATCTGCGTCCGGTGAGCCTGATTCGGGCTAGATCCAGGTGTAATAGGGCGACACTTGAAGCGTCCGGAGCGGACGTTACCGGGCGGAGAATAGGCCGGACAGTCCCAGAATGGATGGGCCGCAGTCAGTCTTGGGTTAGCAGGAGAGGAACTGTCTGATCGTCCCCTCCGTCGGGGCTGGTAATTCCAGCCTGTCTGGTAATTCCAGCCTGTCTGGTAATTCGGGCCACCGTTCCAGCCTGTCTGGTGTGAGGACGAAGCCTTAAAGTAGCCTGTGCTGCAGCACCTGTCCAGCCCTGGCAAGCGTTGAGGCAGTGAGGGCGGGTTTAGAGATTCCCTCTTACGTATGTTCTTACTGTGTGTTCTCATCGCGTTTTTTCTGGGTATCATCTGTTTGGGCGTGGTCGCCTCATGTATTAAATAAATTCCACGATTAGCCAAATCGTCAGCCAAGGTGTTCTTTGAGACCTGTGTACCCACAAATTGCAATTACAACGGAGGGGTGTCGACAATTTGAGAACTAGCAGGAAAAATTCAGAGCCCTTCAACCCTGTGAAGAGGGAAGTCCAGCGAAGATGGCCCTGTGGTGGGATTTGTTATGTTCGGGTTTAGCTACATTTGGGCGTTGGTATGTTGAAATATAAGAACAGTAGCCCGATCGCTACGTCACAGACAAAGGACACACACCATTGGTGGGTAGAGACAATGGCGTCTCTAGTGCGCCGCCCAGGTGGCCGCCGAAGAGCGCGCGGCATTGTGCAATGTCAGTGGGGAGAGAGACGCGAATATACACAACTCGGGAAAGAGGGAGCCTCAGTGGAGAAGAGTATAAAATGGGGCTGTATCCCTACCCCCCCCTGTAGATGGCCACGCTTCACTGTGCAACACACAATGTGGGAAAGCCAGCTTACAAAAACCAAGCTTACACCGGTCCTCCTAAGTTGCCTTCACCTCTCAACACAAGTGCATTGCTAGAAAGACATTTTTGACGGGTAATATAAGCCATTCTATATCAAAATATGAAGGCCCTAGGACCCTTTCTTTTGTTTTATGATTTTCTCCATAGGCCGGAAATTGGTGGCCTACGCGCGGTCTGTAGCGGGGATGACCTGCTTGATCCTAGCCATAGACAGCTTCGCTGTAAAAAGGCTTCATCCCCCCACCCCCCCCCCCCCCCACTCCTCTCTCTCTCTGCACCGCCATGCGTGCTCCCATCGGTGCATATAAACGTCTATACCTTTTCTGAGATCATTTTATGTACCAAGGAATTCGTGCCATTAGTTCCTGCCCATTTGTTACGTACGGGGCCATCCGTGCCGAGCCATGTGTTCCAGGACTATTTGTTACAGAACAGGCGATGGCATGATAAGTGACAGCTGGACTCGGGATATTCATGAATATTTATGCTGCATGCAATAATTGTCGGCCGATTCTCATGCCTAGCAAGATTCATTGAGTGATTAAAGAGAACAAGTAACCACCGTGGTTCTTAGACAGGAACTTTAATTTATTAGATGGTTATGTTGTTAGACCTGCAGAATGCTTAGCATACTCGTAGATAAATGTTTACTTCCTTAGGGATCTCTTTTAAAGTTCCGTTATACGTGCGCTTGCTTGGCGGTGCATATTCCCCAACGGCCGTCTTGGTCATAACCTTCTGGGGGAGACGGCCTACAGCAAGCAGATTCGAGGATTCAGTTAAAGGCCATGCTCGCGGGTCGTTAACGGCGACGAAAGCGGGCGCACTCAAACGCGATGAGCCAGAGTCGATGGAAATGTAGGACTCTGCACAGCGGTCCTCAAACAAGACGCTACCGGGAGAAACCAAATCGGGCGCCTCAGAGTAAAACGGAAACGTGTAATGGCGTCGCGTCGTAAATGACTTGGCCAGGAGAGAGTTTGCTAGGCAGGAAACGAGCGCGGCGGTCCCATAACCCGGCGGCAGCGCTGCAGAGGCGCGGGCAATCGCGCGACGCTCGAGGTTTCCGCGCGAAGCCGGTCGGGGCGCAGTTACCGCGGGTTTACCTTGGCGTAAAGATACCCGCAGGCCCCATGGCAGGCCGCGCACAACACACGAAGAAGGCGTCCATGGCAGAGAGCGCAACAAATGGCTGCACAGCACTGAGCGCGAAACTGGGCAAAAAGAAAGGAGGCAACGAGCCAGCTCCTATCTTTTTATATCGGCCTTCCGCCCGCGAGTCCAGAACATGCCGGGGTGTGCCGTACAAGTTTATTGCTCCGCTGGGATTGGCTGCCGACGTCTGCTGGTGCCAGTTTTCGCCGTGGAGCGAGACGCCCTCCTTTTAAAAGTCCCCGGGACGAACACAAAACGCATTCCAGACTGCCCTGCACTCCCCGAGGGCTTTTCCGCAGTTCACCGTTTTACGCTGCCTTTCGCAGCACTCCCGTCGCCGGTTGCCTTTTCCCTCTCGAGCCGGCATTACCCATTTCCTTTATTCTCGCCTTTTGCCGCGATTTTCTTGCCGCTTCTGGCGCGGCATCTCGGTCGTCTTTGAGCCCGGGCCCCGAAAGCAGTTTATGGCGTTGAAAGAACCGCGCGTAAACACGGGAAGTCGCTATCAGTGCAATGTGAGAAGACGCGCGAACACGGTGTGGCGCTTGTAGACGCCCTCGCGCCAGGCCTTTATCAAAACGAGCGAGCGCGGCAGAGAAGCCCGCCGCACGGGGGAGCGCGTCCGCGCGGCGGCGGCGACTTCCACGGCGACGACTCGGCGACTCCTGAAGCCCCGCAGGCACTCCTCTCCGCCCGCTCTTTCCACACGTAAAGACGTTTGCCAACTGACGCAAGCTGATGCCCCGGGCTATTACTTGATGCGCTTAGGGGAAACTGCCGAGGCCAGAGTGCCAAGCGGGGAGCGAAGACGAACACATGTCATGGGGCGTTGAAGCATGTTTGAGCGATGCTATTTTAACGGGGAATTGGGAAGTAGGGGGGGGGGGGGGGAGATATGTTCCTTGAAAATAAATGCACGAGGCCCGACTATACCTGCTTCAATAGTACCAAGAAATCATAATAATAATGTATTGTGAAAGAAACAAAATATTAGAGATTACAATATATTGGTAGACTCTCGTTAAGACGAACTCAGTTAAGACGAATTTCATCATTGAGACGGACAACACTTGGGCTCTCTTGGAATGTGCACAATGCAAAAAAAAAGTCAGCTTGAGACGAATTTCTGATAATACGAACAGATTTTCAGGGTCTCTTGGAATTTGTCTTGGATTTACTGCATACATATTAAACGTACCAATTTATCCGGTCTAAGGTAAAGCAAGAAAATGTTTTTCTTTTCTGCAAACGGTTCTCGATTCTTCTTTTGGTTCTCGGTCGTATGGATGCCAACGAACACCTGGCTTCCATTCTGATGCTATCTTATCTGCTCGAGTCTTGGACGTTGCGCGGGTCGGTTACCCGCTCGCTCACCCCCTTGTTCCATTGCTCGCCCTTCTTGCTTTCTCTCTCGCAGAAAGAAATTGCGTGGCGTTTGTTTTTATGAGGTTGTCTTGACGAGTCGCTGGTGAAAAATCTTGGCACCGTACGCGGCAACGCTCTGCAACGAGTACACAAGGCTTCGTTAGCAAGGCAACTTCTGTATCTATGCCTGGTACGTCATGGATTCCCACAACTTTATCTTGCCCTACATACCCTCCGCCGAAGGCGTAATTACGAAGGAAAAAAAAGGGGGGTATACGGCCCGGTCGCCGTGCGTCGCTGGTATCTAATATAATTTGACTTGATTGATCCCCAATTACCAATCATCCTAACCTTTAAAAACACCTTTATTACGACAGCTTAAGGTTATGTAATGGCCCATGCCGCTGCTCCAATTTATCGGCGGTTAAATTTTTTCTTGAAAGTTCCCTAAATCGTCTATCGTGCCATGTATTCCCCACCTCTAATTTTAAAACCGCTTCCTCAATAGTGCTTTTTTGGCGTCCAATTACTCTAACAGACTACATTATGTAAGTGCTGCTGTATTACTGATTAATTAAATGTGTCACTTAACAGTGGCATGCAGTCTTCATGGTGGTGATCTAGAACGCCAACGTATCTGACAGCCAAGTTTGGCGATGCGTATCTCAAGCTACACTCTAAACAGCTACAAGGCGGGCACACGCTTCCGTTATTAGCTGCCTGCCAATACAGGTATTTCGATATGTACCCTAAGGCATGATATTTATGTTCATTGATCTATTTTCTATCTTCGCCGATTACGGCAAGTGGCATTACGGCAAGTGGCAACGACGCCATCGTCATCATCATAGTCATCATTATGACTCGTTCGTCACTACAGGGACGAGCAGAACAATTTGGCGGATAGCGCTGCTCGTGGGACAGTGATGTGCGTGCGTGTGTGTTTTCGTGCGCCTGAATACGCCCATAACCTGTCATCATATTGCAACGGGGTGGCAGGACCAATGAGATGAGCGATAGTTGATGCTGAAGCGTTGTGTTCACATGATGTTGCCACAGAGCGATGCAGTCTATTTACCAGCGGCCACGGTACCTCGAGCAACGAGCCCATGCCATCCACTGTTTCGTTGTCATCGGTGATGGGTCCTCTGGAGCTCTGCGCCAGTGTGCACTGGCTTTTCTTGTAACAATATTCTATTGCATTACTAATTTCTTCGAAAGAGGTATTAATACAGGTGTAAAAAAGATACCAACCCATACTTTCCGCAGGTGTAAAAACCGACTGGGGAATCACCAGACTTTTCTATAAGCTGGTAATTACTACATCATATACGCACGAATCTCCGCTCCCTACGTGCACGTAACTGTGTTTGTGTGCGTGCGTGCGGGCGTGCGCGTGCATGCGTGTGTGTAGTGCGTGTGTGCGCGTGTGCGTGCGTTTGTGAATGGGTGGGTGTTGGCAAAGAGCAAAGGTAGACAAAGTGACTTGAAGATGTGTAGTTAGAGCGGACTAAGCGTTATTTACACGAGAAGTATTGTTTACCGCTCTATTTAAGAGCCTGATCAGGGCTGCATTCTGCAGTGTAAAACCCGAAAGACACGTTGAGAATTATATGCCTAAGTGAAAGCAAACATTACAGCGTGCGCTGCTTCATCCGCCTGTCAATAACGTCGCATCCAGTCTTACGATTCCAGACGAAGCTAATAGGTAAATTCGTGGAGGCTTCCATGGATGGTCGCCCGCCGACTGAAAGCCGTCCGTGTCTGCTCTAACCGTGACTCGGCCTGGCAGAGATGGCTGCTCTGTCAGAATTGACACCCGTCGGACCGCTCCGGGCGCATGTATGCCAAGGCCTCTTCCCTGCTTTAACTCGCCCTCTTCCTTTTCGCTTTGATGCCTGGAAGCCGGTCGAAGCCATTTGCGCAATCATGCGTGGCACGCAGTACACATTCATTCAGTGGCTGCTACTACCGCTGCAGCTGCTGCCGCTGCCATTTCGCACTACAGCGCCGGTCGACCGGAGCGACACGAAGAGTAGCTTTTTGTTCCGCGGACAACCCGGAGGCGAATCGCCTTGCTTTCTTCCATCCTTTGTCGTGCAAAAGAAGTCGCTCACGCAAAAGAGCCACGCTGATTGATCGATGGCACGTCTACTTCGCCAATCGCACGAATCCGTCTCGCTTGGCGGGCAAATCGTTCGCCCCCTTTTCTTTTCAAGGCAACCGACTGCTGACTTGTCCATCGCTGCCACAGTAGTTCAGGAGCGCCCGGCGTGAGATTCGGCACTGAGGCGGCCTTCGAGGGTCGTTTCTCAATTTGCGAGCACCTGCTTCTATTAATCATTGTGTGGCAGTGCTGCTGCGGAAGCAAGCGAACAAGGCGAACGCCGTCAGTCGTCCCCGAGTCGCTAAGCAGCACGCAGCCCGAGTCACGTCAGTGCGCGTTGGCGGTAACGACGCCATCAGTTAGACCGAAATGGGTACGCATATGCTGTACTGACAGTTCTGCCGGCGAACTATGCCTACTATGTAGCAACGGTCTACATGTACAGGTGTTCCCCAGCAGCCCGCTGCGTGTTCGTGTGAACGACGAGGAACGGCTCGGGCTGACCAAGGAGTCAGTCGACTTATTTGCAGTTGCAAACATGGGAACTCGATCCGGTCAAGCATGACTGTTCGTGGTGATCCAGGGTTGGGATTTCATCATTCAGAGTTAATACAGAGGTGGAGTGAATCTGCGAGCATCATTCGTGTATGTAGCCTTTCTGCCTACGTGAAGCCCATGGGTCAAGAGGTGTGGGGGGGGGGGGTGAACTCACAAGGAGCAATTTAAAGTTAAGGGAAAGGGAAACGCAGCTATAATGAAGCATAGAGCTCTGTGGGGGTATAACAAATATGAAGTAGTAAGAGGAATGTGGAAAGGAGTAATGGTTCCGGGTCTCACATTTGCGAATGCTGTACTCTGCTTAAAATCAGCCGTTCTGTCAGGCCTTGAAGTAAACCAGAGAACGGTAGGACATTTGGCCTTAGGCGCGCATGCAAAAACAACTAACGAAGCAGTTCAGGGAGATATGGGCTGGGCGTCGTTTGAAGTTAGAGAAACACAGAGTAAATTATGCTTTGAGATGAGGTTGAGAGCAATATATCAACGAAGGCGGGCAGCTGATGCTTTTAGGTACCTATACTTGAAAAGCGTGGACACGCAGTGGTTAAGAAAGACTAGAAGGCTAACGATTAAATATGGAAAGAACAGTGGAGTATCCAAAACAGCCAAGGTAACCAAAAAAGAGGCAAGGCAGATTGAAACAAATAAATGGAGGGAAAAAATGGAAGCTAAAACGTCGTTAGAGTTGTACAGGGCTGAAAAATTGAACATCAGAAAGGAAAATTTCTACGATAATTCCCAGGGCAGTGCTTTACTTTTTGAGGCTAGAGCAGGTTGCCTGCGAACTAAGAGCTTTGTGGGGAAGTATTCGCAAAATGATGGGGTATGCGGGGTCTGCGGAAAAGAAACAGAAACTACGCGGCACATAGTTTTAGAATGTGAGGGTATCAATCCAAATCTACATGATGGGAATATTCGGCTTCCAGAAGCCCTAGGATTTAAGGGTATCACAGAGGAAGTTAACTTCAAGGCTGTCGAGGGGATGAAAAGAAGATTAGAATGCTGGTGGATGAAAAGCAGAGAGCGGAATATTGCCTAGGACAGTTACCACCTGTAACAGGGGAAAAAAAAGTATTTTGTGCCTAATAAGCTTTTTGCATGCGTAAGATGACATGTCATCACCCCGATACAAAGCGGAAACCACTAGCAATCATCATCATCGTCACCACCACCAAAAGTAACGAATGTGAAAAAATTTCTTGCCCCTTTCGTGGGGACAAAAACGAGGGATCAGAGGTGATAACGACGGTCACAAGTAAGCAAGGAACAAGCGATCGTTTAAAGCGCGTTCAATAGTGCTCTCGCTCCGATGAGCGAGAGCAGTTTTGTTCTTTTTATTATTAAGGTTGTTACTAACAGAAATTTTTAACATACACTGAAATACAGTGCTTCCAACAGTCCTCTAAAGAATTCCGTTGCATAATTGTTTTTTTTTCATGAAGCCCGTGAGACAAAGTGATGCGCATTGAAAATGCTTCATTGCAAGAAGAAACAAAATATTATCGTGTCTCATGCTTGTTTAACTGGCTTCATACAACATAACTTTTTTTTTCTCGAGACCCAAAGGTGCATGCGCACGTCTCGTCGTCGACATGTCGTCTCAGTTTTCTGAAAGAAAACACAGAGCTATGATGACAGCCTAGAAAGAACAACCGACCAAGGTCCATGCAGCGTTGCGTGGTTTGGCTCACTCAAAATGCGTCCTAGAGAGGTGGACCCACAGCAATAAAAACGCAAATGCAAGCGCGAGCACACAGACGTAATAAACAAATCAACAGATATACGCGTGTTTACTTTCTTCCAGTTCAATGAAATTGACGACACTCTTGAACGGGAGGGGAAAGGAAGCAGTTCCAATGAAACGGGTCGATTGCTTATGTACATGCATGCACATATACTGTATAACGTTTGAAATAATTTGCAGAGTTACTGGGAAGGGGATAAAGAGGTGTCAAGATGTGACCGCCCTCGTGTAGAATCGACCACAGCCTCCCGATGAACAAATGACTGAACTCCAGATCCTTAGTCTGCAGTTGCTGTAGAGCACCTGGCCATGCCGACTGTCAGGTCAGCGATACAACAGAGAATGCTAAGAATCTCTAAGTCCGGAAATGCTGGACGCCTCTGGTTGGCAACGTTTAGTAAGGAGTCTGTCAAGCGAGTGTAGCTTAGCTGTGCTGCTAGAGGAGCTTTCGGGCGTTGAATGGGATATCGTAGGAGTAAGCTAAGTTACAGGAATGGGTTAAGTCGTTAAAAAGTTGAATAGCGGGCATTATTCTGTGCTATACAGGACAACGAGAAAAAAGGGACTTCAGGGACGAATTCGGGATCTAAAAACTGAAACCAGTCAATGCATACAAATTCATTAGCCATACAAATTCATTCAGAGCCATTGGGGTCAAGCCAACCACGAGGTGGAGTTTAAAGATAGTACAAGCCTATGCACCAATTACCAACTATTAGGTGATGACGCGTTGGCAGCTTCTACGAGGATGTCGAACGAGGAATGACCAAGGCAAGTACAGCACACGGTACACTCTTAGTCGCGTCCCGGATGGCGTCCTATTTATATGCGGTGGGCAGTCTCAATACCGTGATATAAGAGGCCCTGACAGACTTCTTTTCCGTGACAAAACCTCAGGTAGTTGCATCACGCTTATAAGCTGCGCCAACGGCCCGTGTCACGGCTATAAACTAGCAGACAGCCTGACGCCAGGAATAAAATAAAGAAGGGGGGCAATCGTGAAGCTTCGAGCGATATGTGTGGCTTGCGGCGCATGCGCGTATTCCTGCTCACTAAATAGCCCGCGAGCTTCTTTTGCGGTGGCCGACCACGCGCGCCCGACGGCGCGGCGAAAGCCGAAAAACATTCAAAAATATCTCGCGCGCACATGCGCAGTAGGAGTGGAAAAAAGTTCGCGCGCGGCGAGTTGTGATGCGGCGATCTGTCTCTATCGCGTATGTACGTGCGACAAATTTCACCGCGGAGCAAGTTGGTGGCCCGCGCTTTGACTCTTGCTCTGTGTAGTTCATACTTAGTTCCGAGCGTTCACACTTTCTTGACCACGTTCGCTTCCGCTGACATCAAATGTGTGCTTCGAGGTCAGTGTAACAGTGGAAACAACTGCAAATGCGATGGGTTTATTAGGGCCACCGGTCACACAAGCCAAGCGGCGGCGCCATGTCAAGCCGGCTGGTGTGTGTATTGCGGGCATAGCCCGGTTGAACACGAAAGGATAGGTAAGTCCCTGGATTTCTTGTTTTTTTTTTTATCGAGGGGTGGGGGCGCAGACTGTAAGAATTTGTGTTTGCAGACAACTAGTAAAGGCCATGAAATGATGCCTTTTTCGTCGTCGTAAGAAGCCCGCGCCAAAACAGTTCTGCGATACCTGGGGCCGTACGGTAAATTTGACGTGCTTTATATATCATCATCATCATTTATTGTACCCTAAAAGGATTCGGTTTGCCTGTGCGGCGGCCGTTTTGGGATCCAGCTAGGCGAAAAATTAAAACGCTTGCACATGTCAGGTACTTCCGTTGCCGTAATGAGTACCGTGGTTTCATAAAGAAATTGCATTTTTTCCACGCGTTTAATTGTCCAGGTCAAGGCACATAAAACCCAGTTTGAATTTTGTATTTTCCAATATTCCATGACCGCTGCTTGTCATTTTCGGTAGACGTACCAGAAGATGATGTAACTTTTTTTCGTAACTAGGTTTTCGCGTCGTCGTTTCGGGTAGTGACTTTTCTCGCGCTTTGAGTAGTCTAGATTCTGTGGCGATTTGTAAACTTCATCACGGTGCGTTTAAGTGGTAAACTTTTCACATGAAGCAGCATTCATGACTAACACCAGCCCCCATCTTGCTGTGCACGCCACAGCTGTCGTCTGTCTGGAGTGTCAACTCGCGGTTTGCAGAAACATGATAGCATTGGCAGCGCAAACGCGGCGCGTCGCCGGCGTGAAGGTCGCTCGAAGCGGTGGCTTCTAATGTTGTTACAGATGCGCTGGCTGTTGCTCGGTGCGCGCAGTTTACCTATGCTTTAGCAAAAGATATTGCTACCAATTTTGTTCCATCTTTAACAAAATATTTTGCGCCATACTATTGGTGGAACGTGTTTCATAAAAAGAAACTAGGACACATTACCTTCCGCGTGTGACAGCGAACAGAGTTTCTTTTCGACGGGCAATTGATGTGTCTCCGTCAAATAAAATTATGGCAACGTTTTCTCGCACGCCTTTGCACTGAAAAAGCGCTCAGCCTTCCTATGTATATGAAGAAAACGTCCTTTTGAGAGCGTTTGAATCTACAAGCAGTAAGAAAGAAATAATTGCCTAAACTACAGCGATACACTTACCTGATTTATATTTTCACATATCTGCTAACGCGTTGGTGATACTTCTGCTGTGCCCCTTCAGGCTATACTGTTTTACTGCCGATAAATAACACCACCCTTTTTCACCTGGTCACTTATTCACCTGCCGTTTCTTTTCCTCACGCAGTGCCAACACAACAGATTGCTGCCCGTGACTCAACATTTTTGAAATGTTTACAACGGTGTTTCCAATACAGTGCGACGAAATTCCAGAAGCAGCAGCTGCCGGGCCAAAGATTGCTTAGGGCAATTCTACAAAGGCCCTTTACATCATCGGAAGTGGTGTACCTGGACCATAATTGAAGCCCGGAGAATGTACTTTTTCTTTGTTTGGTAATATATTACATTAAGGACAGGAGATAACCGTCAGCTTTAGGCCAAACGTTGGGCGTTATACAGTCAGTAGCCAGCAAAAAAGACGAGTTTCCTCCCTGTTTTGTAAGCAGAAAGCTGTTGAAAATTCTATGAATTAAAACAATAATTTTATCTGGACAGGTCATTATTTGCTCTTCCACAAAAAAAAGATTTTCATTTGTGTGTTCCATAACGGCAATCTGCTAATATTTGTATTTGTTGTTTCACTAAGTCTTTTGTGTTCACATTTGTATCTTGGATATCAAATAAAAAGAAAACATCGTTCCTTGGACATGGTGTCATTTATGTAATTTTCATCTCACACTTGTGCATGCTCACGAATTCGAGAACGACAAAATACTTAACATTTACATACCCAACTCAGTTCTCTGTTCCTCAGTGGCTAAGGCGTTGCGCTGCTGAGCACGAGGTCGCGGGTTCGATTCCTGGCCGCGGCGGCCGCTTTTCTGATGGAGGCGAAAAGCAAAAACGCCCGTGTGTACGAGATTTCGGCGCACGTTAAAGATCCCCAGGTGGTGAAAATTAATCCGGAGCCCTCCACTACGGCGCGCCTCATCGCCTTCGTTGCGTCGGCGCGTTAAAACCCACAATCAATCAATCAATCAATCAATCAATCAATCAATCAATCAATCAATCAATCAATCAATCAATCAATCAATCAATCAGCTCTCTGTTCCTGTCCCAAGCTTGTATGAGTATACATTATCACTTCAAGATCCGGATATGTTTAAGGTATACCGATACTTGCTTCACAGCTTTGCTTGTAACATGTCATTATGAATATAGGGAGTTTTTTTATTTCGTGGTATGAGCATTGAGGCCTGATAAATCAGGTGACAAAACACCGAGATTATGAAGGTAGAACCTCATTGACTGAAAACTGAGGTCATGAAGATGTTCCAGAAGGGCACAAATTAAAAATGTTTTCGGGCAATTGCAGCCATTGCAACCCACTTATTTGTGGCATTGTTTTATATAGTCTAAACTTTCGACACAAGGGTGCGTTCATGCCCAAGTGCTATGGTTTTGGTGAAGTGCCTTGAAAATGTTGAAAATGCTGAACCGCGACCTTGCGCTTCTGGAAGCGCGAATGAAACGAGACCACTTAAAAAAATTGCATAAATTCAGAGAAATGTCTATTAATGCGCAGCATTCTTATAGCGCTCTTCTTGAGTGGGATTCTTTTAGAGAAAATTTTCTTGGTTTTACTAAGTCCTGTCCGTTCAATTATCTCCATTTACCTTATTACAACGATCACAGGGGTTACTTGCGCCAAATCTGCATTTTTTAAAGTGCGAATGCACTTCTTAAGCGAGCCTGAATCGTCCGCCGCCGTAGTCCGCATAGCAACAGCTGCGGGTGCGCGTGCTCCTCGTCTTCCTCCTCGTCTTCCCTAGCAACGGGGGGAGATGGGCGCGCGCTACTCTCCTCCTCCTTAGCAACAGCTGCGGGTGCGCGCGCTCCTCGTCTTCCTCCTCGTCTTCCCTAGCAACGGGGGGAGATGGGCGCGCGCTACTCTCCTCCTCCTCTCTCCGCTCAGTGACTGCGGGTGTTGGGCGCCTCCTCTCCACTTCGGGCGGGAGAGCTCTCGCTCGCGTAGCGGGCGCTCCGCATTCCGACGCGTGAGGGCGCTCGTGTAGCCCTCGCCGTAACGGCGGGCGCTACTCTCCTCCTCTCTCCGCTCAGTGACTGCGGGTGTTGGGCGCCTCCTCTCCACTCCAAGATCACGATATCCACCGTAATCGCGCAATCCACAACCGTGCATTCGCACTTACACACTCTCCCCCTCGGGGAAGTGCGAGGGAATTTTTTGTAAATGAAGGGCGTTACAAGGCTTAACATTTTCGGTAATGTTATATTTTTCTTGTTCTTTAGTTGTTCAAAATTCTGTTCGACCAATTATCTTCATCTACGCTATGATAACGATTACAAGTGGAATTTCCGCAAAATCTGCATTATTGTGGAAATGCAGGGCATTATACGGTTCGCCATTTTCCGTCATTTTTTATATTTTTCGTAATTTTTACTTTTTTTTAAACAGTGTTTGACCAATGATCTTCATTTACGATATTATAACGATTAAAGGTGGAACTTCCGCGATACCTGAATTTCCCTGGAAAGGCAGGGCGTTACAAGTTACACGGTCGAGCGCTTATCCGGTCTGCGCGAGAAAACGCTAAGACATTCTTTGTGTGCTAGCGATCCATAAAAGGAAACGCAGTATCTGGCATTCCAACGGCTCTTTATCTCTTTACGCAGCAATTCTGCAGGCGTCGCGACACAATGGTAGGTAGGGTGAGTGATTTAATATTGGTTCATTACATCACCAGATGCGTATTTTACTACCGCCCCCCTATTACAAAAACAAAGGTCAAGGCATGTAACCACACCATCAGAAGAGCTACGACGAGCAGAAAAAATTCTGTAAACCATTTCAGGTTTGGTATACTTGCTACTCGTGACGAGACAGCTCTTATTTTCAGTGCAACAGTGCGCCTTACGTGTTAGTTATTTGCAAGTATTGTCATGGGGGCACTTTCCACCAATGGCCAAGAATACGTTCGGTAACAAGACAGAATAACTGTTATCAATTCCGTTTGCATCGATGGAATAAATCCCGGCACGGCGCATGTTGGAACGGGCACACAGCATGACAAAAGGTTTCCGCTCGTACCAGTGTACTTAAATTCTCGCAAACCGTAGTATTATGCCTCTTTGGTAGAGTGAATCAAAAACAGTGGTCGTAAAGAAAGCCACTCGCCGCCGAATGTGTTATTTAAGACTCCTGCTTGACGCGCAACAGAATGCAGATTACTTATAAGCCCATGTTTGCACTTCTGAGTAGCCCGTGGGTCGTGGTTGTGGCGCAGTGGTTATGATATCAGGCTTTTGATGTGTTGTAGTAGACCCAGGTTCGATTCTCCGTAGGGTTACGTTTATGTGCTTACATGTCTCGCATGATGTAACATGTGTTACAGCATTCTTCACGGGGTGCTGACGTTGACCTGTCATTGCGAGCGGAAAAAAAAAACGTATGAAATCAATTCTGTCCAAGCGGATTTTTTTTTCTTTTTTTTTTTGTGAAAAGCAAAAAGGCCGCTTATTTGAGGGGCCGTATGATTTTGGAACCGCTTCGTTAGCGGGAATAGATTAGCATAAGGGGCCGCGTAGAAAAATTACGGCCAGCGGCCCGCCGAGCACACGGCCCGGCGTTTAGGTGGCCCTCTCGTTAGGCGGCCCTCAAGAGGGCCGCTTAAACGCCGGGCCACGTGTTCGGTGGGCCACGTGTTTGGCGGGCCGCTTCCACTCGAGGCCGCCTGAACCACGCTTTATAAGCGGCTTTAAATTGACGCGGCGGCCCGCCTGCATGCGGGGCGTATAACCAGGAATTGACTAAGAGTGTAGTGATGGAAAACCAAAGTAGGAGAGAAGCAAGCAAAAAACTTGTGGCGGAAAACATTGAAGCAGCCGACGGGGTACGCGGGTTAGATTTGTAGACAGAGATAATTTGAGCACAATGAATGCCTTCTAACGGTAAAACTAAAAAGGAAATTAACTTCATTCCACGTAAAAATCCAGGAATTGTACGGGATGTTGTGGGTCTAGGCAATATCAAGAGGATGCCTCACAGACGTTATCTAATACTAAGGCTACGTATGAAAAAGAAAGGCTGAAACTAGCAAAAATGAGGATACGCAACTCGCAGTCAATTAAAGGCAGGGTGCAGGAGCTGGAAATGAAGCTTGAGAACAAATCCTCGGTTTAACCCAAGAGAGGAAAAATAGCGTACACATATGGAATGATGACAATGACAGAGTCAACGGTAGCTGTAAGAAGAGGATGAGAACCTATAGAAAGGAAATTGGTATACCATTTCAGAAAACGAAGGGACTTACTGTGAAACGCAGAAATATGAACGTGTCAAGAGCGAAGGAGCCTTTCTAAATGGCGTAGCTGTCGAAATCGATTAAACGAGCAACATCAGGGTCATTCATACCTACAACACAGCAAATATTAATGAAACGCTCTGGAAAAAAGAGCAAGGCTAAAGACACAACTAAGGAGAAGCCTGGTATTGGAGTATAATGTTGTTGTTTCGCTGCTTTTATCTCTACTATTGTTTGTTTCCCACTCACCTCTGAAACGCCCTCGGGCCTGAGGGTAACATAAATAAATAAATAAATAATAAATAAATAAATAAATAAATAAATAAATAAATAAATAGGAAGATTGAATGTATGCACTCAGAGACACAAGAGCTAGCATTACGAATGGCATGGATGAGATTATAAATGTAGGGGGAATGTTCTGGGCTCCGTTGTACACTAGCAACGATTGTCCAAGAGACTGTACTGAAAAGACTAACTTGATTCGTGAGGTCCCAGCGGTAACTAGGGGCGAGGTAGAGAAAAGGACTTTACGGTGATGAAGAGAGGAAAATCTGTAGGGTGGGATGGAGTAAACATGGATCCCCTAATGGATGGAGGAGACGTTGTACAAGAAAAGCTTGAAATATTATTCACGGAATGCTAGATGACTTTAAAAGTCCCCCTAACCTGGAAAAATGTCAACACAATTCTGATTCATAAATAGGGTGCAGGCTCAGAAATTACTAGTGCGTCAGCCGTTTCTCTGTTGAGCACAAGTTGCTTACAAGAGTAGTAGTTAACCATATGACCTACATCCTAGATATCCCATGACCGAGAGAACAGGACGAATTTGTAAGCGACCACTCAAACATTTATTCCATTCTTGCCATCGACCAGGCAATACAGAAATCGCTGGAGTATAATAAACCCCTTTACATAACATTTATAGATTACGAGGGAGTGTTTCATCTTGTAGACACGCCGCAGTACTAGAAATACTAGGGGAATATTAGTCTCTTGGGGTGCATGCACAATGGCTGAACGGGAAAGATAATTATCTGAAAATAAGTGAAATGCTCACGACCTGGAAGAGGGTGGGCATGGAGGCATTGTATCTCCAAAATTGTTTGCAGCCTGTCTGGACGGTTTATTCAGGAAGCTTGATGGGTGACGTCAGAGATACGAATACATGGAGAAAATTTAAGCCCTTGACATTTGCGGACGTCATTTTCTTCTTCAGTGAGTCCAGAGAAAACCGGCATAAGATACCTCACGTCCTGCTTTCAGAAACTTCGTCATAGGTTAATCGAAGGTAATTTTAAAGAGGCATCCAAGAATCCTGGCTTTTAGAATAGGTAATAAAATGCTGGATGAGGTGGATAAACAAAGCTACCATGGAGGCGTTGTCAGTGGTGATCCCGACCACCAGGAACAAATCCGCAGTGGAATTAGTATGAGCAAGAGGCACTCGGCAAGCCCTCTACCACTACCTACTGAAAAGTATGGTATACAACCAATGCGTACTGCTGGTGATTCATCATCATCATCACCAGCCTATCTACGCCCACTGCAGGGCAAAGGCCTCTCCCATTATTCTCCAATTACTCCGGTCCTGTGCTAACTGCGACAAATTTATCCCCACAAACTTCTTGATCTCATCTGCCCATCTACCTTTCTGCCACCCCCTGCAACACTTGCCTTCTCATAGGGATCCACTCTGTTACCCTTAATGACCAACGGTTATCTTGCCTTCGCATTACATGCCCTGCCCACGTCCATTTCTTCTTCTTAATTTCTACTAATATGTCCTTAACACGCGTTTGTTCCCTGACCCACTCCGCTCTCTTTTTGTCTCTTGCTGGTGATTATTGATGGGGAAGAAACTTGGCGCCGACGAGTTTAACAAGAAAGGAGCAGGATGATATGTGACAGGAGTAACACTTAGAAATAGGAAACAAGCTTCTCGGACCAGAGAGCAAGACATGTTTCAAATTAAGAGAACATATAGTGGACGCGGACTGGTCGTGTAGTGCGTATAACGGACCACCGGCAGACCGCCAGGGCAACAGAACGGCTAGGGAAAGGCAGGACCAGGAGCAGAAAAAGTAGATTAACTCGATGGAAGGATGAGATAAGAAAATTCGGAGGCAATGAATGAATTTGAGGATCACCGGACAGGAGTGGCTGGAAGTCTAGGAAAGAGGCGTCCACCCCGCATTGGAATTAAACACATCATGTTGTCGTTGTTGTTGTTGTTGTTGTTGATGATGATGATGATGATAGCGGCGATGATGATTATTTCTCCAAATAGCCTAGTAATAACCGCCAGACTTTACGTGCTGCACAAAAGAGGATTTTTTGCAGCACATCAAGGCTGGTGGTTATCCCAATTGTTTTATAATTGTGCACGAATGTGTTTCACTGTTGCCTCCAAAACAAAACAAATTTATTACCATTTTTCCTATTGCACCCCCAGCTTGTGTCAAACCATAAAACATCAACATACAGTAACAGCATCATTATTGTCTTCGGTGACAGATTTTTTCGCGACTATCTTAACTTGACCCGAAAGCGTTTTAGCTGGTACTACTCAGATAAAAATTAGAAAATGAATGGAGCCAGCCACCTGTTCCGCCGCAGTCTTTCCCCAAAAACATATAAGACGATTATTACCCACCCATTTCTAACGTCCGACTCCCTTGTTACTTCCGTCTCAAACAATTTCTTTATCTCTACTTTCCCTCACCTCACCAGAAAGCCCTTAGCAATGCTCACAAACCAGCGTGTGTATAAGTCTATTGGCTACCGTGCGCCATTCCCGTGTGAGCTAGCGAGTCAACCAGAGTGTTGGGCATGTTAACGAACTTCACATCAACTGAAAGTTTCCATTATAGTAACCTTTTAGCGCAGCCGTGAATTGATTAGCCAAATTAAACACCCGGTGCAACATTGAAGTGGAGGCATTTCTTTCAGAAAATCAAACATTAAAGATTGAACGAACAAGTTCACAAGCTGAAGCTACACCTGGTAGAGCACCGTAATGGTAGGCTGTGGGATAGTTGGGACCACTTGGGAATATATTGCGCTCAGTAGAGCAAAGCTTAAGACACTCCGCCACTGAGACACCGGGAGCTCATAACAGCATGTCTTCTACTCAGTCCCTGGACTTCCCCCGTCTTTTTTACAACGGAGCTGTTAGTGTAAGCTCAGCCGGAATCGTCCGTGTCAGTCTTGAGGGCAGACAAAAATTTACGTTCCTCATGTTACCGCGTGAGAGATGTGTAATGGAGAAAGCGGATGGTGCCCCCTGCTATCCTATACCATATTACTTCCAAATATCCTCATTGCACCAACCCCAAAAATTTCCATCACCACGCCGTGAGTTCTTTGTGTGAATGTTGTGTTGGATAGTATCGTTCTTGTTCTGCAGCGATTTCCAAACGGCCAAGGTTCGCTGTGCGAGACTATCCAAGCCAGCGGCGGTATATGTTGAGCGGGCGTTTCTCTAGTTCAACTCATGATGGCCCCCTCCACCCAGCCACCTCAGTGTCCGACATGGAGGAAAGAAAAGCTTAGGAGAGGCCCCGGTGGCCCTGGCGCATTTTGAGAAGTGTGGAGGAAGTCGCATGGTTTTTTCGCGCTCACCGGAGGTCACTTGCAACGGCGTCCTAGCAACGGCGCCAAAGGCCTGCCCACCGAGGCCCTACGTCACTGCGCGGCCAGCCGGTAGCCAGTGGTCGGCAGGCGGGGACGAAGCAGACGACAGGGAAGCGAGCGAAGGAGGCAGAGCTTGCGCATGCGCGTAAAATACAAGCAAGAAAGGGGCGATCTCTAAAGATGGCGTTTCAGGCTTCAGTAGAGGTGACGTCAGGGCCTCTCCTAAGCTTTCTTTCCTCAAAGGTGTCCGGCATGCAAGTCACGTCACCACCACTTGCGGAGTGTTGCGCGACACGATAGGGGTTCCTCCCCTTCCTCTCACTACTGGTGTCGCGGCCACCTCCTCTCCCGTCCGTCCGTTCCTGCTCTCTACACAGCTTTCTTTTCGTCTCGACAACCAGTCACCCGAGTGTTGCCTTTAGTTCCCTATTGGCTTTCGCCATTAGAACTTCAGCCTTCCGAGATCATTGCGCTCATCAATGACCTGTCACTGCCTCCTCTTACGACGACCAGGATCGTGATGGCACACTTCAACGTCTTGAGAAAGCTTATGGGCGCTGCGCTACATAGTAACGTTACCTCCATCGCCCGTCAGTTTGTTTCACCTATAACCCGCCGCGGTGGCTCAGTGGCTAAACATTTGTGCTGCTGAGCACGAGGACTCGGGTTCGATTCCCAGCCGCGGCGACCGCTTTTCTGATGGAGACGAAAAGCAAAAACACCAGTGTGTACGATATTTCGGCGCAGGGTAAAGATTCCCAGGTGGTCAAAATTAATCCGGAGCCCTCCACTACGGCGCGCATCATCGCCTGCGTTGCGTCGGTGCTTTAAACTCTACAATCAATCAAATCCGTCTTACCTATAGCCGGATTTTTTTCCATGTGCTTCTGCGGAAAAAAATTAAGGTTTTTCGGGTTTTTTGAGGTGGTTCATCTTGCGCGCAAGTAGACTCGATAACTTGCTCTTCGCACGCAGTTATGTCTCGCTTCAGCAACGACTGGGGACCCTCCGCCATACTTGTGCGTTCTATCAGACCTAACTCTATTTTAAACTGCCGCCAAAGTCTGCGACTATTTTTCGCTTCTTGAAGCTACATTCACTGGATTTTATTACCATTTTCAGGGGGCATAGAACACTATTGGGTACATGCTAGCCGGGCACGTGACGTTTGCTGCAAGCATAAACAAGCGCGGAAGTGGAGACACCTGTTGAATGCGATACATTGGAATGTAGGCGTGAAACAGGCCACACCCGGCCACCTCCTCGCTTCGCGTGACTTCTCGCGGTTTTCTCAAAACACCAATTACTGTTCAAAATGAGATCAACGAGGCTAGGGCCAAATATTTGTGACTGATTAATCCATTTTTATTTCTACCTCCAGATCACTGTCGAAATGAGCGATGGTTGGATGTGGATGTATTACTTCTCGACTTGGGCTTTCCTTGTTATAAAGCCAAGTATCCGTTACCAGTTGAAGGGTCGTGTTGTGGTGTCGGGGCTTTGTTGTTTCGAACAAATGTAGATTGTGTACTTAAATCTGCGACGTTGTTTACAATGTTTGTGTCAATAATTCGGTAAAAGAAAAAGAAAAAAAAACGAGTGGTGTGCATGCTGACACGAAGAGCTGGGGATGGCAGCTTTGACATTTTATGGGAGCTTAATATCATCGCGTAGCCTGGAGGCTTCAGAAGCGAGGGACTTTCGGCCCCCTCCGTGCGCGTAGCGACGCGAGACACAAAGAAAAAGAAATGGGGCGCGGCAATTTCCGTGCGAGCTTTCTCGAAGCAGAAATAGCAAAGTGGGAAGGAGGAGACTACGATCATAAAAAAAAGCGACCTCGGCACGCCACCGGAGCGACGAAAACACCGATGCATTACGAGTGATTTACGAGCCACTAAATTTCTCGACTGCGGAATGCGTGACGCGTCTTAGTTGTCATTCTCCGTGTGCCTGTCTATTTCTGTTGACGCCCTTCTCTTTCTTTTCGTTCTTCTCTTCTTCTGAGCTTTTGTGTTCTTTGTACGGGTAGGATCGAGTGCGTCTTACTTTTCCAACTCCGCCAGTAGCCCAGCTGCAATGCCATGATGTTTGCACCATGCACGTGGTGGTAAGAGTGCGGATTCGGGGGAACGAGGGTCCGATCGGGCCCTGGCGTCGTCTTCCGCTCTCGTAACTCCATCGTCTCTGTCAAGCCGTTTATTTACCCTGCTGACGCAGTCACTCTTCCCTGTCCTCCCGGTCCTACGCGGCGAATCCTGCTCCTCTTCCTCCGTGCTTCACGCCACCGTAAATCTCCATCGTTATCAGTTAGCGCCGTTTATGCATTCGCCCCCACGCTCCGAGCTGCCGCTGCAGCGAACAGCCTGGCGGGAGCGTCTCCCCCGCGAGCAGACGCGCAACTCATTCCCCAGCCACGGCCGGATGTCCCCTCAATGTCTCTCTCGGCCTCTGCAGGCCTTAAATTGTGCGCGTTATGTAGTCGGTTGCAACGGCGCCATGGGTTGCCACTGCCCCCTCCTCGAGCGCAGTTGACGCGGCTTCGAGGAAAATGAGCCGAGGTGTCGTTTGAAAGTCTGCTGTTCCCGTTGATAACTTTTTTTTTTTTTATTCCGAGAGTGCCAAACGAGAGGGGGGGCCCGTCTGCTCTTGCTGCGTCCCGCACGGTGGCATGTATGTAGTACGTGCGTCCTTTCTGCGATACCCGCGGCGCGGCCTATCTTTCCGCGCTTCCAGGCTGTAAATCAGCCACTTCAGGAATGACGGGTGTCTTCACCTCGAAGAAAAAGCAGCACAAGACGGAGGGAAGCGAGGCAGCTGAGCGGAGCGTTTCGTCATGCCTGGTTATAATTTGCTCGCCTTTAACGGCCGGTCCCTGGCCTCGCCAGTGCTCGTAAATCATGCGAGGAGAGGCTGCTTTCCGCTCAAAGGCTACGTGGGGCAAGCGAGGCTACTTTCCACTCAAAGGCTACGTGAGGGTGTTAACCACAGCGGGCTGTTTATCATCCTGGCCGCCCTGGAGATAACCAATGACGACGTAACCGGGCCGGAAAGACAGCCGCTGCCACTGCAGCAGCAGTGCCCGAGGTCGGCTGAGTAGTTAGAGCTAGGCTGTGTAAAGACGGTCACTTGAAACAAGTAGCATGCACTTCGATGGGGTTGCATTGCTAGCCGTTGCGTCATCCAGTAATTCGCTGCGATTATGGTGGTCGGGGGCAATAAATAACGACGCGATCAAACCGAAAAAGAGCCAAATAAGCATTCGCTACTATTATGCAAGTGTATAGGTTACCTATATTGTTTTTTTTTTTTTGTCGCATGGTGCTTGCCAAGAGTTTGAATTCCGGACGGGGATGTATAAAACAGAAATCGACCACGTATGTGCTTGCTTTCTGCGAATGACGTATAGAAGACGATAGGTTTCTGCTGCCCCCGCCGCGTAACTCTCTTTATTTTCTCCCCCTCCCACCCTCATGCTCTTCCCCTCCTCTCTCACGTCTCCCATGGGGAATACATGGAGGTATTTGCGTTAAAATGGTGGTCTAACAGTCCACGCGTTTGCGCCAGAGTTTTAGATGGAGTTTTTCATGGGAAAAACACGGGTTTTCGATAACGCGGTTGGTGTGGTTGGTTCGGATTATAAGGAGGTATCTGTTTTTGCTTGCATTGATTTGTATATACGTTAGAGCCCTGAGAGCGTTTAGGCCTACATGAGGAGTGTGAATGTTTTCTGGAAAAGCGAAATTAAAAAAAATTATTCAAAATTGCTATAGCCCAGTATTTGACGGAATACCGCCTGGTCAGGTAAAAGCATTATTACAACGATGAAACGTAGGTCACTGACCAAATCAAAAAGCCGTTTGACGTTTCGGTACCCCTATGGGTACCTTGTTCACAGACGAAAAACACAGACGACATTCCCAACGTCAAACGGCTTTTTTGATTTGGTCAGTGACCTAGGTGTCATCGTTCTAAAATTGCTATTTACTGGCCGATATTGAAGATTAAGGAGTCGTTATATTGTCATGAGAAGAAGAAGAAGAAGAAGAAGAAGAAGAAGAAGGAGGAGGAGGAGGAGGAGGAGGAGGAGGAGGAGGAGGAGGATGAAAAGAAGAAGAAGAAGAAGAAGAAGAAGAAGGAGGAGGAGGAGGAGGAGGAGGAGGAGGAGGAGGAGGAGGAGGAGGAGGAGGAGGATGATGAAAAGAAGAAGAAGAAGAAGAAGAAGAAGAAGAAGAAGAAGAAGAAGAAGAAGAAGAAGAAGAAGAAGAAGAAGAAGAAGGAGGAGGAGGAGGAGGAGGAGGAGGAGGAGGAGGAGGAGGAGGAGGAGGAAATGAAGAAGAGAGCTGTGGGAACAACCACCGGAGAGAAGGAGAGAAAAAGCTGCGCGGGCTCTCTCATGGCCGACATGGTGAAGATGATGTAAATACATCCCTCGCAACTTCCACTGTTCATTTCCTCTGTCCTGCCGCCACTTAACATGTCAGGAGCTCACACAAGGCATCCATCTAGGGTCAAGTGGCTGAATCGAGTGCCAGACGGAGAGACAGGCAGACCGAAAATCGGTGCCGTATCTTCTTGCTTCACTGCAAATGTCCTCGAAAGACGATATTGGACTGCGGCCTCTGCAACGTAACCCCTTATCCTCTCTCCGCTCCAACCCTCACCCTCTTTCCCTCCCCCTCCTTCCTCTGGCGATGAAATGAATGGAGGTCTGTTAAATGCAATGCAATTTTGGCGCCTTCTCACTTCTCGGGCGCATCTATTGGGAAAGGACGAATTTTTTCTTTATCTCTTGCTCCTTGTTCCGCCTGTAGCCCTAACGGAAGCTCTGCTCTTTTATTGCGAAAGCAATATTGGCCAAGTTCAGGGAGTTCCGCCGTGCGTGCGAGTTTGACCTTTGAGATACACCACGTGTCTCGCCACCACGTCGAGTGCCGCCGCCCCTTGGGGCCGCTCGTCCCCCCTCCTTCCCGCCACCGGGGGGGCGTGAATGAGGGCGAGGAAGGGAGGGAAGAGCACGTAAGGGATGAGGAGGGCGAGTGCAGCCGCGGCGTGAAGAAGGGAAGAGCTTTGTGGGGAAGTATACAGAAAATTATGGGATATGCATAATCTATGGAAAAGAAACAGAAACTATGCGGCACATAGTGTTAGAATGTGAGGGTATCCATCCAAATCTACATGAGGGAAATATTCGGCTTCCAGAAGCCCTAGGATTTAATGGTAGAACAGAGGGAGTTAACTTCATGGCTGTCGAGGCGACTAAAATAAGATTCTGGTGGACGAAAAGCAGAGAGGGGATTAAGGCCTAGAACAGCTACTACCTGCAACAGAAAAAAAAAAGCGTTTTGTGCCTGTCATGAGAGCAGTGCTAGTATATAAAACATACGTGTATTAGTTTTTTCTTGGTAAGATGACACGTCATCCCCTCGTTTCAAAGGGGATGGATACCACTAGCAATCAATCAACCAAAAAATGGAACGAGTACGCTGGTCCATCTGTGTCGAAGTTGTATCGTCTGGGCGGTCCCAGTGGTGAAAGCGTCAAACTGCGCCGGGCCATGCTGCAGATACCGCTCTGCTGGCTAATGAGTTAAAGCGGAAACGTAAGTACGAGCGCGCAAAGCGGCATGCGGAAATGAGTGAAAAACAGGAACTGAAGGATGCAGAAAGGCGACAGCGACGAGCTTTGGAGGCGGCAATGGACGCCTCGTCTTTAACATCTAAGACTACTTCGGAAACTGACGAAACACCGGTATTGAGTGCTCGCAGTACGGAACGTTCGACTAGCCATATCGTTCGATTGGCAAACTGTGCTTCGGCTGCTTTCACTTGCATAACCGGGCATAGCCGAGCTAAGTCGCATCCAATATTTTAGTGCTTTTAAAAGCTGGAGCCCTTCTGGGCCATTTCTGACGCGTTGTTGTTTAACTTGCTCTAGTAAGAGCCAACCAAACATATATCCTTAATATCGGTTAAGTACTTACTTTTTGCCTCAAATGTGCCTTACGGTTCTTTTGATCTAAATAATGGGGATGTCTTGCACAAGCAGTTTTAGTAATTTGGAGTGGCTCTGCCTATTAAACTTATCTTTGACGAATTGTTTAACTTTTGGCCGAAGGCTGAATCGAGGGACCGACAGACAGACCAAACTTTTCGCGTTTCCCCAGAGAATTTTCCCCAGGAAAGACTGAAAGAAATGGTGTTTAGGTAACCCAAGAATATAGTCTTCATAAAGAGCAATAGATGGCGTAGCATCGACACAGAACGCGTTGGAGGCGCACCGAAGAGCAGTCTAGCGCCTGGCAGCAGAACAGCAGGACCTGGCTTATTCACAGCTAGTGCACGCTTTTTATACCAATGGTTAGCGTGAGGAAGGGGAAAACGGGAAAGACCAATGCGGTTGGGCATAAGATGCGCACGCAATACAATGGCTATTGTCTTGGCATTGAACCTTTCAGCGAGCGGCACTGACAAGTTTGGACAGCATGCAATGGCCCCATTTCAAACAGTGCCTCGAAGCCTCCATCTTGGCAATGGCCACCGAAAGTATTTTCCCACTGACTTTCAGTATTCGTGACAAAACTGAACGCCAATCAGCAAAAAAAAAAAAAAAATCGAAATATGGCGGTTTCCATGCTAAGACCAGAATGAAGCCCGAAATGTAGGCGCCGCACTCTGACGTATAACACAGAGTCGCGCGTTCACTTGGCGCACGCACAGGCGTATCACCCGAACGGTCAGCACACAGCGCACGTCGCGCTGTCGACAGTGTCGACAATGTGGCGACGAGTGCGAATAATAGGCGCCGGTCGCGCACAAATATGGCGCCGGCTGATGGTACGGCATGCGAGGCACGATCTCGAGCCCCCCAACTGACAGGCGCGGCCAATTGGGACACCTCTTCCTCTCTCCGAGTCGGCTGACTAGGCTGCTTCTTTTGCTTGTTCTAATTGATGTCCTGTTGCGAGCTCTGGTGCTGGAGGCAGTCGCGCTCGGGAGCGCGGCGTCCGCTGGCGTCAAAGGCAGGAAACAGTTGTTCTATGTCAGGAGGGCGGCCAAAGACAAATTGTTCCCTTGTTTTTCTCGCGCGCTCTCCCGCGCGGCGGCCGGCACAGAGATGAAGGGCTCGCCGTCATGCGCCCTACTCAAGGCGGCAAGCCGTCGGTGAAGGCTTGTCGGTTCCTCTTTCGAGCCGTGCGCGCGCACGGACGCGGCGCTTACCGGATGCGCGATCAATCTTTGCTGATCGTTAATGATCCTCCAGGCGTACATGCGTAAGCGCTGCACTTGTCATGCGTGTATCGACGGTACGAACACTTGATATACGCATATATAGACCGTTGTTCATGCGCTAAATCATCGCCTCCTGTATTTCTTACAATGCCAAAGGCATCGCCCGCTTCGCAATGGGAGTGAGTGGGACGCGTGTTTCGGCCATATGTCGTAAGGTGGTGCCCCAAGCTTAACCGGGATCACCGGACCGTACCTGAATTCGAGAGCGGCTTGTGCCCGTTTGCGAAGGCAACCGATGTTCAAGATTGCTGAAGTAGCGGCGCTCTGGCCAGCGATAGCAAACTCAGCGCCGCGGCAGCTCGTTTTGCCAACGTTGCCTCCATCCACCAAGCGCCCCCTACCTCCCTGAGATTAACCGGCCACGTGCGACTAAAGCACTGGAAAAGCTAGCAAGTGGGGGAGAGGGGCAGGAGTAGAGGGAAAGGGCTTGGTTGGCCGCTCGGGCTAATGCGTTTGGCATTGAAGAAATACACGAGGCGATGGTTAAATTCATAGGCTTAAACAGTTTTCTCAAATTTCTCATAACAAACGCCGTCGGTTTCCACAATGTTCTTTCCGAACGCAGTGTTATACGGCATTATAGAAGCAATCCAGACCAGTTGGAAACCAAGCTTAGCACTATGAAGAAATCCCGCGCCTAACGAATTCTGCAAGTTAGAAAAAGCAAATTTTACTGGTTTTACGCGCCGAAGCTACTCCTGGTTTATGAAGCGCGCAGTATTGGTGGGATACGGATTAATTTTCAGAATCTGTGGACATCAACGCGCGCCGAAATTTCTACAAACGTTTTACGCGGAAAAGGCATCTCCTTACTTGTCGACTCTTACTTGTCGAAATCACTTCGTGTGTCCAACATGGCGCAGAAGGTTCACTGGTTGACACAACATATCTTTAAACATTTACTCGTAAGCGTTTATGCCCTAAACTTGAAGATCCGCGTCGTGGGTGTATCATAGCTTGGATGGCCAGGTGATAAAAAATTGTCAGATTTCAAAGAAAGACGTCAGAGGCGCAGTCGTAACAGCGGAATAATGTACGCAATTGGGTGGACTAAACAATAAGGTGAACATGAAGAGAAAGCATTAGGAAAACAATTGCATAAAAGATATGACGGCAGAAATGAGCAGAAGTTGGCTCGCACAAAACCCTGGTTCACTTCGTTCAAAGACCCTTTAACTTTTTTTTTTTACTTAGTGCTTACACCGCTATCGGCCACGCACCTTCTAACTTATCCGTAGCGAGTAGAAGGAAATCATAGAGCTTAAACATCTCGTAAAGAGCCCTCGTAACGTGGAAATAAGCTATAAAACATAAAACAAAGGCTATTAATTATTCCAAAGCTCATTGAGACATACGAGCAGCGTGATGGATGCAGCCAGCAGCACTTTGCAGTTGGCACCTACACTAACCGCTGCCAAGCGCCCTATAACTTGCCGATAGCAAGTAGAAGGAAATGTAGAACCTAAAGATTGCTTAAATGGCCTTCGGAACATTAAAATTAGATATAACGCAGCAAAGGAGTGTTAATTACACCCCAGGTTTTACTGAGAAATACGATCCACGTGATGGATGCAGTCCGCACCCCTTTCACCTTGGTACCGACACCGCGGGCTGCCAACTCCCTATAACTTACCTATAGTGGGTAAGAGGAAATATAGAGCCTAAATATGGCGTAAACGGCCTCCGGAACGTGAAAAATAACCAAAATGCAACAAACAGCAATGAATTACGCCCTATGTATACACTGGGGTTACGAGCAGCATGATGGATGCAGCCGGCAGCACCCACGTTACTAGAGAGCTTATTTAGTAACGTTGGGCAGCACTTCTCACCTAGCCCCTTGGAGGACATATACAAGGAATAACCAGCCAGGATGATCAATTCACGACAAGAATGAAGAGTTCCCTATCAGGAAGGGCGTGTCTTCTCCGGAAGGAGACACCATCTCTGCAAAATGTTTTGACAGCCCTGTCGGGAGGGGGTATTCAGGAGGCTTGATTGGGAGAAGTTCAGCGTACGAGTACATGGCGAATATTTGAGCCACTCGACATTTGCGGACGACAATGTCTCGGTCAGTGGGTGTGGAGAACACCGGCATACGTCCTGCATTCAGCTACTCCGTTGTAGGTTAATCGAAGGCAATGTCAAACAGACGCGTAGGTAGCCTCGCCTTTAGCACAGATAATGAAATGCTGCGAGGAGTGGATGAATCCAGCTACCACGGACGAGTTGTGAGTGCTGATCCCAAACACGAGGTGTAGAATCAGCATGAGTTGGGCAACCACTCTGCTACACCTCTCATTGAAAAGCATATATAGTATACAACCTATGGGTGTATTTCTGGTGATTAGTGATGGGACAGAAACTTGGCACCTTATCTGAGCGCCTTGAAAGATAATTAGGACAGCCCATGAGCAATGAAAAGAAGGATGATAGGAGTATGCTTAGGATTTGGAAGCGAGCGTCTTTTATTAGGTAACAAACGCTGGTTGAAGACATCATTGGTGGGCTTGAATCCCGTCATGTAATGCGGAGAAGTGATAGCAGGTGGACCACCCGGGTGACGTAGTAGCTACCAAGTGCCGGGACTAGAAGTAGCTAATACAGTCCACTCGATGGAGGGATTGCATAAGACAATTCGGGGGCAAAGAATTGATTCGAGCATTACAAGGTAGGAGTGCTTGGAGGTCTATGGGAGCGGCCTTCGCACTGCAGTGGACATAAACAGGCTCATTGAAGATTTTAATGATGACAGAAACGCAATCAGGAACAGCTAAAATATCTTTTTCCATCTCCTTCGGGCTCAACTGATGATGATGTATCCCTATGATAACATATTGTAGTCTAGTTTGACTCTACTGTAAACTTAGCCGCTCATCAAGGCACACATGACGTGGCGGTGGCTCAGGGCAGAGCATAGCCGAGAGAACCCCGTGTTTAGAATCTCTCCTCTACTCGAGTCTCCAGTCGAGGATACCTTTGAAAGCGATTTTCACATGTAAAAGCATTGCGGTATCCTCCACTCAGCTGAGTGAAGGAAACACTTAGAGTGGAGGACGAACTCAGAATACGGCCAAGAGAAACCCATTCCGTGAAATTAGGTAGTCACACAGCATTACTATAGCAACGCAAAATAAAAATCCCTGCTACCTGCAGGCAAATGTCAGTCAGAGTAGCATACGTATTCTCTTTGCTCAAAAGGCCACTCAAAGCCTAGGGACAAGATTTTAGGTCTTTAATATGTAGCATCTTGGAGCCATTTCTCATTTGGCAAGCCACCACACTGCATAAGTGGCTACACTTTTGAATAATTCCTCGGGACTGCTTTGCCCGACACGGGTGTGTGATGGATAGATTAACATCCAGATTAATCGAATAATGTTTTAACTGGCATTATTTTGACTACCTTTTTGATCTATTCTACTAACAAGCGGTGAAGAAGTGAGGTTTCAGATAAAATAATCCCTGTGTTGAACGCGGTGAAACCAGCTTTATCGAGCGATAGCTCGGTTTTCGCGCCCAGAGCGCTCAGGGAACGCGCACAGAACTGCACCGCAAGACAAAACACACGCGCTGCTTGGTGCAGCCGGAACTGTAGGGCCGAACGTGTAGTGAACTAGGATGCAGCCAGAGCCTCCTTGCATCATCTTCTTATGGCACGCGACCTTACTCTTTCCCCATACCCCCATCTCCGCATTCGTCCCGTTGGAACGAACGAGCGATTAGACGCTTTCACTCATGCAACCAAGCGAAGTTCAGGCTAGACCTTGGTTTGACTTGTACGTCCGATTGACTCGACGAGGAATGAACCGCTTTCTGAACTTGCACCTGGAGTAGTAGAGCTTTCGCTCTAAAAGATCAGGTGAAGTCAAGTGCTCTTCCCTTTCCAGTTAAAACAAAGTTGTTTTGTCGGTTCGAAACTGGGCTCACTGATTTTTTTCTTTCAATCTAACCGTCTTGCGAGGGCGCCGGGCCGCTGCTTCTCGAATTTCCGGGAAGGCTGAAGATGGAGCATCCTTTTGCGTCACAAACTTTGGGCAGCATGTTCGATTTCAGTCTCTCCTTGACGGACGCTAGGCCTCGTAAGCCAACAGCGGCGGCAGGTCTGGAGCAGCGCGAAAGGCCCCCTCGGAGACAGACCGACAGGACAGACGGCCTGCGTTTCTCATCGTCGCCTTCCCTCCGAGTCACCCACGACGTTCTCCGCCGGGTGGAAGACCCCAACCGTAGCAGAGTGGTCGCGCACGGATGCACTGCGTTGCCAGGGGCTGTAGCGGGGGCGACACTTTTACGGTGACGACCGCTGACGCGCCGAGGTGCCAACGGGACTGCCGACGACAGCTTTGCAGGCAGCGCATCCCCTCGCGAAGCCCAAGATGGAGCCGCGACAGCTGGGCCGGCCCGCGGAGTGATAAGCACGGCCGGCGTGAAGCTGGCTCTCTCAGCGGGGTGCCGACCCTGCGCCCGCGAGGGAGCGTCACGCTCCGCATCCCGGACGCAGGAACGCGGTGCACGAGCGGCGGCAAGACAACGACAAACGGCCCGCGTCCGCAGAAGGTTTGTTAAAGATGCGAGATACGCAGAAAAGATGCTTCCCCTTTGGGCCGATGCATGCCCCGTATGGGCTGGAGTCCAAAGCTCAAATTTGGACTTTTCGAGCCAAAGAAGCTACACAGTTCGGGTAGCAGGAGCGCCTCAGAGGAGAGACGCAGAGAAAGCCAGACCGCTTGGTTTTCGCCGACTTGAACCTTGGTCGCATAGGTGTTTTTTTTTTTCCCTCCATCGGAAATACAGCATCAGCCACCGGGAATCGAACCTGCAGGAGCTGGGGCCTAAGCCATTAGCCACCGAGGCGGGTACATCGGCTGGCGTCCGATATTTTAAATACTGCCGGCAAGGAAAGAAGAGGCTCAATGCTGTTGCAACGGAGGCGAATTAGCTGGGTAGCAACTGCGTGATGTCAGTGGGAACCGAGGTGAAATGAATCAACAAAAAAGGTGAACCATCATGGCATCATCAACGGGAAAGGCGACAGATTTTTTTGTTGTTTCCCAGCTGGAGAATCAGACAACCGAAACGCACAAAAAACTAAGTGGAGGAAGGAAATCGGGCCTGAAATAATGCCCGAGCTCGCGCACTTTTCATGTGGATTGGTTCGGACAGAGATTTCTCCATTTGCTTCGCTTTGCCGAATCGTTGACATTTTCCTTTGCTTACGACAAGCAGCCACTACTCCATCGTATCTTGGAGATTCTCGGGGAAGAGAGGGCAGGACCAGTTGAGAGTAATTCATTTGAGCTAAGCGTGGATGAAAATACCTACTTGTGGAATAAACTGCAATAAAAAAGAAGACTCAGGTTTGGCACTTGTAAACCTAGTTATCACGAATGAAAGCATAGAACGCACACAATGTTTTGTGAATGTTTGCCCTTGCTTGAGATGTCGCATCCTGCCGTCCAGCTATATCTACTGGATGATTGGATTGATCCTTTCGCTTGCTCTGAAGGGCACGCAGCCGGCGCGTGATTGATGGCGAGACTTGAGGGACCAAGCGGCGGTGAAGCAGCAGTTAAATCCTTGCCCAGTCACGTGATTCGTATGCGCTGAAGAGCAAGCACAGACGCCCAGCTGGCTCTGAGCGGTCAAGCGCAGGCGAAGCAGCCGTTCTACCATCGCCCAGTCACGTCGTACCGCAGAGGCGAAGCTCGGAGTTATGGAAGCAATAAGAAAGGCGTAGCTTGCACGCCGGGGGAGCTGAAGGTCACTTGCTACGTAATGAATGACCTTGAAAGATGGAGCGTAGTAAAGCTTTCTCTCTAAAAAACTAGATAACGGAAATAAAGTGCTACAAAAACACCTCTGTCAAGGGTTTTTTTTTTTTTCGTGGGTGCACCATTCAACAAAACGGGCGTGCATGTCATCGTGGCCAGCGAATAAGCGACCAAGGAGAAGAAAAAAAAACATGTTTGCATACGCGAGCAGTGTCGCAGGCAAATTCGCGCGCACAGCATTTCCCGGATTCCGTCGGCGTTACAAGTAGTGAACTCGAAAGAACCATAAGGTTGCGGCCCAGCTGAACTCTAGAACGCGTCGATCGCGGTCGTTCCAACGTTGCCATTTTATGTCATCCGGCCCCTCGCTGTTGCAGCGGGCATGATGGATGATGTCGACAAGAACACGTTGCGTTCGCAGTGCGCTTGACGTCTGCGACCGCACACTAGCTGATGCAAATCGTGTTAGCTCCGGCAGCCTCAACCGTCGACGACTGCATTACTTGTTAGCTAAAATAACAGTAGCGGTTGTCTCCTCGACAGGTCGCATGAAAGCGAAAAACGCGAACAGATCAACCTCGAGAACTGACTACATCACGCGCCTGTTGTCGCTAAACTTCAAAACGTCTCGCACATGATATATTTTTCTCCGAAATGTAGGCACCTCTGACGTGTCAAAACAAAGTGACACGAACATCGCTGGCGGCTGTGTTTTAAGGCTGTCGAAAGGTTCTAGTGTATGCTGCAGAGCATTTTATTGCCTCAGCCATTCTGCCTTTAAAGAAGTCAAGAAAAATGTCATTTCGCATTTCAGTTGGCGTGCCGAGAAGAACACTAGTGACGCTGTTGTTTTAAGAAGTACGGGACTCTATGTATTTGCAGCAGTGGAACGTATACCATCGCCCGTGTGAAGACAGTAAAAAATTTGAACTAAACGCGAGTGATTGGCATCGACCGTATACCCGGTTCTATTATTTCAATCAGTGTACGACAAAGGCGTGTACACGTTACAAAAAATAAAGCAATCTCACTTAAGTAAACCACATAAAGCAACTCTTACAATTATGGAACAACAACAAAGAAACGTCTCATTTCACATATGACTTACACGTCTACAGAAGTGACTGAACATGTTGCACCAACAACGAATGGCGTTACGTTGCATGACTGTCCTCAGCTTGTTAATACTCTCTCTCTCTCTCTCTCTCTCTCTCTGTCTATATATATATATATATATATATATATATATATATATATATATATATATATATGTATATATATATATATATATATATATATATATATATATATATATATATATATATATATATGTATATATATATATATATATATATATATATATATATATATATATATATCCTTATTGGAAGTGTATTTTCACTGGAAGAAAATATCCGAGGATAACTAAGCATTTCCAATGAGTTGTGCATGCGAAATCATTCACGTTCCATTGAACGCCGCTGCGTGCTCCTTCGAATTTTTCGCTGTGATTAATGTTCGCTAACTTTGCTGCGGCTACTTTTTAGAGTTTAATGAGAAAGCATTAGATAACTATGGTGGTAGAAAATGCGGCGCCCGTCGCCCACAGATAGGCCGACCGCCCAAAGGATTAAAGACGGGCGAGTGAATGCTCAGAATGCGTCCCAGTATACTCGGGGAAGCTCCTCTAAACCGAGTACGAAAGGAGCTGAAAAGAAAGTTCGGTGAATGTTGCGCTGGGTGGGGTTTTGAACCAGGGTTCTTCTGAATGTGAGACAAGCACGGAACCCCTAAACGGCCACAGCTCGATGATTCAGGCTGACGATAGGTGAACCTAGCGAATGGGCTGTGGCCTTCGACGTACAAACGCGTATTACAGACATGTGCTCAGCACTAAAGGAGAAATTTGAGCATGGTAATTACACACGTAGTAAATAGAAGAGTAGCAAGAGCGCATTCCCGTTAATAGCGTATATGTATAAGACTATAGCATAGGCGATTGGAGCAGCCTTTCAGTTGAAGTAACCGAAAGGGGAAGGAGACGTCACAAAAGGGGAAAGGATTGTGATAATAATCAGAGGACAAACGCGTACTGTGCACTGGGCAGGGGCCACTCTAGGCACCAATTCATTAATTGCGGGGCTCAGAATGAAAGCGATGCTTCGCACTCTACACGTGCTCTACAATGCGGCCATGGACTCTGAACCGTCTACATCGGCAGTAGCTGTGAAACATGACGCATACACATTGCCAGCATATCCGTCCCCCAGTTCAACGCTATCTATAGCGCCCACATTCCCTACATCATAAGGATCTTAGGTGCCAGTGGTGGCAACCGTGCTTTGCGCTCTAACCATCTCAGTGGTTCCGTTTGCTCTCTTTAGCAGCGCCATTGGCTGCCTGTCGCTCCTGTTGTTGTCCACCAGTACCGGAATTTATTTATTAAGTGCGAATGCACTTCTTAAGCGAGCCTGAATCGTCCGCCGCCGTAGTCCGCATAGCAACAGCTGCGGGTGCGCGCGCTCCTCGTCTTCCTCCTCGTCTTCCCTAGCAACCGGGGGAGATGGGCGCGCGCTACTCTCCTCCTCCTCTCTCCGCTCAGTGACTGCGGGTGTTGGGCGCCTCCTCTCCACTTCGGACGGGAGAGCTCTCGCTCGCGTAGCGGGCGCTCCGCATTCCGACGCATGAGGGCGCTCGTGTAGCCCTCGCCGTAACGGCGGGCGCTACTCTCCTCCTCCTCTCTCCGCTCAGTGACTGCGGGTGCTGGGCGCCTCCTCTCCACTCCAAGATCACGATATCCACCGTAATCGCGCAATCAACAACCGTGCATTCGCACTTACACACTCTCCCCCTCGGGGAAGTGCGAGGGAATTTTTTTATGTATTTACATCGCATTTATGGCATTACAGTGGAGGGGCTCATACATAATAAATACAATACGAGCAAAAAAAGAAACAACAGAGGTTACCAATGTACAACTTACACTAATACAAGCGCACACAGCTCTCGGACCAGCGCCGACTGGTGGAGCGGGCCCGGACGGCCAGCCAGCACCAAGGCATCTTGGAATAAGGATGCCTCTAACTGGGTAGAGGCCCTAAAAACTTCCCCCGGCTCACCAGTATAATAAATGTTTCTCTCTCTCTCACAAAGACTTCCCAAACGCTTTGTTGTCAACAGTTGCTGACTGTTGCAGTAGCTAGGGAGTTCGATTCGAGGATAGTCTCGGAGAAAAAAAGATAACTTAACAAATCAGTTTTACTCCGACATACGCGAATTTTTTTATTGTGGTCGAGTCAATGCGAAATGTAGTGTGGTGAAAGCAAATTGTTGTCGCAGGGCATCCTAACTTGACTGTAGTAGATATGAAATGACTTTAGCCGCCATTTTTCTTCTTAGCTCTAGCGATTCCCACCCCAAGGACTGTTTTAAACTCACCATACTTTGAAGTATCGCGTAATTTCTACAATCATAACGAGCTGCTAGGTTCTGTTCTTTTTCTAATTTTGCTTTATCCCTTGCTGTTGGTGGATCCCACACAGTGCATGCATATCGTAGGTTTATATAATAGCTGTCGTGAACTTTGGGGAAATTATCTGGCCTTTCTACACAGGAAAGCCAACATACGGCAGGCTTTTGAAGTTATAAAATCCACATGTAGATGCCAGCACAGTGTCGGTGCAAGTAAAACACCTAGACATTTGAATTCACTAACAGTTTGCAACGCGTACCTGTCTATAGCGAAAACACTTTTCAAGGTATTGTTTCTTCGTAAAACACATGTGTACAGTAAAATGTGCTGTTGGGCTAGTTGGTGCATTATTCCTTACAAAAAATATTGCTCTAACTCGACATATAGAGTAAGGAAATGCGCATTGCTTGTCTTCCTTACTCTGTATGTTCAGTTAGCCTAATATTTTTTGAAACACATGTGTACAGCTTTTTCCAGGTTTAATCTGCTGCGCCACTTTTGACACCACAGCTGACTGTTATCCAAATCGCGTTGTAACGCGCGGCTGTTCTCGACACCTTTCACTTCTCGGTACTCGGTACACTGCACAATCGTCTGCAAATAAACGCTTGGAGGAGCCAATGTTTGCCGATATATCATTTATATAAATCAAGAACGGCAGAGGTCCTATGACGGAACCCTGCGAAACACCTGACGTGACACCAACGATGCTCAATAATATCCCCAGTGCACTTTCCTTTCCTTTCTTCCACCAAATCACTTCTCTCTCACACCAACGACATTCGACTGTGCCCCATTAATAGTTACAAATTGAGAACCTAAATTTGAGCATCCCTCAATCAAATTAATAACTTGGTCATTTATATTGAAAGGCCGGATTTTGTGCACAAGCAAGGCGTGACACACCAAGTCGAAGGCTTTTCTAGTCTTTAAACACAGTCTATAACACAGTGGCTGTCAACAGTTTCGCTAACTTTACGAAGAAATTCAGTTAATTGAGTTACGCAGGACACACCCCGCCAAAAGAAGTGCTGATTTGAATTCAGCAGTGAATGGGTCTCTAAGTGCTTCATTGTGTTTGTGTACAAACTATTCTCTAACGTTTTGCAAACAATGCTCGTCAAGAAGATTGTCCTAGGTTTCGTCACCGTCATTCAAATTCCATCTTCTTTGACCCCCTAGATGGCCCTGCACTCGCGTCAGGCTACATTTTACAACGCGTACAAGCGATGGCGCGATGCGCCGAGAAGTCGGACGACGGGCGCGTCTCCCATGGACAGCGGCGCGTCTCCCATGGGCAGCGGTCGCAGTGCCACCGCAGCCAATAGAGAGTTTTAGCATAGCGGCTAGCGGAGCCTCATTCTACGGCCGTGGGTTACCGGGACCCGACTGCGCATGCGCGCGCGGGGAGGGCGAGGAGGTCGCCCCTCAGCGGAATGAATGCGCGAGCATGGCGAGGGCCGGCCCGCGGAACATATCCACCCAACCGGAACGAATCCGCAAGTGCCCAGTCGAGTCCCGGTACCCGCCGCCGTAGCATTAGAGAGCTTTAGCAGTCCGTCTGTTCCGTCGTGTACGCAGTTATCGTGTTAACCGGGACCCGTCTGGGCACTTGTGCATTCGTCGCGGTAGGAATAATAGTTCCGCGGGCCGGCCTACGCTGTGCCGGCGCATTCGCCACGGGGGGGGGGGGGGGGGGGGGGGGCGCATCCTCTCCCTTCCTCCTCACCCTTCTGCGCGCGCAGGCGCAGTCGCGTCCCGGACAACCCGGTAACTACGTACAGAACGGAACGGGCGGACTGCTAAAGCTCTCTATTAGCGGACGCTACTCGCTATGCTAAAACGCTCTATTGTCTCCGCCGGCACGGACTCAGAAGCTTGACGTCCCCATCTCCATTCGCACTCTGTCGTTTTATGTGCTCTGTCACTCTGTGTCCGCGTATGGACGGCGCAAATTACGCCCGACATGCCCCATCTATTGTTCATGCAATAAAGAAGTGCTCCCAAATCCACGTTGCGAATATGGTTGTACAACGAAGCTGCCAACCCAATGCAAGACAAAAAACTCGATTGATCGGGGCGCAGTCTAAAGGGGAGCAAGAAACCAAACTATAGTGTTTGTAATTTGCGATTTAGGATGCTTTTCAATTAATTTGCTTGATAAAGCTAGGAAGGACCACGGCTGATAATTACCTATAATACCTGCTCGGATAAAGCTTCGCCTGGTTACACAGCCGTTTGAGCAGTCTAACGTCATATGATTTGTTTCTGGGTAGTTCCGGCAAAACAATGTCACACTTATTTTCTGTAACCATGCCTCTCCCGTATGCATTGACAGCAAACCTGAATTCCGCATTATTAACAGCTCCGCGTTGAAGTAATTATGACAAATACATTAAACCCGTCGTAATGATAAAGTGATCTTCGCGGTTCATTGCAGTGTAATTTTCGAAGATAAATACATCAGATTGAGAGCTACACAGCATTGTCGAAAAAGTTGTCTTTGCTGTAAAGCCAACACAGAACAATCCCGGGCACCGAACTGTATACAGCTTCCTTATAAAACATTCGTGATTTAATACAAGAAGGCACATGACATGTAGAAATATACGCCAGCAACGACTGTGTAGTTGACAAAGCACTTCACGAAAAAGAAGAAAAGAAGGAAGCAGAACGTTTGCCTTGCAGAATGCGTGCAGTAATGCTATGAAGGAGGTGGTGTATCAGCACAGGGGCATATGCAACAGCACATTTGTCAAGACATGCGATCAAGTACCCCGGTACGCCGGTGAGTGTTGCATTATTCAAATACATCCCGCACAAAGGGAACAGGACCAGGTAGAGCAAACGGCTTTCACTTGATTCTTAGCTTCCGCATTCAAAATGCTACGGGTTTCAAGGCTTTAAAAATATGTTTTTTGAACAAAAAATGTTAAATTACTCATAGATGCAGCAGCATACAAAACTCTGATACACATTTCCTCAAATCCGGAATATTTCTCTCTCAATTATTCCTGGGGTGAGCTTGTGGCCGTTCTGAGTAATGACTTCCGATGTCGGAGTGCTGTTGAGCCGCAGTCAGGAATCGCCCATGTGCTAAGCTGTGATCGCTGCGACAGCTTTAAAATACCAGCCATGGTATCTCACTTCTAGCTATACGTGAATCATCGTTTCCCTTGCTTTTTACGTGCGCGAGATTGAAGCTTTTGCTGTGATTAAGTTGTTGCGAAATAAAATAAATTGCAGACGCCGTTACTTTTCTTATTAAGACGTGTTTGACACTCGTCTTTCTGGCGCCTGGAATGACGAGCGGTCTCTGACCTTTACGGCATAGACTGTTCCAGTAAATCGATGTCGTTTGCTGCGGCGTTGAGTGCGCAGCTGGTTAGATATAAGAGACACTAACAAGTTAAGAGAAGGCGGGGGGTCACTTGAAAGGACTGTTGTAGCGGCTTTTTTGCCAACTTTTTTACCTCAGGATTCTGTCGGTGTTTTTACTACTTCGCTTAGTAAAATTTTAACAAATTATATCGAACCCGTCGCTCAATTAAGTCGTTGGATTGCTTTACAGCCACTTATAAAGTATTCGTTCGAAAACGAGAGAAAATGTTAGGGTGATAAGTAATTTCATTACCTGTAACGGAACGATTGTGGGCAAGCCCGGAATGGGCGCATGATTTGCCCATGAGCAAATATCTTCTCCGTAACGACTGCATATATATTGTCGTAGCTGAAGAAGTCTTAGCACGGAAGTTCTAGGGTGCCCACTAACAACCATAGTTCTCGTATACACTGGGGCATGCCCCACGGCGAGGGTGGGGAAGCGAAAATTATACGAGTGAAATAAGGAGGGGGCATAAAGAGTACAACCAAACACGTAAATAGCTCTACGCGCTGCGCTTGCAATCCCTTGAAAAGATGTCAACGCTTCAGTTGTCGAGCCTGCGGTGGTACTAAAATCTGCACATAATTGTAGTCACAAGTTTCATTCAGCCGCAAGAACTTTCACGAGATGTTCCAGGGGCGCCGAAGCACGGTCATCGTGGACACATAAAAATAAAAAGAATGAGCTTCCGGCATGCCCCCCTTTTAAAAGCGCACCATAATTGTTCCACCAGGGCAAAGCTGTATGCATAAATAGTACTCAGGATGACGCTACGCACCGGTTGGAAGAACAGGCTGCTCCATGCAACTGGTGGAACAGCTTGTTGGGAAAACTCTCCTTTCTCCTTCGACTCTACCACAAGAACAGAGATAAAGTTGTCTACTACTACTACTACTACTACTACTACTACTACTACTACTACTACTACTACTACTACTGCTACTACTACTACTACTACTACTACTACTAATAGCACAAGAACTTCACCTGCGGATGTTACAATCAAGCTTCAAGTTACAAGAAATGGCAGACTGTTTCCGTTTGGAGATCCAAACCCTTCTGGCCTGAGGTGTAGTGCAGTAAACAAAGCAATGTGGCATACGTACGGCTTTGTGGAAATCCTAGCCTGTTTAGATTATATGCGCGGGGGGAGGGGGGTCACGTAACGTGGCCAGCATGCGTGGTGCCTTGTGCCATACTTCACATATTGACATTCTGATTAGTTCACATATTAGTTCAGATAAAATATTTAACTCATTAATAGGGGAATCCACCGAACGTTTTCAATTTCTTTGTTGTAGAGCTAGCAGCAAAAAAAAAAAAAACACTAAATACAGCAGGTCACGGGAAAATTGCGTTAATTTGGAATGTCTTTCAGCTTTGTAATAAAACGAGGTAAACTAAAATGACCGGGGGGTGGAGCTCGGCGCTCTCCCTCTATACATGGCCGCCTTGCCGCACTTCAGCGCCACGCCTGAATTTTTTTATATTTCCTTAGGGGGAAATATTTCCTCTTCTGTTCAAGATATTCTCGCAGAAACTTCATATTCAATTCGTTTTTAGACGTTCTACACATTCCCAATTGAAAATGTTTGGTGGTAGATTCGCTAGCCAACGGTTTATTGTTTTATTTTACGTAACTCAGAAATTAAATAATGTTTAAGAATTATGAGATGTACACGCCTGTTGAACGATTGTTGAATGCCCTGCACAGAAAACTTGAACGGCCTCTTTTTTTACCTCTGTTACAAGTTACGTGCAACACCCTCTTTAAAGCAAGTAAATTAGAACGTGCAGATAATCGGCATCGCTGATGCCAAAAAGCTAGTGGACGCGAGCGCGTGGAAATCTCACTGCATGGGGGCGAGGTTTAGAACCGACAGGTTCCAGCCGAAGTCGTGCACAATGCGCATCTCTCGTCGTTGGGTGCTTTTCTTTGGGGAGCCGGGACAGGGATCGAGGGACAGGTGCCGCGGTGCGTGCTGTGAGGCCTGTGAGGCAGTCGTGCAGTCGGCGACAAGGGGGACGTCCGCCCGGGGAACCTTCAAACAATTAACCCGGCGGTAAATCACGCCGTCCGCTCGAGGACAAGCGCCGATTAATTTGCGCCGGCGAAGGATCAATTACAGACAGAGAGGGCTCCTCGGGGCTGCAGGAAACGCGGAAGTCACGACCTTCCTGGCGAAGCTCATTACCGCGGGGCCCAGCCGAGAGGCCCTTAACAGGGGCGCTGTTCCGCTCCCCCTCCTACCTCTTGGCGTATATGCAAGCCATTCATTTGGTGCATATCTATGGCATCCGCGCGCAGCAAGTAGCTCGCCTGGCGGCGGCGAGCCTGCAGCGTGGGACCGCGCCGCACGGGACCCTGGGCTGCTTGCGTTGTCGCGTCGTGTGTCATGCACGCTCGTCGGCTGCGGTAACAAGCTTCCCGCTATTAGGAGGAGCCCGGCCGCCGCCGGGCTCCAAGTGTGGACATCACGCACACTTTATGAGGCCGGGGAGCCATGAGCTGCGCGGGGACGCACTTGGCCGACTGGCTTGATGGCGGGGGCCTAATTAAAAGCCACGAGGAACAAGACAAGACGGGCCGAGCCGCGCAACATGCCGTGGCCCGCATGCTTACGCGTGGCCCCGGACATGCGCTCGCTCTGTCCCATTTAGATAAGCAAGCGCGGGCACGACCGAATGCCTGCTTGCTCGCGCTGCCTAGCGTGCCTGTACAACGTCGCCGGTTTCGTTTTCAGCGCTGAAAACGGGAAACAAGGCAGAAAACGAGCAATACGAAACAGAAAAGAGGTAATGGTGGCGGTGACTTTTATTGTGTGGAAGATGCGGGCCGGTAAGCAAGACAAAAAAAAATCTATCTATCTATCTATCTATCTATCTATCTATCTATCTATCTATCTATCTATCTATCTATCTATCTATCTATCTATCTATCTATCTATCTATCTATCTATCTATCTATCTATCTATCTATCTATCTATCTACATATATATATATATATATATATATATATATATATATATATATATATATATATATATATATATATATATATATATATATATATGTGCGTAATTTGCTGGAAATTTAATCGGCTTTCGCTGAACTTAGCGGCTCGAGCATAGGCTCTAAATAAGCACCTCCCTAATTGTATGGGCGCAAGTACATTGTTACTAACCCGCCGCGGTGACTCAGGGGCTAAGGCGTTGCGCTGCTAAGCACGAGGTCGCGGGATCGATTCCCAGCCACGGCGGCCGCTTTCCTGATGGAGGCGAAAAGCAAAAATTCCCGTGTGTACGAGATTTAGGAGCACGTTAAAGATCCTCAGGTGGTCAAAATTAATCCGGAGCCCTCCACTACGGCGCGCCTCATCGCCTGCGTTGCGTCGGCGCGTTAAACCCTACAATCAATCAATCAATCTGATGATGATGGTGATAATGATGACGGTTATGATGACGAAGACGATGACGACGATAGTAATGATGATGAATCGTAAACGAAGTTCTTGCGACACTATTCCATGCCTAGAAATCTCGGGATTACGCTGTTGTTTTCCTTGCTGTTAATCAATCAAAATTAATTTGAGGCTTTACGCACGGAAGCTACACCTGCTCTATGAGGCGCGCCGCACTGGGAGGCTATAGGCTGCGAAATCTCGAGCAAAGGCAAAATCTCACGGAACACTGTGTGCACAGTCCTTGGGCTCGCTCGTAATAACTGTGCAGGTTTGGAAGCGAATGAAACCTGAGCCATTTTTTTTAATTTTCAGCCGCACCGTTTCACAAACAGGCTTCATTCAGTAGGAATTTCGGGCAGCCGACATTCTGAATCCTACTGGAGTCACAACTGTCGGTCATCTGATGAAGGAAGGATTTCTTTAATCCTGACAACAAATCAGTTGTAGCCACTGCTGCGTTCAGAGTTCGAGTGAAATAACTACAGAGGTTTAATGCGCCGACGCTACACAGGTGATGAGGCGCACCGTAGTGGAGGGCTCCGGATTAATTTCGAACGCCTGGGGATCTTTAATCTGCGCCGAAATCAAATCTCGAACACACGGGGGCTTTCTCTTTTCGCCTCCATCTAAAAAGCAGCCACCGCGACCGGGATTGCACCCGCGTCCTTGGGCTCAGCAACACAACGCCTTAGCCACTAAGTCGCCGTGGCAGATCGCACGTTATGTAAAAAAAAAAAGAATGTGGTTTGAACGTGTTTACACGAATTGCTCATTAGGAGCGCAAAGTGAGCGAATTGGCTTCTGCGGCTACAGCTAACTCATACTGACGTCTAGAAAAAAAATTGCAGATTTTTAGCAAACTTCGTCCCCAACGAATAAAAATGAATAGCCTTTCGCTTAAACATGTTCCCAGAAATCTTTCATCATCTCTTAGACGCGTGTAGCTATCAAAGAGCATCGGGTGTGCTTCCATTATTTTGTCACATTGTTCTAATATTAGCGCCTACATATGCTTTTAAAGTGTTTTCTTCATTTTTTTAATATGCACGCTAAGCAGCGCAAGTTGCTAGCATATATGTGTATATGAAGAGTACCGGTAAAAGTAGGTACTATATGGTTCCTATTATAGATCCTCAAGCGTGCACGCCATGTTAATCCCCCATATATGTAGGGACTTGTCATGGGGCGTCCATTTCGTGAAACAAAATGTTGAAATCACGAGCGAAGCTTCTCATGCCTTCAAAACCGACCCTTGAATTTGCGCCTGCAATGGGGTTGCTACCATGACCGCCATAAGTGCTGGCTTACACGCGTAGTCAAGATCGTCAGCTACGCGTGACGTAACCATCACCATGTTCTAGATCCACGCTGGAGTCACAAATTACACGGGAATCCTCAGCGGCGCTCTTCTTATTACGGCCCATAAAAAGCGTCATTTTTTATTCCATCTCATTGAGAATGCCCCTATGAAAGTTTATCACCAAGATGGAAAAGCGTCGGGAAGAGGGTCGTAAATACAACGTTGTTTCGTGTAATATTCGCCTCATCCTGCATAATCGCCACGTGTATAAGAAACAGCGCCAGGCTGGGAGGCAGCTTGATTGCGTCACAAAGCCCTTGAGCGGCGCGAGCACCTGGCGCTTAGAGATTTCTTGTTAAGCAGAAACAGCGCGGAACTAATGGCTTCCGCGAAAGTCCCGAGGCTGGCTCGCGTTCATTGTTTCAAAAGCCGCGATGTAAGCTCGACACACTCGCTTGCCCCGTCGCGTGGATGGCGCTGACGTTGTAACGATCCTAGCGTCGTAACAGCCACGCTTAGCGACCGTTTCTCAACCGAAACTTCGTTGACGGGACGAAATATTTTACCGGCAAGTACTCTGCATATGGGTGGAATCACAGGTTCGTGGGTTCATAGCGCACATTATACTATCCAGTGTCTTCTGCGCCAGGTGCGAACGTCTATTTTATCTCGTCTCGCCAGGCCCGAATGACGAGGTTGCGCCGTAACGAGTTTATATTCACGCCTTGGCCTGTGCAAACTATAACGATAATTTTGTAGTTCGCAAGCTGTGGGGAACACTGGCAGGTTTCAACGCGCCAGCACTCTTGGCCGAGTACCTTTTGTGTAGAGCACAAAAATGCGTAATTGGCGAATTCGATCGTTATAAAAGTGTAGATTTAGACCAATTTGGGAGCAATATCAAGAGAAAAAAAAGCAAGAAGTATAACGGAACGAAACAAAAAGTCGTCCGATTTCACTATTTAGGTCTCAATCTGGCCACCATCGTCCGTCACAGCTAACATTGCAAAAAAAAAAATACCACGAAAATTACTGAAAATTAACGAACTAAATCTCAAAGATGTATCCAATACAGCGCCCGCCCTCGATTTACTCAAAAAAGCTACAAGATAAGAAAAAAAACACAGCTGTCTCCTTAAGTTGACGTGTTCCTTCCTTTTAAAGAGACCAAGGAAATGCAAGGTTTGCTAAAATTAGAAGCGCCGTAGGAATGCTTACGCGTGCATAAACAATTATCACAGAGTTCATGCAGCCTATTGACGTCGCTTTTTCGGCGTGGCTTTACTGAACCCGAATGCAAATCATGGGGACAGTATATAGTTGGAGGAGAAACCGCGGCACAGCAGTTCCTGTGCAAACAAGTGATATACATAGGTAGGCATACAATTGTCAATACTCTAACCGATCAAAAGGTTCATACATGCCAACATTTTTAAACGTAGTGGAAATTGTGGGTGCATTTGAGGTGAAACATAAGTGCTTAACGGGAGTTAGCAGTGTGCTGTTAATGTGAAGTGCTGAATGCATTAAAAAGAGTACATTCAATTTACGAAAGCCACTGCCTACCGACCGTTTCCGACTCGGCGTTATAAAGTACCTTAACAACGTGTACCTTCACAAAGTAAGCCGCGGGAGATGCTTTTTTTTAACTTTCATTTCATTTTATTTATTTTCTAGAACAACCGCTGGACGGTCTCCAGGGCTATAAGCTGCAAGCTGCACCTTGACTAGCTGACGACCACGTGCACGGGCTCATCACGTGGCGCTGTGGGCAGTTCTTTGGGGCCGCTATTAAGCCTCCAGCAACCGCCTTATCTCTGGTAGGAAAACCTTTATAGAAGGGAAGCACAGAAAGCAGACCAGTGTTGTGTAGAATGCTTGCTTAGCTCCATACCAGGGTTGTTAGTGGGATGGGAAAAAAATTTCAAATCCTACACGTTGCCTGCATTCGAGTGGGAAACTGGACACACTTCGTGGATTCACTGGCCATAGAATTAGCCAACACACCACAAGCGGCATTAGCAGAGACTGCACTGCGGTCTTAATCGACTAAAGGCCGAGTGCAACACTGTGTATATGCTTCCTTCGCGAGTTCGAGCTGTGTGATGCATGTTGGATCACACACCTTCCCTAAAGTGCAGTCTCCGTTCGTAAACTTCTTGCTCATTGCTGCTAAGGTTTCATTCTCCACCAACGTAAGATCGAACTCATGTATACCCTTAACTCTTTAATGAGAAGAAAAAGTGGTAAGCAGTGGGAACCAATGAAATTTAGGGTAACTAAATTATTGAGATTGATCTCTGCTAAATCGTTGTGCCAGTGCAAAATGGTTCGTGAAACGAAACGTTCTCTACATCGACGTGCAGGCCACTTTACTCGTAATAATTTTGGTCAGTCTCATCAGCCGCAGACGCATTTGGGGTGCTGTCTTATGGTATGGTATCATGCAGTGCTGCAAACTGAGAAAATTTTGATTTATTAGAATAAGTAAGCGATATAATATCGCGCTGCCTTTGTATCAGCATCGTATCATGGTGTGTTCGTCCTATCACCTGACGCACAAATTTTCATTGTTGCGGGATGTGAGCATCCGGCGAAGTTGGGTTTGCAGACTTCACTGCTGAACGAACGGATCTTGGCATTTAGAGCATTCACTTTCTAGTAAAAACGCAATTTGCACACACGTCCTTATCATCAATAATCAGCCAGAGTAGCCGTAGCTTGTTACGTAAACGTGACAAAAAAGGAAGCCTGATTTTTCAATTGTCCAGCTGTCATAAATAAGCCCCGGATATGCGAAATTTATTGTTCGATGGTCAGTACACGTTTAAAATAACTTCAACAAAGAAAATTGTTGCAGGCAATCATTCTAGAAAAATTTCTGAGGAACATTTATGATGGGATTCAGACGCAAAACGCTGAAATGATTCCAGGCAAGCTACACTTGATTATTCTTGAGGGATGTCAACGGAAAATCACAAAAAGCTTTGTCTTGCGTAACAGCCACTTACTCTTTTTAGAAACGCTGTTGAAGTCTTTGATCAGTACTAAAACAAATTGGGTGCTACATTAAAGTTAAATAGCAAAAAAAGAAAACGAATGTCAGCCTATGACACGTCGCTTAAAAAGCAAGAATTTGACGTGTTTTGCGTTCTCGTGAAAAGAATGATGAACTACTTATGTGGGCAAACCGCAGAAATGTAATAGACAGTTTAAAAAGCGGAAAATTATGTTTGCTAAATAAAATAGCTCGTCACATATCTGCCACAGAGGGAAGAAGCAGAAGCGGCGTTCCGCGAAGGCTACGAAACTGGAACGTGTTTTTCATAGAAAGAGAAATGAACGCAAAGAACAACTTTTATAAAACATTTTGCGCACTCGGAATCGTTTGTACGCCCGGTAAAACAGTAGAAAATTGCCCTTTCAGACGCCTTAAATAGACGCGCTATTATATCGCCGGGCCGTTTGTTCGATGTTCTCTTTTGTAGCTGTGCTCTTCTGACGTGTGCGCCCCTTTTCCACACGCTGTTCTGTCGCTATGCTGTTCACAGGCGCGCTGTTATGGCGCTCTTTCATCACGTTCTGTTTTTTCGTTCACTGTTCTCTCTGACGCCACCCCCAAGCATACATAGACTCCATAGTGAAGTGGAAAAAGGAGAGAGAGATAGATAGATAGATAGATAGATAGATAGATAGATAGATAGATAGATAGATAGATAGATAGATAGAGAGAGAGAGAGAGAGAGAGAGAGAGAGAGAGAGAGAGAGAGAGAGAGAGAGAGAGAGAGAGAGAATGAATTTAATGGTAAAAGCGAGGTACGCCATATGAAGGAACGAAAACATGAAGGTCTGTGAACTAAAAGGAATAAATAAATAAATAAATAAATAAATAAATAAATAAATAAATAAATAAATAAATAAACAGACAGACAGACAGACAGACAGACAGACAAACAAACAAACAAACAAACAAACAAACAAACAAACAAACAAACAAACAAACAAACAAACAAACAAACAAACAAACAAACAAACAAACAAACAAATAAATAAATAAATAAATAAATAAATAAATAAATAAATAAATAAATAAATAAATAAATAAATAAACGAGGTGATACGCACGAGTGTCCAAGTGCATTTACAGAGTTTGGAAAGCACATACACAGAGTTAAGAAGTTAGGTTGGCTACAGCAGTTGTTCCAAGCCAGTACTACGCAGGAACACCAACAGAGCTTCGGTAGCCCGGACGGCCTGGCGTGGGCCCGACCAAGGGCCCAAAACTGCCCTTAGTTCAAGGCCTGCGTGGTGTGGCATACAGAAAGATGTTAGGAGAGTCTGCCTTGGCACTGTGAACTTTGGACAGGTACAGGTGACATGTTTGATGTCTTCGGTTACATGGCATGTTGGACAGAGTGGTGAAGAGTCCTGCTGAATTTTGCAGAGGAAATGCCGTGTGTACGCCACGTTGATACGCAGGCGGTGCAATACCGCTTCCTCACGCTTGCCGAGCCCAGGAGGCATCTTGAAGCTGCATTTAGGGTCAATAAAATGCAGAGGCGTGTACTGACGTTTCTTGTCGGTCCAAATGCACCGCTCTGTTCTCCAGGCAATCGAATGTGCGAGGGTTGCCGCATCCTTCCTTGTAAAAGGAACGGGCAGCGGTGGAACAGAAAGGCTGGGGGCCGATGAGGCTGCAGTATCAGCTGCAACATTTCCGGCGACTCCGCAGTGAGCAGGAAGCCATTGCAGTTCGACGCTGTGCCGCTGTTGTGTTGCTTGGAGGTGCAGATGATGTATCTCCCATGTCATCTGATCTTTCGGCAGTGATCCTAAGTATACTGGAGCGGACCGGGAATCAGTGAAAAAAGCCCATTTAGTGGGTGGCTGCTTTAAGCTGTAGTGAAAAACAGCCCGCCGCCCAGCGAGCTCGGTAGCCATCGTTGACGTCTTGTGGCTAAGCGGGACGCAAATGGTGGTTCGTGACGAGGGAATCCAAATCCCAATCGCTGAAGAGGTACCCGTCACTGATCCATCCGTGTGCACATGCGTATGGGCTCTACAGTAAGTATTAAAGGGACCCCGAAAAGCTTTGCGAAGGTGGAAATCAAATGCATTCAGGTGGTAGAACACATAACGGGGGATTTTTGAGCCAAGTGTGAGCCCCATACGTTGTACGGATAATTTGTAAACAATTTTTGAAGATCGCCTTTCTCAGCCGATGAGCGCGACGCCGCAGCGGGACGACCGCGGCCGACGCAACGGCTACCGCGGGTGACGCAACGGCGATCGCGGCTGACGCAACGGCGAAGGCGCCCCCTGATTCGCCCAATCGCCGGCGTGGTCGGCCACCGGCGGAGTCACTGCCATTGGCTTCCGGCTGCTCTTCCTCCTTCCTGCGCGATCCCGAGGCAAAGGCGGCAAAAGCCCGTACTACATGGAGCGATTTCGCCTGCGAATTCGCTGATGCGGCGCCGCTCGTGCGGCAAAACCACCTTTTTTCGTTGCTGCCAACGTTACTAGATTTTTTTTCAGTTGTCAAACTCCGCCGCGGCGCGTGACGCCTTTCTATTGAGCGCCGCGTGGGGGCGCGCGCGACACGATTTGCCCGGTTCGGTGAGAGGTGAAACCGCAACGGAGCCGGCCCTGCAAGCGCAGAAAGCGACCGCGTCGTTCTGCTTGAGTTGTTGTTATGCGCGTTTGCTTTGGTTTTCCGTGTATAGACGTAAAATGTTGATGACTGCTGTGACTGTGTAGTGAGAAGCAATGCCCCGTTGCTTTGTGACCGGCTGCAAAAGCGGCTACGACTCTGCGAAGAGCGCAGCTAAGAGACACTTTTTCAAACCGCCTAGCGAGACTTCGAGGCTTCAAGAATGGCAACACGCAATCCCAAGGAGCGACAGGGAGCTCACGAGCTCTTGTGCTGTGTGCGACCTCCACTTTCAGGAAGCAGACATTGTGAAAAACTTCGTGCACAACATCCGCGGTGACGTCGTCGTCATACCGCGAGACAAGTGGAGCCTCAAAGATGATGCCGTACCCCGCTTGTTTCCAAACTGCCCGAAATATCTTTCGAAGCCTTTGCGGAAACGCAAAGCTCCTGCTGTGAGGTCACCTCTCCAACCGAAGCGTCGGAATGTTCAGGACGACGCCGAACATGAAAACACAGCGCCGAACACCTTCGACTATGGGGAGAGAGACGGCTCTGTGGCAGGCAGCGTCGCACTCAATAGCACCCAGTCCTTGTTCGAGGAGCTATCGACAATGGCGCAAGAGGGACGGCGGCTGCAAGGCTGGTCGACTGAACTCGTTGGTTCTATTGTCGTGCTCTACAAACTCGAGGTAGAAAACGCAGTCCCCCGAGTCGGCAAGGCAGTGACGTTGTCAAACGACCTTTCTCTGTCAGTCAGTGCGAATGGGCGTCTTGTACAACCAACTGCCTACACAGAATGCTCGCACCTGGAGGTTAAGTCATTAAGTGACCTAACATGCTTGCTGACCTATGTGGAAAAGCTAAAGCCATGTCAGGGCTTTCCTGCCAAGCTTTACCCACAAATATCGTCTTCGTCCGTAGCAAGTAAAGATGGTGAGACTTGGCGACGCAAAACATGCACCACACTGAGCTTGGATGCCACCTGCACAGAATGCAAAACGTTGGGTAGACTGTTTTTGATGCGCACGAAGAACTGCCAAGTGCGCAAACCCAGACCCAAGAGTAAGTGCATTAAAACGCTGCGCCGTAAAGTGATCCGAGCCACGCTCAAGAGAGAGAGGCTAAGCAAAGAGCTGGCTTCTATGAAAAAGCAACTTTGTAACGTGACTGAAGCTAAAATCGAAAGTGTGCTTCATGTTCTCCCTGCAAAGCAGCAACTGGCTTTCAAAACGGCTGTAATGGCAGCAAAGGCAAAAATGAAAAACGGAAGGCGTTATGACGACGAATGGCTGATGACATGCCTGTTGTTGCAAATTTCCAGCCCAAAAGCTTACACCTTGATATCAGACATGCAGCTGTTGCCCCTTCCCACTAAAGCCCGCTTGCGTCAAATAATCAGTGGCATCCCATGCAAATACGGGTACAATGAAGTTGCGCTAAGTACAATTAAGGCGCACTTCCAGGGTAAGAGTCACATCAGAAGGTGCGGCGTTCTGCTTCTGGACGAGATCAAACTAAAGCAGTCGGTTGCATTCAACAAGGCGTCATGCAAAATTGACGGCTTCGTCGACTATGGTGACGTAACATCCACAGCCACTGATCAGCTTGCTGATCATGGCCTAGTCCTCATGTTTGTGCCGCTGTTTGAGGACTGGGTGCAGCCCATAGCAAGCTTTGCGACGAAAGGAGCAGCCCCTGGGAAGGTGCTTTCGGAACTCGTGCTGAGTGCTGTGCTTGAACTGCACAAAAGCAACGCCTCTGTGCTTGCTATAATAAGTGATGGAGCCGGGAACAACCGCTCAATGTGGACCCAGCTCGGTATATCGGGCAAGCTCGACTCGGCATGCCATCACATCGAGCATCCTTGGGAACCTTCACAGAGGATTTATTTCATTTGTGATGTGCCGCACATAATCAAGTGCATCAGAAATCATCTGAAGAAACATACTTATGGATTGGTAAGAAAAAAGGCGCAAATGTTTGGAGTTAGATTTTAATCGCTCACTTTTTTACTTCCAGGCAGGTGATCATAAGATCAACTTTGGTCACTATGTTACACTGTTCGAAACAGAAAAGGACAAACACCTAAGAGTCGTGCCAAAACTGACGCGAGCCCATGTTGCACCTGATAACCTTCAGAAGATGAGTGTCAGGCTTGCCACCCAGGTATTTTGACTGCTATAGTCTGTGTGTTACTCGTTACGCGTTGTTTGTTTTCATTAATCTCCACACCGAATGCACTTTTTTAACAGCTGTTCAGCCGTAGCACAGCAGTTGGCCTCAAGCTGTACAGAGAAGCGAAGGTGCCAGGCATGGAAGACTCCGAAGGCACAGAAACATTCACCAGGATGGTGAATGACCTTTTTGATGCCTTAAACATCAAGCTACCATCGAGAGGAGTGAGGCGCCACTCGAAAGAAATACAGGTGACTGCTGGACCCCTTTTCATTTCGATTGAGCCTAGTACGTTCTTGAGCACTCACTTTGTTCAGCATGTTAACATCATGACACTAATATTTTCAGCTCCTAAAAGACTTCCTGGAAATGCTCAACACGACAGAGCGAAATGCAGTCAAAAAGAATCTGAAGCTTTTTGCATCACAGCAAACAACAGAGTCTTTACGAGTGACTTTGCTTTCCACCATAGACGTCATTGCATTTTTGCTGGCTCAAGGTGCCAACTATGTCCTTACAGCAAAGTTAAATCAGGACCCTTTGGAGGTAAGCATGCTGTTCTTGTTTTTGCTTGGTGCATTTTGTTAGCACATTTCAGTGCAGTTCAAAGGCATGTCTTTTTCAGCGACACTTCGGACTGGCGCGGTCATTTGGAGGTGACGAGTCTCATCCGACTGTTGTCAACTTCAGTCAGATATTCCGCCTCCTCAGCCTCTACACACCGATAAAGACAGCTTTGCGTGGCAGTGTGCAAGGCACACCCTGTTCTGTGCTCGTTAGTGTAACTGACACACTTAAGATAACGAAGGACGCCCACCAAGAAGAGAAAGTCCGCCTGCATGACATAGTGGAAGCCAAAATGATGGAAATCACAACTGCTTCTGCTGACACATCTGAGCAAGGGCCAAGCGACCACGCCTATTTCAAGGGTGAGGTAGAGGACAGCGTTGTGTACTACCTGTGTGGCTATGTCATACACAAGTTCACCAAGCATGCATCATGCCATCTCTGCATAGAAGACATCAGCTCCGCCACACCTGTGCTTGCTTCTGACAGCTACTTAACCGACTACAGGAGCTTCAAGCAAGGCAGTTTAAAGCATCCAACACAGAAGATGTTGACGTTTTTTAAAATAGTCAACAAAGTAGTTTCAGCTTGTCTGGACAAGGAAGATCTCTGCGGGGACATATTTTGGAAAGTGTTGGAAGAGTTGGAGAAGCACCACCTTTCTCGACTTGGCTGTGACCAGCACAATGCAGCATTCACGTGCCAACTGTTGAACTTTTTCGTCACCACCCGCATGCATTTCTTCTCGCGGGATGTGAACCGCCGTCTGGGAAGCAGCCAAAAAGTGGCAATAGCGAACAAAAAGGCCCGCCTTCTGTGAGTAATCACGCAGCAGCCGGATAAGGTTGTTTGTGTTCTCTGAATGTGTGAAGTACTCATGCAGGTGCATTGTTGTTTTGTGTTTTTAAGTGTGTGCTGGTGCGTTACTTTTGTTCTTTGAATGTGTGAAGCACTCATGCTTGTGCGTAAAATAAATGTTTGTCAGGGCGTACATACATTTCCTCGGCGTTCGCTGCTAAGCTAGGAGCCGGGCGGGCTGCAGCAAAGGTAAGTGCGAGCGCTTTGAGTCGTCGTCGTCTTTCTCTTGTACTCGCCGGTAGTTCGCGCTTTCAAGAAGCAACTTGTTGCACCAACTGCCACAAGCAACCACGCCTGCGAGTGATGGTGTGCGAAAATAATCTAGCTGTTTCGAACCAACGTGCTGACGCACGCTCGGGATACGCGCTGCTTTCTTTATCGAAAGTTCGCGAGCAATACCAGCCGCCCAGTCGGCCTTTTCCGGTTTTCTGGAAAATAGGAGGCAACGTGCCTCAAATAGAAGGAAAATTTTAGCCGAAAAAGCATACAGAACCTATGAACAGCATCCGCAACTGCGCTGAACTGCAGGGGAACGTTGCCTGTTCAGCTACGCGCCGACCCGCTCGATCGGGCCGACCGTGGCGCGAGCGCCCCTGGCGGCAGTAAACGGAGCGGGGTCAAGTTTGTGGGGCGGTCCGGGCGGAGTTTGACAACTGGAAAAGTATCTAGTAACGTTGGTTGCTGCGGCAAAGTGCCAAACATTTGAAGCGGTCGAGCAAACGCCGCTCGTGCGGCGCGTGCGGCGTAGAGGGGCCGGACCTGCGGCCAATGGGAAAACAGCTCGGCACCACTTGCACGCTTGGAAACCAGATGGCGTTGCTTGTATGAGCGCGACAAAAGCGAGGGTACACCAAAACATTTGTCTTTTCTGCTGTGTGTGCGTATATTGATAAAGAATTTGCGATTATTATATAAAACCGCAATTAAACTTATATTTACCGCAAACCAGGCAGAAATAACTTGCCAAGAAAGTAAAATAAAACCACCCTTGTTAAAATCACAACAACCTTTGCTGGTGGCAAACTTAATTCAGTCTGCAAACAAGGCGCATCTGAAATGCGAAAATCGCGGCGTTCGCAGGCCCCATGTAGACGACAATTCCAGGCATTGCGAACTTCGCAAGTGCGAATGTTCGTTCCAGCGGATTCACAGGCGAAATTCGCTCCATGTAGTACGGGCTAAAGGCGGGTCCGCAGCCATTGACGCGTGCCTAGGCGCAGGAATGTAGCAAGCGCCGAACGGAAGTCGAGCGTCACGATGTCACATGGCTATTCCCAGTGTTTCCAGCTGCTTTGAAGGAAGCAGAGAGGGAGGAGGAGTCGATCGGCAAGTGGGGAGAGGTGCATTTAATTGCTTCTGGCGCAGCTAATACTGAATGTAGATCAATAATTCCAACGGCATTGCATCGCTATAGTGGTGCTACGCGACAATACAGGCCTTTTTTAACTTTTACAGAAGGCTTTTCTGGGTCCCTTTAATGAGCTCCAAGGCAAAAAATTCCAAAGCTGGGGCCGGCATGGGTGCTCTTCGCCTGAAGCCAGGAACAGTGGTTGTGATTTTCATGGGAGGGAACATCCACGGTGCGTGAAGAAAAGGGGCTGGAGCCTGGAAATGTGAAGGGGTGCTGCTCCTGCGCCCTGGACGCCCACGCTGTCTAGTTACAATGCGGAGTTGCGTTCGACATAGCTCCAGTGCCTGCAGAGTAGGAAACGGAAGACGTCTACCTTCTGTCATGGTTCCCGCAGTCGATGTGGTCTTCAGAACCCCAAGACAGATTCGTAGTATTTTGGCCTGTAGGCCTTCTAGCCCTCTAAAGTTCCCTTGGAGAGTGGGGTCAGTGCTGGGAGGCTGTAGCGGAGGAAGCCTTCGCAGAGACCGTCATATAGCCTTAAAAGAGAGCTGCCACTGCATCCACCAGCGCAGTTGGAGAGCATACCAATAACATGCGCAAATGATGTGAGCTTCTCTTTTAAGCTGCGAACGTGTGGTGTCCATGTCAGATGACGGTCAAAAGTGACACCAAGGAATTTGTGATGATGGACATATGGTATTGGTACGCCAGCGGCCATTAAATGGTACTTGGATACATCCCGTTTAGTGAAGGCCATTGCGGCGCACTTGGCGGGTGATATCTTGAGGCCGCGTATCGCGACAAACTTTGCAACCGAGGTAATAGCACGCAATAGTCTCGCTCGAATCACACGCCAGTTGTGGCCTGAGAACCAAATGCATACATCGTCTGCGTACATTGAGATTTTCACCGATTGCGGCAGACATCTCTCAAGACCGACCAAGGAGAGGTTGAAAAGAGTTGGGCTCAGGACGCCGCCCTGGGGGTAACAGCGGGTAACATTGTGTGATGACGTATCACCATCTGCTACACGCATGTAGATGCTTCTGCCGGAGAGGTACTCACAGATCCAATCGTACATACGTCCCGAAATACCTGCGGACCTCATAGCTGTGCAGATAGCTCCATGGAGCACGCAGTCATAAGCCGATTTTATGTCAATGAAGACTGCGATGGTTAATTGCCGTCGAGCCTTTGCCTCCTTAACATGTGTTGCAAGGGCAATCACGTTATCGATGCTGCTCCAACCCTTGCGGAAGCCTGACATCTGCGACGGATATATACAAGCCTGACATCTGCGACGGATGGATCCCAGTCCAAGCGCTGCAGTACCATCTTCTCCATCAGTTTACCAATGCAGCTGAGGAGCGCAATTGGCCGATACGAGTCAATGTGCGTAGGCACCTTGCCAGGCTTTAAGACTGGTACAATGCGGGCGCGCTTCCACTCTGGCTCAAGGTGGCCGGTTTCCCAAGAATGGTTAAACACTGAGAGAAGCCACCGCTTCGCATTAGCACCAATATGACTCAGAACCACGTAGCTAATGCCGCCAGGACCTGGGGAAGAAGCTTTCTGAACTGAGTCCAGGCCGGCCTCGAGTTCCGCTACACAAAAGGGTGTGTTCAGGTAAGATGTGTTCGCGATGGGGCGCTCATTGTTCCTACGGTGCTTGTAGGAAGTGACCCTTGCGTGGCAGTGATTTTGGCACAGAAAGCTTCAGCTACATTCAGGTCAGTTGTCTTCATTCTCGAGGAAATTGAGGTGAAGGTATGTAACTGAGCCTGTGGTGCCCGAAGGCCATGAACTAGACTCCATATCCTCGTGAGGGGCTTCCTGGGGTCTAATTTGGAGCAAAACGACATCCATTCACGCTTGGCGAGCTTTTCGAAATGTCTCTGAATGAGCTTTTGCGTTCGTCTGGGCACTCGTACGTCTTCGATCGCTAAGATTTTCCGCGCACGTCTTTCCGCCCTTCTACGGATCGCCTGAAGATTGTCATGTTCAGCGTGAGCCACAGTATACTCCTTTGGAAGCCTGCCGGCTTTGCTGCACAACCTCCGGGTTTTCGTGATGCTATCGATAGCGTCGTCGTAGGACGAGAAAGTGCCAGCGCTCTCTTGTATTGCGGTGGTGAAACCTTTCCAGTTCACAAATTGAACTGCACGTTTACGACGACCAGCAGGAAAGCCACTCAGAGTGATATACGTTGGTATTGGTCGCTTCCGTGAGGCTCAATGTCGGCATACCATCTTGTGGTCGTCAGCAACGCTGCGGAAACCATGGTGACGTCAAGGGCGCTCGACATCCGTCCACGATGATATGTTGGGTTCCTGGTGAAAACTACACAAAAACCAAGGCGGTCAGCAATGTCCAAAAGGCGACGTCTTTTAGCCGTGGTTTTTTTGCTGCCCCACGAAGGATGAAATCTCCTGTAAGGATGTGTGGAGGTGGTGTAGTGCGAATATTGTCTTCCCGGCGAGTGGAGTTCAGTGATGCGTTTGAAGGGATGTACGCAGCGATAACGGTGAAAGAGATGCCAGCATGTCGCACTGTGGCGGCTGTGAATTCATCCGATGCGTCAGGTGGCAGGTTGTGTTAGAGTAGGGTAGGGTCGTTACGCACCCCTAGTAAAACCCTCGTCTTTGCATGCGTCAGGTGGCAGGTTGTGTTCGAGTAGGGTAGGGTCGTTACGCACCCCTAGTAAAACCCTCGTCTTTGCTGCTCCAGTGGATGAGCGCAGATGCACGTATCCCTATAATCGTACATATGTGGTTAGTCGGGACTCCGATATGGCGATAACCGGAAACTGATATTTTTGAACAAAGCGGCGGAAATCCGGAAGCCGCTGTCAAAGTCCACGCGCGTTCCATTGGAAGATTGTTGCTTTTTCCCGAATTTGATGCACTAAGGGGGCCCGTATCATAGTCGTTGCCGCTACAGCCATTGTGTGAGGAGAGGGGAGATGAAATCGAGAATCGCCAACACGGCTTTCGGCTACTGTTGAGGAACGAGGGCTGAGAATCAAGCGCAGAGCCTCCACGAGAGTAGGGATTCAAGAAGCGAGGCATCCGGAGCTGCTCCCGGCTGACGATCCTCGCTGTCCTTTCAGTGTGGCACGAGAGTTGGTTCTAGTTGACCGAGCAGTGGGCGTCGTAGCCTGTGTTGATGATGGGGAATTCGTTGGCTTAGATTCCGGCGCTTTACGAGAAGCTGGTAGAGGGACACCTCTTCGATCCGAAGGAGGGAAATGTGCAGGGTCCGGAGGGGTAGTGCCTGTTCGATCCGGAAGAGGGGCACCGACTGATTTCGGAGCGGGAACGCCCGCTGTTTCTGGAAGAATTCTAACTGCAGATGCAGTCGCCTCGAGGGTTGCGGTTGTTTTGGATTTTTGTGGTTCCTTGCAATGAAGGGAGGGTATAGCGCCGGGAAGTCTTTATCGACGTCCATGGAGAAGTGTTTGTCTCCCTTCTGCGCACACTTCCTTGAAGCTTTTTTGCGTCCAGTGATGAGCTGCTCTTCTACGGCAGCTTTGGCAGACTTATAGTCAGTTTTATGAGTGGTCTTGTATTTGCATATTGTTTGTTCATCATGGCGGGACGAGCACTTCCCAGACGTCGCTTCGTGTACTTTCCCGCAGTTAGCGCAATGAAGGTTCTCGGCTTCGCACGTGGCATGGTCGTGGCTGCCACCACATCGAGTGCAGCGCGTTGTAAGCTTACACACGCCTGCTACATGGCCGAAGCGAAGACACTTAGAGCACTGCCGTGGTGTTTTAACATAGGCATACACACGGTAGCGTGTGTAGCGGGCCGATTCTGTAGCAAAGACTATTTGCACGCTTTCGGGTGATTTGCCCAGTCTGCGGAACGATTTGACTGGCATTCGTGGACGCAAAGCCTCGAGAATCTCAGGGTCTGAGATGACCGTAGGTACACCCCGAATTACGCCGATACCGCATTTGCTTGGGCGTGGTTCGTACGCCGTCACCGGAATCCCCGCAACGCTTGAAATTTTCAGCAAGCGCTCCGTTGCATCGGCATTACGTGTGTCGATGGCCATGAGGTTGAGCCTGTAGTTATGACGCACTTGCAGCACGCCATCGGGAGGCAGAGATTCTAAACCCTCCTTGACGGATGTTGGGTTGAACCAAGTGATGATTTTTGAGGAATCGGTGGGCTTTACAATTACCACAAGCCCGTATCTCGAGGGGTTCTTTACAGCTGCGTGCACGTCCAAGGCTTTGTAGAGACTCTTTGATCACCGATGGCGCTTGTGAGCTTGCACATTCTGAAATGGTTCTGGAGTTTCGGAGGGATTGCTGGCCTTATCAGCGCATATCCCGGTGCCAGTGGAGGAGCCATCAGAAATGTCAGAGATGTCCGAGATATCACTCTGGCTCTCTGGCAGAGGTTGCTCAGATGGGGAAAACTCCCGGCTTAATTGGCCTGGAGTTATAGAGGGTCCTAGAGAAGCTTCGAGAGAGCCAGGCGGCTCGCGGGAAGCCGCCAGCAACGAGGAAGGAGGCGCTGCCGGCTGGATGGCCAGGCTTGATCAGGTGGCGGACTTTGAAGCGACCCCGGCAGCGGCGCACCGGGTTCTGCCCTTGCCGCAGGGAGAATTTCTGTAGCTCAGTGCAGCAGATTACCAGATTTTAACTTTAGGATAGCTATAAAGGACGTACAATGACAGAGAGAAGCGATTCAGCTAGCCGAGCGATCTGATCTTCGTTCTGGGAAAAGGAACCGAGGTACTTTCTTGCGGGAATGAGCAAGGTGTGACATAGAGTACGGCTTGTAGATGCACTTGTGTGTTCCCTTTCGCGTACTGTCCAGATCAGTTGTTTATGTGTCGAATAAGCTAAACCTGGCTGTGAAGCGCTTGCTTTAGTATACTATCAAAGTGCACAACGGCTACGCTTGCTATAGTAACTGACATTAAAGGCAGACAAACCACGAATCACACGACGTAGCAAGAGGAGAAGCATAAAAGAAGTGAAGAAATGAAGAAGCGAAACGAAAAAGTGAAGAAAGCGGGGAAAACATGGCGGCGCATCTGCTCGCCTCGCTGCAAATGTCGTCTTTAGTCTTTTGCCGCCCCTGCCACGTAACTGCCTCTCCTCTCTCTTCCGCTAACGTCTCTCGCTTTTCCCCCTTGTCTTGTTTCTTCCATGATAAATGCAATGGAGGTTTGCTTAATTAAATTTCCCCGCATTCGCTGTTAGGCTCTGGGTGATGCCTCGAGCTCGAGCGAAAGCCCTTTTAGTATTTTTCAGTTAAGTTATTATTTTAAGCCTTTTTTTTTTCAAAAATAAGGCTCACGCCAATTTTTAATGAAAATAACAGTGCTAGTATCAGTTACCAATTTAGTTTTGTCTCCAATATGCCTAATGTTACCTTTTTGCCGAGAAATGATGGGAAGTATGAAGTATGTAACCAGATTTTGTGGTCTGGAAAGGTTTTTCCTATATATACTTCTTGTTCATGAATTCTTTTAGCTTTCGGCAGTGCGACTGAATCAAGGAACATACATACATACATACATACATACATACATACATACATACATACATACATACATACATACATACATACATACATACATACATACATACATACATACATACATACATACATACATACATACATACAGTGAATCAGAATTGGAAATGAGGGGCTCGTTGAAAATAAGACAGAAATAAGAGTTGGCAGTCAAGAAAACCTCGGAAAGCAAAGGGGAGGATGTGGTAGGTCATTGAAACAGATAAAGAATTTGGAAAGAAAGAAAGAAAGAGGAGAAAAAATGCCCGCCTGGTGGGATCCGAACCCACGACCTACAGAATACCGGTCTGGTGCGATAACCACTACGCTACCGGTGGGGCAATTTTCCCCTCCACTTTCTGGGGTATTTATGTTAAGGTATTTTTGTTTCCTGTGCTTGGGGGTGGTAGCCAGCGCCACTCAGACTACTCGGGGTGAAGGGGACCTTTTTTTTAACCCCCGGGCCGGGACTCGAGTGTCTACGACATGTCAAGAATGGTCGACCAGCGTTTAACCCTCTTAAGCTTCCTATGGCACCAAGACTGCCAGAACAGAGGCCCTCGCTATGCATGTAGCGAATCAGAATTGGAAATGAGGGGCTCGTTGGCTACCACCCCCAAGCACAGGAAACAAAAATACCTTAACATAAATACCCCAGAAAGTTTAGGGGAAAATCGCCCCGCCGGTAGCGAAGTGATTATCGCACCAGAGCGGTATTCTGGAGGTCGTGGGTTCGGATCCCACCTGGCGGGCATTTTTTCTCCACTTTCTTTCTTTCTTTCCAAATTCTTTATCTGTTTCAATGACCTACCACATCCTCCCCTTTGCTTTCCGAGGTTTTCTTGACTGCCAACTCTTATTTCTGTCTTACATACATACATACATACATACATACATACATACATACATACATACATACATACATACATACATACATACATACATACATACACCACATACATACACATACAGACAGATGGATGGACGGACGGACAGACACGCCATCGGCTTTAACAAAGGTTAAAGGCGGTCAAAAAAGAAAATCGGCCGCGGGTCGGCTCACTTCGCTGCAAATGTCATCGAAACACGACATTTGCAACGAAGTGAGCCGATACGCCACCCGAGTGCGAGGCAATTGTGAGCCTTCTGCCACCCCTGCCATAACAGAGCGGTCCTTTCGTTGAGATTTGTTAATGCCAACCACGCGTTATGGAACACCTCGCAGTCACGTGACACGTTTACGAGCTGTTTCGCTGCCTCCGGCGCCGCAAACTCCGCCGCCGACATCGGCCTTTTGGTTCAATTGGACCATATAATGCTTTCGCACTAAAACGCTTTCACCCAGGCCTCTGTCCGCACATTTCTAGAGCACCGCTGCTGGAGCTGGTGCAGAGTGGCGCCTGCTTTCGTTTCTCGAGAAAGAACCGCCGGGCCACGTCATCGGCGCTGGTTCGGTCTCTGCTCTCCCCTCGCTGCTTTTCCCAGCTACAGGAGTCGGGAGACAGCGGTGTTCTACCGATGTTCGGCGGGGCCATCTCCCAGCACGGTCGGCGGCCACAGAATGTGTCGCCCACATATGCGGTTCACGTGCGCGGCGTGGGCCTCGCGCTAACGATGGTCCGCGGCGGACTCGACCAGCGGCGTCGAGCCTGTATCGCTTATGGTCATCCTAGGGGCGGAAATAATTGCCCGAGTCGTTTGGACTTGGCGGGGTCTCTACACGCGTGAGAGGCTCCGCGAAGCAGGAAGGAGCCCGGCGAGGTGCAAAGGAACCAGCAACAAACGACTTCTTCGAGACAAGGGCGATTCGAGTGGAAAGGAAGGATGGATGGTTTTGCGCCTTGCTTGGGCCGGGAGGAGGCATCCGCGCGTGCACCGGGAGAGGAGGTGAGATAAAGTGCTCAACGGAAATAAGGGGAACGTGCACGGGGTTCAGCACTCCTAATTGCGTGTAAATGATTAACGAGAGCTGATGCGCTAGCGCTCTGTTATCCTCCCTCGAGGGGCCCTGCAGTCATGCAGGAAGTGGTTCCGAGGAGGTGGTTAAGCGGAGCAGCCCGATTCAATAGAACGGGCGCGCCGCCGGCTACATCGAGCCACGGCGTGTTAAGTAGAGTAACTTGTTCGCCGAAATGATTGTAATGCTGGCATGCCCTCTATCCTTCTCTCTCTGCCTGCCCATCTTTTTAGTATGTTTTACCTTGCCACGAAAGAACGTAGTCGGTGAATCGCCTAGCGATATTGTGTCCGGGGCCCTACTGAGCAACCCGAATATGTCGGGGGGAGGCGAGTAAGAAGATCAAAACACATCCTACCAGTAGATGTCTCCCACGCGGTGGTTCCTGGAATCAGTCGTTGATTTTACACTAGGTTATGGCTCTAGAAGGAGTATACAGGTCCATTCTTATTTGAAGACGTGCAAGGTTGTTCCAACAACAGAGCAATAAAACTCTTTTGAAACACTACACATACTATTTATAAGACGCGGTTGTTAATTGTGGAAGATGATATGCAACATAGTGCTTTGTTTACAGCAGAAGCGACGATCCCCGCTGGTGTGTGCCGCATGGGTGTATGAGAAAACTACATGACCCCTGATGGAGTGAGAGCTAAATCTAGAGTGCTAAATTCTCAACTGTTCAGCTCCTTCCTTCCACACCGGCTGCCTGAACCAAGGCGGCTGATTCATCTCCACCATCCCGTGCTTAACAACGCTTCTTTCCATCGGTCCACACAAACCGCGCAAACAATCCCAAGCACCAGCACAGACACAACTCGGAGCGCAGTCTTCAGTGTTCAGAGAATGCCCACATAAAGCCCCCAAACACAGACCGAGACACCACCGTAAACGCGACGATGAACACAACACTTATAAACAACGCAAAGATAACTTACGACAGACTGAAAGACCGAACAATGGCGAGTTACTTCAATGAGCCGGTAAACCCCCATAACGAGATGGCTTTTCTGATAACACATTTAAAAAAGAGCTGTCAAGATCACACAATACGCTGTCAGTGCGGGCTTTACCCACAGCATAACGTGGCACCCAGAACTTTACTTACCATGCTTTATAGCAGCAGCTTACACAAAGTTCATGCAAACAAAACGCTACTCAAAGCCCGAAAGCGACAGAGAATCTATACGGGCGTCGTCTCCTTTAGCCGATTGGTGTTTTAAGGGCTCATCTTTGGTTCGTTGGACCATACCATGTATCTAGTATTTGTCGTGTATCCGGCAGGACCCTAACTACGATAATTAATCACGCGGCTGATTAATTATTTTGTCGACGACAACAAGGTAGAATCTTCTCAACTGGCGGCATGCACTGATCTGCCGTAGGTACAGCCCTCATTTGTGCGCTTGTGTATGCGGTCCATAAATGGGGGCGCACCATACTGAGGCTAAGACAATGAAGGAAAGAATCCAGTGGCCAGTCTGTAAACTCAGAGCAATGATGTCCGACACGTAAGGGCACATTCGCTGTGCCATAACACCCAGAGAGCAACAAGACACTAATAAAGCAGTGTGATTCGGACAGAACATAAGTACACCATGGCGCACTGTCGTGACAGGAAAATAATCTTGCGAGCTAACGTCAAAACGGCATACTAAATCTACAAGGACGCCTCGTATGCCATGGTGGTAAAAAACTTCTTTCCTTTACCTTTTTTTTTTTTTTTGCTGACGCAAACTCTGCAGAAAATAACTAAATGCATGTCTCAGCAGGTTTCCTAGCGTGTCTACAAACGAGTTCATAGCTGTTCGCTGCCCTACAGGGTGGTGACCATGGTACAAACCTGAAGCAGTGTGCTTCCGAATCACAAAGTTGACGAACGACGCATACGTTCACGCACGGCTGTGCAGCACCAGAACGTCGAAGTGTGTACGTAGGCCAGGTGTGGGCGATTGATCGATTAACCTTCCGATTACTCGATGAATGCTTTAGTCGGGAATAATTATGTTAATCGGTTAATCGGGTGAAGTCATGTGAGCAAAATGAGCCCAGAGTGTCATGCTGAAATCCTGCGTGAGCATGTAGAGGATCATATTCGGGTTCAAATAACCCGCTTTGCGTCACAACAGGAGAGGATGCTAGTAGTATGATCTGAGATAACAGTGATGAAAACCGTAAGGCTATAGCCAAGCCAGACGGGAAAATGGCTATTCCTAATACAAATATACACTGTACAAAAAACTGCGAGCGGACATTCACACCGCTTTAGCGTTGCATACACTAACCCCGGTGTAATTAAAACCTAATCGGTGTACCCTGAAAGTACGGCGAGTGCATAGGATCGTGATTCAATAAACAGTGAGAATGACGAACGCGGTGATAAGCGTCAAGGCACTACCAGCGCCATGACGATGGCCTGATTTGCTCATCTGTAATGTCTCGGACCAAACCTCGAGCATACGGATATTATTCTTACTCTTATCTCATTATTATTATTATTATTATTATTATTATTATTATTATTATTATTATTATTATTATTATTATTATTATTATTATTATTATTATTATTATTATCATACGTTGTTCATATACAGTGTGTTCTATTTTATTTGATATCCCCCTTTATTGTCTGCACTTTATCTGACGTGGCTTGTCTTGATATGCCCAGCAATTTTCTGAATTTGTATCACTCTGTGCGCCACTACTAAGGCCTCAAAGCTGTTCCTGGGCACAATAAACAAAACATGATTGATTGATTGATTATATTATTCAAAGTTACTTTCCAATTCACCGTGCTGAACTGTTCAATACAGTACGTTAGGCACCTGCGATATGTTTTTTTTTTTGTCATTCGTTGCTTTTCGTAATACTTTATCGGAGTGTAATTCATTATCTTCCCTCCTAAGCGGCCGTACTTTTACAAGAAGAGTAGTTTCGGTAGGCTTCTGTCTTAACTTGTTCTCACCTTTCACTCTGCCTGTGTTTTATTTACTTCATTTACACCAGTTCAATGTGAGCGGGGGCTGCCGTTTGTTTCTTGCAATATGTTTCTTGTATTTTGTTTTTATTTCCCTATCCATGCGCCAGCACTGAGACCATTGGTTGTTCCTGGGCACGTTAATAAGCGTGATCGGTTATTTATTGTTATTATTAAAATATTTTTTTTTCCTTTTTTTTCTTTCGCAACACAACGCAGCCGAGTTAAAATATTTAATCCACGACCAGCCCTAATGCGCTCCACCCGCCGCGGTGGCTCAGTGGCTAAGGCGTTGCGCTGCTGAGCACGAGGTCGCGGGTTCGATTCCCGGCCGCGGCGGCCGCTTTTCTGATGGAGGCGAAAAGCAAAAACGCCCGTGTGTGCGAGATTTCGGCGCACGTTAAAGATCCCCAGGTGGTCAAAATTAATCCGGAGCCCTGCACTACGGCGCGCCTCATCGCCTGCGTTGCGTCGGCGCGTTAAACCCCCACAATCAGAAATCCTAATGCGCTCCATGGGCGTGCTCAAGACCGTCACGTGCCAAAGGAATCCTGCGCGAGTTCGTGGAAGCACAGCTTTGTTTTTACGTTCAGATCGCCCTTATAAACACCCAAGCGCCGAATTGAGAACATCGGTGTTAGGTTGCACTCGTTCCCAGAAGAGAGAGTTCCAGCTGCTTCCAGTTTCTGCGGACAACCATTGATTCTTCGCGTGTGGCACTCGTCTCTCGATGCTCGCGATGAGTGCTCCTGTCCTCTGCAAGCGCTGGTGGGCGGCCATGCACAGGGGCCACGCCGCTGTCGCCCGCGTCGACGCGAGCAACAGCTGGCCCGAATAATTGTCAGCGGCGATCTATCGGAGGCGCTCCAGACTCGAGCCGCTTCTCCAGTGGGGGAGGGAAAGGGTCACGGCGGTGGCGCCGACCCGGCTCCCTAAGTCGCTCGCCCCGTGGGACAAAAGGAGACCGCCAGTATCTGATCGCGCGGGGAACAACGAGAAACAGACGTGGATGGCTGCTCGCCGCCTCGCTTCGCTTGTCACCTCCGCAGCGGCTGGATTTGTCTTCTGAGCCGCCGCGTCTTTGCCCCGAGCGAAAATAAATAACTGGATAAATAAGTGAAGCCGAGCTTCGAGGGGCCCAGCATCGGCGTAGTTCGGCTGCCGCACCGAAGGATTTCGCTTTCAGAAGCGGATGACGTGCAACCTTGGCGCCAAGCATGCTTCGCTACGCGTAGCCACTCAGCTGGCCGGCGTACGGGATAGGCGCATGTGGTCCTCCGAAAGATAAGCGTTGCAAACGAGAGAAGAATGTACGCATGCCACGGGGCTTCCTCTGCTTACCTCGTTGCTTTCCAGTGTCCCATGCGTGCCGGAGATGCGTGCAATTCTCGTTTCGCATTGCCGAGCTTTTGGATAAACATTTGGCAGCAGCTTATATGGCGCCACCATTAACGTTGTGCGCCGTATACCCTCAAATGATAGTTTAGTGTATATATTCGTGTACCGTGGCAGTGCTCCTCTGTTTCTCATCTCTCTTGTTTATAGGTCGGCCCGGGCGCCTCCGCTTCTCGGAAGAGGAGAAAGAGGTCTTCTCCCTGGGCGCGGGGTCAGGGGAGTAGCGCAGCGTCGCCGGCCTCCGTCGGAGCTGGAACGGGGCTCGAAAGTGCTTTCGTGGCGTTTGACGGATTGCGTGCGCGGCATTGCGGCGTCGTCCAATGATGATGGAGCGAGGCGCGGGGACCTCGCGGCCGCGCTGCGGAGACCCAGCGGGCGCCGAAGACGGATCGCCGCCACCGCGCTGCTCCAGTCGGCTCGCGGGCAGCCAGTGGCGGATGCGGCCTGATACTCGCAGCGATAAGGCTCAGGGGAGTTTCTCGGCGAATATGCGCCGCTGCCAGCGCGGACTTTCGGATGGTTCACGCTTCGCCCAGGACGGCTGAAAGCATGGCACGGCTCCGGACCCGCGCAAGCTCCGCGTTGCTCATGCCGCGTGAAAAATGACCGCACCGTAGCGTGGCCGCCGTAGGAGCGGGGATCACACCGGAAATGGCCACAGTCGAGCGCGAAGGCTTGTTGGCCGCCTGCCGACGGAGTTGTTCCGTGTACTAACGAGTTTGAGCGGCCATTCATGTGCGCAACATACGATGCGGCATCACCCGCCTCCGCATTCCCAAGGCTTAGGGGATTATACAAATGCGAAATTTCAGCTAAGTTACGTCTCGCTCAAGGAACAGGGGTGAATAATTCTGGATCGGACGCAGTGTCGCGCCCGTTAAAGGATAAACCGGTACTAAAAATCCCCACACGTAAGGATTGTGTGTGTGTGTGTGTCACTATCGTTAAAGGATAAACCGGGACTAAAAATCCTTACACGTAACGATTCTCTCTCTCTCTCTCTGTCGGTGTGTGTGTGTTTGTGTGTGTGTGTGTTTGTGTGTGTGTGTTTGTGTGTGTGTGTGTGTGTGTGTGTGTGTGTGTGTGTGTGTGTGTGTGTGTGTGTGTGTGTGTGTGTGTGTGTGTGTGTGTGTGTGTGTGTGTGTGTGTGTGTGTGTGTGTGTGTGTGTGTGTGTGTGTGTGTGTGTGTGTGTGTGTGTGTGTGTGTGTGTGTGCGTGTGTGTGTGTGTGTGTGTGTGTGTGTGTGTGTGTGTGTGTGTTTGTGTGTGTGTGTGTGTGTGTGTGTGTGTGTGTGTGTGTGTGTGTGTGTGTGTGTGTGTGTGTTTGTGTGTGTGTGTGTGTGTGTGTGTGTGTGTGTGTGTGTGTGTGTGTGTGTGTGTGTGTGTGTGTGTGTGTGTGTGTGTGTGTGTGTGTGTGTGTGTGTGTGTGTGTGCGTGCCTTTGCGTGCGCGCACGCGCACCAGAGAGCTGGAGATCTGCGGAGATTGTATAGCTGCACCGGCAATACATAAATAGATAGCCGTTACTGGCGTCCCCGGTAGTGCATGCTAATTGCATCATATTCGTACAGAGCACGAATGGAAAAAGTTAGAATTGCTTGGACGATCTGAATTTGAGCTATGATATCAGCCTACGTAACCATCGTTAATCATAGGTAATTCGTAACTGCTTTTGATCATTGTCGGTACCCAATGACAGTTTACATGCTACAATAGGCTCTAGCTACGTTCTAATAAAAAATGGCCACGGATATTAAGAGATGAGCGTTTTATCGTACTGCAAGATTCAGAAGTGAATAACGAGGTTCAGTGAACTTGTCCTCAAGGTATACACGATATGTTCTGTTACAAGCAACGGTGTTAATTCATAAAACATTTTAGTAATCAGCGTCATCTCGCCTGCTGCCCCCATACGTTCTAATTTCATCCCTCTGCCCTTGTTTCTCTTCGTTTCTCGTCTGTCAATAGTTTGTCGATTGCTCGTTCAGCCCACAGCAATCTTTGCACGTGGGACGTCGTGTGCCGTATTTCCCTTTTTCTCTTGAGCTAGAATCATACACTCCCCGAAGTTCATTCTCTGACGCGTACCGTTCAGCCTTTTCCATCACCTGCGTCATTTATAATATTTTTCTACTCTTAGAGCATATTAAAGCTGTTATATGTTTCCTGTATAGGAGCTTCGTAAGGGCTTCGAATGCGTACTTTCCTTTGGGAGGAAGGGGTAAGCCATAGAATTCATTATTTGTGAGTGCTTCCCTATTAGCCTCAGAATTCAAGTTTTACTGTGTCATTCCCTCAAATGACAGGGTGCTGCATTCATAAGGGTGAATGGTGTTATTCTGACCAGCGTGCTTATTTTGGGTGTCCCAAATGACTCCAAATTGTGGCATTTGTGCGTTCCGAATTTTCGTTTACGCAGTCGCATTTCAATCACTCCTGGCTGTGCATGCCGTTGACACGAGGCAAACACAAATGCCATGTTTTGAATTTTGCGCGTGCCCGGTGATTAGAGAAGATACCGCCTCGCGTCAATGCCACCCATTATACCCACGGCTTTCGTCCAGATGCACCGACCAGTGCACGCACGGGACGCGCTAGGTAGAAGTTGGCGGAGGCGGCAAGCCGCCTGGCAGTAAGCGGGAGCCAACGGGCTTCTCTATAGCGCCCCACAACACACCACTCATCCCTGACACGCACGGGGCGCAATTTCAAAGTGCAAACGTGCCCATCCATTTCTCGCGAGCGTGCAGTCAGGCCCTAGAGGAGGAGGAGGAGGAGGATCTCGGTGGTGGCCGCGCCCAGTTCACCGAAAGCGTTGACGACGCTGACAGAGCCGAGGACTGAGCGCGAAGCCGCCTGGCCGCCCAGGTGCGCGCGGCGGTGATAGATCATCGCACGGGATGGGCCGGCAAAATCCATGCCTGACTTCTCAATTCCGCCGCCGTGCGCGCCGGAACCGCACCCGCCTACGTCTACGGGCTGATGGCAACTCTAGAATGCCGAATAGACTGCACCTTCACGGAACGCGGCTCCAATGACAGCTTGTCGCCAGCGGCGGCACGAAAGGACTTAGCGTCCGTGACAAATGACGGTTAAAGCGGACTGCTCAGTATATGGCCTCTTCGATGACTCACAGTGGCGAACAAAAGCCATGGGGAGTGTTTTACCGTACATGGTAGCGACTCGTGGTATAAAGAACGCATGAAGACAGCAAAATATTCGCCATGTATCTCGTACACTCAAGAATTATACAGCGCCGTATTACGATACAGCAAAATAAGCCACTTGCGTTTTCTTCTCATGGAATAACAACAGTAATAACGCCATCAGAACAGATATTTAGAGTAGGAGTGTGGCAAGTTGGGCGAGTTGGAAAGACACAATAAACGGAACTAGCGTAGAAGACACGGAGACGTAGAGAAGAGGCTGTCCTGTGTGTTCCTTCTCTACGTCTCCGTGTCTTCTACGCTGGTTCCGTTCATGATATTAGAGAGTTTTAGTATAGCGTTTTAGCTGTGGCGTTAACGTTTGCGCGCCGCAATCGCAAACGGATAGAGCCTCGTTACGCGACGGTTAGCGTGCCCGCTAACGCTATGGGCACGCTAAAGTGGTGCTTTCCGCTATACTAAACCTCTCTATTTAGAATACTTTGGCGGTTGTGGCCAGCGCAAAGGTTAATCGCAGTGCGATCGGACCCTGTCTGCAGCTTCGCTTTTTCGAAGCTCATATTCGTCGAATCTGACTCTGGGCATCACGGAACGAGCTTGTCCTTAAAGGGCTTTATTCACTTACATTCGTTTTCACTCTCCAGTCGGCGCTCGCTCCGTCGTGGTGTACGGTAAGCGTCGCCTTGTTTTCTTCCTTCACGCGTCGTGATCACGCCTGCCAAGCTTCACGTATTAACTGCGAGATAGCGATCTGCGGAAGAAGGAGTAGCGGCCTGCGCTGGCGGCCAGTGGGAGGCCGCTGATAATCGCGGACAGCTCCGCGAAAACGTCGCGCTTGATCGATAGGTGCGCCGTTGGTGCCACAACCAGGAAGGAAAGCCGGCCGCGCGGGCGATTTATCTTGCACACGCATGCTCAGCTCTCGTTCTGCATATGTATACGGCGGAGAGAGGCGTCGCGCGTAACGTAGCTTCGTTCCTGCCGCTCGTTTCCGCTTATCACTCGCGGCTTTCATTTGTATACAGCGCGTGGAGGCCAGCAGACAACAACAGCGCCGGCGGAGGAGGAGGCGACTCGGTCGCGGCGGCGGCGGCTCGCAACCACTTCACGTAGACGCGTTCCCACGTGGCCGCGAAAGGGGCAAAAAGATCATTACAGCCGCTGCGCGCCGTCTCCTCTTCGTAATTGTAATTGCAAAATGCTGCGCGCGGCTCTTTTGATAGAGACGTTGGAAACGAGTCGAGACAGCGGGCCGCGATAGGAAGCTCCATACATCATTGCCAAGATTGTAACTGGGTTAGCGGCGGCCCACTCGCACCGCGCGCGGCCCATACGCGCACCACCCGGCCTTCGCGCGCTGGATGGAGCTAATCTGTAGCGCGACTGCCACGAGACGCCGTTTTCCCGCCGCCGGGAACTTCATTATGCCAGCCACCTCCGCCGAGCAGTTCCGCCTCGACACGGCGCCCCGAAACTACGCGGTCGCCGGGTCCGTGTGAACTGCGGGTGTGAAGCGGAGATTTCGCTCACCGCGCCATGCAGGTTTCCTCGTTGTCGCTGCTAATTGCTTCCTTACGCTACCAAGGCGATGTTTTCAGAAGTGACCAGCTACCTTAAATTGGAGATTGAAGCTCAGTTCCAAGTGCAGTTAAATACTCGGAATTTATCTGCGCGCTACAATATGGAGCACTCATTCACATCAAGGGGAGCACGGAGGGTTTAACTGCACGGGTTCCGGCAGCCTCTTAGTTCATTTAAATGAGCCCTGAAGTAGATTCGTCCAAGTTTTATGTGTGGCTGAATTCGGCAGGTCAATCTCTTTCAACTATTTGGCTATTTAGCGGAATTTTAGTGCCGTAGTTCATCTCTGATGAGCGGCAGAAAAAAAATTAAAGCCCCTTCCACGCCTGTGAAATCTGCTGAAAGAGCGCAGCTTACTTCGGCACGCTGGCGGCCACCTACCGCAGGGGCGGGGGTCGCACACAACGCCAGTCGCCGCGTTGCGTACGCACTCGAAGCTCACCCAAGGAGGTCTGGTAGTTTATCGGTGCATATATAGCGAAGTGGACGCGAAGTGTCCCGGCACACGAAGCGAGATTGGCGAGATCACGCAGGGGGAAGCTGCAAAGGCGGTGGCGCCATCTGTGGGCCCAGCAAAGAATCTTCGCTGGCGTGACGGACATTAACTGACATTGCGAGTTCCTGAACAGCTCCGCTGTTAAAAACACCATGCGCTGCTCGGGGCCGCCATCCCAAATACCGTTATCACGCCACACTGGTTTGCAGTGTGTTCTCATGCTATCTCTCTCCTTCAATCAAAACTTTGAATCCCTCAGTTTCTATTTGACTTCTTATTTGCTCGCGTATAGGTCACGCCAGAACTCAGCTAAATGTCTCCGGTTTAACTTGATAGTGTGTCGTCATGGTATATGCCAGCAAATTGACGGGGAAGACAGTAAGATGGAAACGGTACTTTCGAGCCATCTTTTCTCGTCGCCAGATACGTTTAAATTGGTAGGTAAACTTAACACATGGCCTACACGTTCTAGACATGATTATAGTAAGGTAATTAGACGATGTTTACAACTTACTCAATCTCCCTCTAAGGGGCTGAAAAATCGTATACACGAGCTCAGAACCAGTTGTACTCGGGTATAAACATGTTAGTCAACCGACTCAGTCAAGGCAAGCCGTTTTCTCCAGTATTGCTACATATGCCGCAATGACTACGTACGATATGCCACGTAAAACAACTCGTCAATAGGAACTGACTTTGAGGGGACGTTAACATCCGGAAATTTTGTAGCTAAATCGCCCCTGGCATGGGCAGATTGGAGGATTCCTGCATCCCTTTTGAATGTCTCTAGCGAATTCTGGCGGGAAACCGAGCAAAATCTGTCTGTGAAGCGAAGAGTGTAAGCCCTTGCAACTGCACAAAATGCGTGATTGGTGAAGTTAAGAACTTTAATCATTATGATAGTGTAAACTCATATGATGCTTTACATTCGATAAGGAACAATTGAAACAAAAAGTAATCAGAGAGGAAACCGTCCTCGTCAGGCCACCTTGAAAGCTTTCTTGTCCGCAGTACGGGCGGCTTTTGCAAAGATGCCTACCATAAGGCTGTTGATGAGACGCTGGTGGAGGAAATAGCAAAGGGAAATATTGCGTAAAACAGCTACCACTTGCTGCAACAAAATTTAATTGGAGCCAGCCTGAAATAGCGCTAAGTATGAAAAGGGAAGTGTAACGCCTATACATTAGATCATAAGGTGATATCACCAACGTTGCAAAGGGATGCCGTAACCGATCAATTAGTAGAGGAAACATTAAAGGGGCCCTGAAAGGCATTTTGAGCACACTAAATGAACTAGCGCAATCGCTAGATTGGGTCGCCAACGTCACCTGTGCCAAGTATTACTCTTTTACGCGCAGCGGAAAGCTCACACTTTTGTTGCAAAGTTTGTCGCTTTTTTCTCACCCTTTCCTTCGTGTTTTTGGACGCCGCCATCTTCACATGTCTACATCATCGATTCCCAGATGTTCGTCATGAGCTAGACATCCTGCTATTGGTCGGCTTTTTCACGCACTTCCGGCAAAGAGATGAGTCGTCTGCTCAGCGTCGGCTCGCCGGCTGATCTGCCAGCGGAGTGCCGGAGTGCTTTGACATTTTACGACAAACGAAACAAGTGTAAACAAACGCTTAACCGTTTGTATTGAATGCAACACGGCCATAACACGACGTGGATTTTATCTTACGTGAGTACGTACCATAAAGAAAGTCCCGTGGCACTTCTTTGGTGCAATCGCAGAGAACGCCCTGAGCCGAATGCCCGGGTTTGACGCGTACATTTTATTCAACTTCAAAACAATCCAGAGATGCGTTTCGAACGAACGCAACGTCACAACATGCGTTGCAAGTCTGAACCGCGATTGACAGACGATGAGTTGCCTCCTCCTGCCCGTCGTAAATACGGCACTCACCTCACACCCGGTTTGCGGGGACGAGCAGCAAGTTACAACTCTGGCGCGCAAGCGAGAAGGCTTTTAGCCAGGCACACTGCACATACCCCATGCGAGGTTGAGTGGTACGTCGTTCGAGAAAGATAATCCAGACCATGGGAAGCACTATCCACCCGCAGAAGTACAATGTCGCATTTCATCGCGAAACGAACGCGTCCACAACACACAGGAGGCGATGCACACACACACACACAGCTTCGGTCGCTGCATTGGCTTAGCTGCAAGCTTCGTTCGGACAATCAGCGATGCTACGACGATACAGAGCTGCGTGAGGACGACGTGCTAACCACTTCACGTATTTAAAAACACAGGGGCAAAGAACTAGGTTCATCGGAAGCAAAAAATCTTTCCTCCATTATAGCGCCTGAAATATACTGGCTAGTGTGCCGAGGGCGGGCTCCAGGCGGGCGCCGGGAGCGATGTACGCGGCCGTCTGCCGCTTGGGGCGCTGCCGTGCGGGAGTGTGCGCGTTCATCCGGCCCGAGCAGATCGCGCGGTTACCTCCGAGCTGCGTAGCAGACGGCAGCGGCAGAACATTCCATTCCCGCTTGCGACGAAAGCGAGCGAAAGCGACGGGAATTCTGTCGCGCAACCAAAATTTGTCCCGACCATTCGACAAAAACGATCGTCGCGCGACAAAGCGACGGAATTCCTGCCGCTCTCACTCGCTTTCGTCGCAAGTGCGAACGGGCCTTTATGCGCAATCTCAGCCCCACATAAAACAAGCTCTTGCTTGTCGCCTGAGCATACGGTTGATATCTGACTACGTTACACTGTGCTTGCCAGTGTATTTAAACGATGTCACTAGGTTTGAAACGTACGCGCTCGGCGTGCAGCTTTGTAAACGCAAGCGGTTTCACATACGCACGCTATTTTGCTGCTAATAGAGTTTTAGTACAGCGTTTGTGGCCTTTGCATACGCTAAACGCTAAATTTTTGCGTCCCGCTACGTGGCACCGCGATGGGAGTTTTAGTAGAGCGTCTCATCAGTTTTGCGTAGCGACACACTAATGCATACGGCGCCATCTGTCAAATGTTTTCCGAAATGTCTCGCCGGCTGATCTGCTAGCGGAGTGCCGGAGTGTTTGGACATTTTACGACTATCCAAACAAGTGCAAACAAACGCTTTCCCGTCAGTGTTGAATGCAACACATGGGTGCAGCTTGTCAGAACACGGGTTCTCGCTGATCGAGTGCAGCGTTGGTTTGCTCTTCGCCTTCACGTTCATCGCCGCTGATAAAGCGATCCGATCCGGCGCGTTTTGTGCACGGGTTCTGTGTCGGTTGAAAATGTCACATGCCGCCGGTAGTAGGAATTACAACCACCGCAAAATAACACCCGGCACCAGCGGGGCCACATCTGAGACCGCGCTTTTTGGATAAACAGTGCGCGGTGCACCAAAGGGAACGAGCGCACGATTCTCCCCACGCGGCTGCGAGTTCGCCGCCGATACCAACTGCAGCCCTGCAGCTACGTACACCGCGAAAGGGCAAGGCCAGGCCGCACACATGCGGCCAGGTCATTCGTTCGCTTTTCCAGCCTGTGTCCATGGTGTCTACAGAGATGAAAAAGCCGAAAGAGCTCGCCCGTAGCAGACGGCAGTCTGTGGGAGCGCAATAGCGGAAGTACGTCACCGCTGAGGAGCGGAGCATCATGGGAGGGGAGGCCAACAGCGAAGAAACAGTTGAAAGGAGGAGGAAATACGGCGCGACGATAATTCGCGGTTTTTGATTTACGATTTCTCAGCTAATACTCATCGCTTTAACAAAATTCTTGCAGGAGGAGATTGCTAATACATTGCTTTATTTGGTTACATGTACATCCATGCATCGGCGGAAGGCATTTCAGGACCCCTTTAACTGAATGATTCTGACTGATGTATATACATATATATATATATATATATATATATATATATATATATATATATATATATATATATATATATATATATATATATATATATATATATATATACATATATATATATATATATATAAATATATATATATATATATATATATATATATATATATATATATATATATATATATATATATATATATATATATATATGTGTGTGTGTGTGTGTGTGTGTGTGTGTGTGAGGGCCTGCGTGCATGTGTGTGAGTTTCGATAGATAGATAGATAGATAGATAGATAGATAGATAGATAGATAGATAGATAGATAGATAGATAGATAGATAGATAGATAGAGGACAAGCGTAAAAGATGCGTTTTGGAGCGAAAGGTCTACTACGCTTTATCTTTCAAGGGCATTACTCACGTCGCAAGTGACCTTCAGACGCCGGTGCTCAAGCCTCTCCTTTCTTTCTTGTCGCTTCGCTCGCTCAGGGCCTCGTTAATGTGGTGCCATGCGACTAGGCGACTGTGAAACGTCCCCTTTGCCTGCGCTTGACCGTTCAACGGCGGCTGAGGCGTCTGTGCATGCGCTCCATCGCAAGCGGATCACGTGAATAGGCGAGGGTTTAGCGGCTGCCTCTCCGGTGCTTAGTCCCTCAGTCTTGCCATCGATGGCGCACCGGCTGGGCTGTCTGTGTGCGCCCTGCAGTGCAAGCAAAAATGTGAATCCTATCACGCAGTAGACATAAATAGACGGCAGGCGGTGAAATCTCATGCAAAGGCAAGCTTTCACGAACGTGACGCTGTGTAGTCTTAGCTCTCACACCTGATAACTAGGTTTGGAAGTGTTAAATCTGAGTCACCTTTGGGAATGCCGTCACACGCAGATGTTTCCACGGAGAAAGCTGACTGCCTCCAACATAACCATGAATGCAATAAACCCCATCAAACCCCATCAATATATCAGTCAAGGTGCCCTGCTAGGAGAACGTAGCCACACCCAGTCATTCCACCGTCGGGGGTATGTGCTGATCGCCCAGCCATACTTATCATCACCGTCATCGTGCATCGTACCCCTTGGGCGCTGCTATGAAGAAGACGCGGGCAGACACAGTCCCCTCGCGAACCCTTCGCTCGTGTCGAGATACCACCGGCTACCTTAGAACGACTCCCGGTTTTGGGCTAAGCATTCTCAGCCTGCTGAGAATTAAACCCCCACACGCACACAAGGTATAAAAAACGACGAGCAGTCAAGCCCGTTGTTTTCCTTTGTATGAACTAACTCTGGCGGGAGTAAGCCACTATTAATATATATATATATATATATATATATATATATATATATATATATATATATATATATATATATACATATATATATATATATATATATATATATATATATATATATATATACATATATATATATATATATATATATATATATATATATATATATATATATATATATATATATATATATATATATATATATATAAGGGTAAGGGCTGGGTGTCGGTTAAAAATTTTCGCCCGATTAATAGTGCCTTACTCCCGCCAGAGTTAGTTCATACAAAGGACAACAACGGGCTTGACTGCTCGTCGTTTTTTATACCTTGTATAGTATTTGTATTAAAAGTAGCCACTTTACCATCTGTCTTGGGTATCAGCTTGCAGTTTTAATCCCTGTCATCCCTGATCATACCTTCTTGCGCGCAATTTTAACGTAGCACTCTTGTTTCACTTTGTATTCATGTTCACTACTATAGAAGGCACATAGATGGCACTAGATGTATTCCGCAGCACGAAGAAACGCTAATTAGCACGACAGGGCCGGCTGAAAATTTCGTCCGAATCTTCCCAAACCCCTGGTTACTAGCCGTAAAATGTAGGCATTAAAAATGCTCTGGGGGTAACCATCTGCGCGTACGCGCGCACGCGACTTTAATGCTTCCTACTGTAACATACATCGAAACAAAGCATTGACTTCGTTCTTCGTGAAACTAACACACGGCAGTGATACTGCCACTGTGTCCAGCGTTGGTACGGAGTTAGGTAGTGGTACGTATCGCACACGATGTGGCAGATGAATCAAGCATGGCGGCGTTGCATATGGATGCCGACAGGTTGTAACAAATATCAAGTCACAGATCAAACATCAAATAACAAACGACAGAATACCTCCACTGGAGAGCTACAGGAGTACATTAAGAACGGTGATTACAAAGGCAGGGAAGCGCGTTTGCGCTAATGTAGGGCTAGCAAGTGCAATTGCCTAATCACTCTAAGTCATGGCAGCTGAGAGGATAGTAATACAACTGGAATAAAAGATTACTACACTGGTAATGAAAGGACAAAATCGTACCTTGGTGAACGCGGTTCTCCGGTCTGTGCTGTCTGGGCTACCGAGCATCTACCTTAACGGCAACTGTGAAATAGGGGCCGTACATAGAAGTACGCCTCAGAAGAAGATGCAAACTGGTGAACACAGAAATGCCGCACGGCGAACAAAGAAGCGGGAGCTTGCTGCAGCTAGAACCACCATAAAAAAACGGCACCGCAAATATTGCGATGCGAAGATTACAGACCAGGCGTACATGTCTCTGATCACGAAAACATTGCCGCAACAAAAGATGACATAATCCCGACATATACAGCTTCTATCAGACGTAGAAAATCGCATGGCTTGACGTGAAATGCAATGCTTTCGCATTCCAGTGGGGGAAAAGTTTTAGGTGCCTCTCCGTATTTTTTTTTTTTTTTGCCTTCGGCAGAGCCTTAAGAATAAAATTTATGAGGCACTCGAAACGACACCTGATGACCTGAAGGGGAAAATGTTGGGCGGATCGATCCCGGTTGTAGCTTCGGCGTGTAAAACCCGCATAATTTGAATTTATACTTGTAAACGTCCCTTGGCCTGCCTCCTACAATTCACGCAGCTGAAGCACGAGATTCAAACCGAACTCCGCTGGGCTGCGGATCAGAGATTCAATGTTCAGTCTTAGGTCATTGGACAAAATTAAGTAGACTCAGTAGCTAATTCGGTTCCAAACTATGTACCGCCAAACTGTCAATAATGCGTAATCGAATCGAATAGTGCATAATCGATGCAATAGCGCCTAAGCTTTGTCCAGGCGAATGTCGCATACTTTTGGTTAGGTGGCCAAACTTTTTTGAATTCGTAGTTTAAAGTCAAACATCCGTGACACGGGTGACTTAACCTTAACCCCAACGAAGCGGGAGGAGTGATTGGAGATGTGGAGTCGAGGGTCGTAGGCACTTGGCGCGGGGGCTAGGCGTTTCACCTGCAGGGGTTGCTGGTGACGTGAAGTAAAATGCGCCGCGGTCGAGCTGCCGCAGTCGCATAAAGGCGCCGCCAAGTGAGGCCCGCATCGCCAAGTCGTGTATGCGCACGCCATTGAGCTTATTCGATGAGCCGTCGCGTTTTTGCGCCGTCGTTTGCTTGACATGCGCGGCGCGAGTCTATAGGCGTCACCACCGGCGGCTTCGCAGCTCTAATGGAGCGGACGCGAACATGTTTCTCGACCGCCATAATAGCGCCCAACTAGAGGCGCATTGAGGGAGTAAAAGCTGCCACCGCGAGCAGCGAGATCGGGCCGGCTTGATTTACGTCATGCCGCTATCAGCATCGGAATCAAGCCCATTTTTGGTGGTGTAACCGAAGCCTTTTGCGGGTCCGCCGCCGCCCCGTGCGACGGCTGCCGCCGCCGCGGCACGCGTAAATTACAGCTCGCGCGCGCTGCCCACAAACGCGGCCGCTTCATTGGCGCAGAGCCTTTAATGTCCTTCATTCATCGACGATGCACGCGTGAAGGGACGTCGCCGCCGCGAATGCTCGATGTATGCACGCAGTCCGCGGAAACTGTTCATTCCCATCTGAGGTAACCGCGTGCGTGCTCTCCGAACCGGTTTCCTTCTTTTTCTCCTTATTTACGGGGCTTTTATAGACTGCCGTTTTCGCTTCTCTTCGTTTTCTCGCTGTTGTTCTCGTTCTGGCTCCATTTTCCTCCTTCTCCTCCTTTTTCTTGCTCTGCTAAGCATGTCGAGGCGACAAGCACAGACAGGCACGATGTATATACGGCCGGAAAAGGCACGCGGTGGAAAACTGAAACGCTGCTGTTATTCCTGAAGCAGAGACGGGTCGTACAGGAAACGAAGAGGCTGTCATATTTCACGCGGGGGGCCGTGCATGTGTAATGCGGAGCGAATTTTTCTCCTTCCCGGTCGCCTCCCTTTTTAAGCCTTTCACATGCACCGCACATCCGTTCGCGATGATCTATGGGAGGAGGGCCCTGCGTGACGTCGCGGATATATACTGCACGGGGCATACGTGCGTGCGAGTTCGGCGTAATAGACACGTCCTGCGCGTCGCACTTCGCCCAGACAGGAGGCGCGACCCGCGAAGGGCAAGGGCCAACCTGCTTGGCCGCCCGGTAAATTTGAAATGCGACTCTGCACACACAACTTACGAGAAAAGCAATATAAGTTGGAACTTGCTAGCTTCACCCAGACCAAAATAAATCTCAAACGATTTCTTTGAGAATCACACTGCTGAGCGGGGAGATGGTTGTGCCTGTACACGACTGGCCCGAATGACACACACAAACATGCACATAAGGTGGGAGCAGCCCACACTCGAAAACCTTTATGCGGGTATAATTGTTACTGTGCACTTCGTTGTGACAATCGTTGCGCCGAATGAAGGAAGCTTGACAAATACCGAGGCCAGGCATACGGTTTTATTCCAGAATTTTATCTACGCCGTGAAACCACAGAATGAAAAGGTCCTGCCTGCATTTCTCAAGGTCACAGAGCACACTACATATTTTGAGGAAGCCGAATGCTGGGTCTTATCATAAGTCAAGTTTGCTCCTCTTGTACGCAGAGATTGGTTATTCACGTGCGCGGGGATCGTGAAGTGTACTCCATGGAACTTCCAGGTCGTGGTACTGCACTTTATAAGCGACCCCAAACCATCCACCGCCGGCGTCCGCAGTGCTCCTCTATAAAGAAACAGCATCCGGCGCCAGGTTTCGATCCGCGGACTTTGCGGCCGCAGCGCGACGCTCTACCGACCAAGCCACGGACGCGACGTGATATCAGCGTTAGTGACGCGCCTTATATCTTTAACGCATTCAAACTACGTCGTCAGCGGCTTGCGTTGGCGACTCAGCGGCGTTATAGCGGCTTGATAACTGCGTGGTGTACACGTGATACTACAAACCCGATGGAAGAGATGGAAGAGAAGGCGGCGAGGCGGTGGGCTGCGGGGGCCGAGCGCAAGCGCCGCAAGCGGGCCGACAACCGTGCATTCGCACTTTCACATTCTCCCCCTCGGGGAAATGCGGGGGAATTTTCTTTCTTTTCTGGAAACAGGCATGATAAAGGGACAGCAGGGAAATATAGATTAGATTTCAATTTGTGTTTGCAAGGTAGTTAAATATCAATCAATCAATCAATCAATCAATCAATCAATCAATCAATCAATCAATCAATCAATCAATCAATCAATCAATCAATCAATCAATCGGCTACTTTACCCTCGACTGCCTTTGCGCGTAAACAGTAAAAAGTAACAAAAAATGCAGAGGGAAAAGACTACTTAGTTTGAAAACGGTAAGGGGACGGAAATCTGCTACCGCATTTCCTGCTTTGCCCTCTTCCTTGGGGACACAGCGAAAGTACAGTTTGATCCGTGTGACAGGGCAGCACTGCAGGAGGCTCGCCTTTACTTCTTCAGTTAAGTTCATTCAGCCTCTCAACTCGCGCTCTGACCAAGCTCGCCTCTTCTTTTTTTTTTTTTTAGTCATAGAGCATGTTGTATGTTTGGCTCAATCAAAAATCTGCCTGTACGTACGTCCGAAGCATTGTCATTGCCATCACCGTCATGACCTTCTCCTCACCGGTAAGAGGATGAACCACTCCCGAGGTGTTGGATCGCACTTTCTGCACCTAAGTCAGGAGTCACCCCACCAGTTGAGCGAGAGGGCTATTCAGGCCCTCATGAGAGCCTGCAGTGGCGGAAACAATATAGTCGAATGGCACCTCCTTGTCCCCCCATCCTTCTCCCCACTTCCACACCCCATTGAGGGAAGGTATACGCTTTCATGAGGCTTTCCAAATCCCCCTATTGTATCGTTTCTGCGAGAAAACACTGCTAAGGTTAGGGCCACAGTTTTGATAATTATAAGTCCCGAAACGTGCTTTCACGCTAATGTACGTGCGTGGTGTGTATACCCCTAGCAGGTCATTAAAATTATAGATATAACGCTGCAAATGTTGGCTTTTCGTAAACTTACAGACTGTCAATCTTTATTAAAGTTCTTGAACGTTCCTGTTCAGCAGCAGGGACTCCTTAAGTCTTATGGAACGCTACACCGGTTCGGAAATCGTACGACTCTCTAGATGCTGCAGCTAGATGTGGAGCCCATGGAAGCAGCAACGAGGATAAAGGAAAGCAAGGCCAGAAAGAAGAGCTCTAGACGGGGAGCCACACAGATGGCGAGCCTGGCCGTCACTCAACGTGCGCGTACGATGGGCGATCGTCCGACCGCATCGGACGCACACAAATCAGGACCCCACCTCTTAGATGCCAGGCATGCAGCAGCTCGCGTACTAACATTCTTCGTCTGAAGGCACGGCTCGTACCAGTGGAGTTCGAGGCTTCGGGTCACTGCCGTGCGGGCGGCTGTTAGACTGAGAAACAGTACGCCTGCTGTCGCCGGGCTGAGCTGGACGTAAAATCGGGGTATACCATACGGCGCGCTTACTTCCGACCGCACCCCAGCCGGAAGCTCACCCGCCTAAGCTAATGTAGTGGGAAAAGGTACATGCATGACCGCCTGGTTTACAAAGCCTGCTTGGCTCCCCCTGGTTCTAATGTTCCAGCATGCCACTATAGCCGCTTTATACTTGCCGTGATGTGTTGGCCTGGGCTGACAGGCCTCTCCATGCTTAGGTTTGTTGGTAGAGCTAGCCCTCTTCGATAAGTCTTGGGAAAAAATGAGAAACACGGGGAAGAAAATGTGTGCAATGGGCTTAGATTTCGAGGTTATCGTCCACAACAGAAGGGACCGTAATAAAGAAAATTCAAATGGTTGTTCACCGTCGTGGGTAGTTGTATTCGTAGATTTTCAGTCTTTGTTAACTTCCGCAAATAACCACCCTGCCTCGGAAACGAAATAAACTGGAAGTATTATCTTGCTGGTTTTCCCAATGGCTAGACTATTTTTGCTCATCTAACATTTGACGGCAAAGAAATCAGACGCCTTTGCGCCTCGCGATGTCATCCCGTGACTCCCGTTTGTCCAGAGTTCCGCAATATTTGCTATGGGCGCGCACTAAGTGATTCGTCGAAGTTTGATTGCTGACGCTACATATTTCGCACTCACTGTACCCTTAATTATGATGATAGCTCCTAGAGGATACGGCTTTTAGGGTCATCTTAAAAAATGGTACTCTGCCAATAGGCAACTTATGCTCTATGTATTCCCTGTCCTTCAATATCTAGTGACTTTATATCTACTGACACTTAATATGTAAAACAACTTAACACCATAGACTTGTTTACGGTAACCATTGCGTGCCCGATAAAGTTTTCTAGACTCTACGCCAGCTAGTTTCATACTTTTGGAAACTGTTTATGCTGAAAAAATAATTCTGCGGCTCATCAGCTTCCCGAATTTCTGGAACATTTCTTCAGATGCTCTTGTACTGCTTCTCCTGCAGCAGTTGCACTTGTAGGGGCCCTTTCCCTTCTTTAAATTCCTCTAGTTGCGCAACATCCCATTGGCGAAGACCTTCCTTTTGACATTTCCTTTGCTCATCGGCGACATTCATTCAGTGAATTTAGAACCCCGTAGATGAGCACGTCCGTTGTGTTTTATGGTCTCCTGGGTAACGATTCTGTGTGAGCTGTCTACGGCGAATGCTTATGTATTAAGGCGAAAGTTAGCTATGCTTTCTGGAATAATTGTGCGCATACTGGACGAAGAGAAATACAAAATAACAGGTTGAGGAAGTCGCGCAGTCAATTTGTCATTTGCTCGCCCCATCCGCAATGCTCCTTGTGCATGCAGGCGAATCCCCTTCCCAAAGCCATTTGAGCGTAGGTTCGGTGCCGCAAGATGCTTTAATTTTTGAGAAATCGCTAATAAAACAATGCAATCCTCTTCCTCATTTCCCTCGCATCGATTCCATGACACAAACACCGGCTGCAGCAGCCGCTGTTTTCGTCACGATAAACCTCCCGGGGAGCAAATCAATCTTGCTTTCCCGAACTCCCACGTTCTTTGCTGCTCCACACCACTAAACAAAATGTTTCTCCATGGGACCGGTGATCAGCATGGACGCTTCGTTGAAGAAAATCATATTGTCGTTTTTAGGCTGCGTGAAGGTTGGCGTCGAACCAACCACCCGCGCGCAGCACGCCTCCTCGCATAGCGGTACAGCCACAAGCGTGGACGAGTAGCGCCGTCCAGCGGCAGCCAGGGGGGAATTTCTACTCCAGACGTTGAGTAAACCTTAAAATACTGACTTCAGCCAAAACAAGCGTTTCTGTGTTCTTTTGGCGCAGCAGAAGCATGCAGATGGCCATAATAAAAGTGGCTATGTATACAGTAGTGTACAAGGGCCACACAATTATCTAAACGAGTGTTGCACCAGGTAGTGCACCGAAACCGAAGTGAACTTCTTGGCGTTTGGGGTCGCCACGTGATCTATCAGCTGGGCTCCCATCACGCTGTTTCCAGCTTTCTTTTTGTTCTTTGACGTTCAAACATGATACTGCAACACCTCTCAGTTAAGTTTTTATAAACTTGTGAATATGTATTGTTAAAATATTTGTGACGCAATTTCGACCCATTCCGGTATAAGTTGCGCTGTTAGCCAGTGGTGCCGACACCTCTTTTTTTCGCTTTTTTTACGTTCTTTTACAAAAGCTACGCATAAGAGGGGTAAATTCTGGCTCTCTGCGAGTTAATCTATCGATCTAGAGCAACTTGTATTTTGACTTCAGTCTCCCTTTAAAGACATGATCAACATGCTCCCAGACGAAGATAAGATCCCAAGTAGAGAGTTCGTCCTCTCGCCTTTCTTGTCTTCGTCTCTTGGCGCTCCTATCGTTCCCCGAAACTACCGCCAAAGGTTGCAGCAAGAAATTCTCTGTGAGCCCTATATTTTCGTGCGTTTGCTATAACCAGTGACATCACAGAGGAGGTACTTGAGAAATGTCCGCGCCCGTTAGAGTCAAAATATTTGGTATATAATAACGACAAACGGAGGTAAGCTGTCTACATTGAGTATACATTGAACACTTATATACTTGGCCGACAAATGGGAAGGGATTATTACTGCAATTATTTAACGTTGACTAGCCTCACAGCTTCGTCTTCCCCCGGCATAAGTTGCCATAAATTTTGTTATATTAGCTATAAAAAATGAAGGAAGCTCACAATAATGCGTAAGGCTTGAAGGTAGCGAAGCTGTACGCAACCTTCACGACCATCACGACAGTTTAAGTCCACGATTGCAGCCGATATGCTTCTTCTTCGCTGCCGCAACGACCTTTACTCCATCAGTGTTGCTATAAGAGTGAGCTTCCTTCATTTTTTTGGAAGTGATAATCAATGGACACCACCATGGAGGGGTGTATGCTATGACGTGTCTTTCTCGTCCCGAATAAGTGTTGCCCCAATTGCGGCGAACGCTGGAGTCATTCTCGTTTCGAGCAATGTGTTGTCACGATTACGGCGAACGCTGGAATTTTCTCTATTTTTTTGCAAATCTTGGTCAATCCCCCTTAGTGGGTATGCTTGGTTTGACAAACATGCTCCGGGGACGCTGGGCGGTCGCCGCAAGGCACGCAAATACGAGTGCTCGGAAATTTCTTGGTTTTTTTAACTGCGGACACCAAACTATAATGATTTGCTAAACAGATTCGCTGTTAAAAATCTTTCTAATTATCATCTCGCAGTTTCACTCCGAGGTTTGCAACATTCACCGCAGGATAGGTGTACTTGCTGTGGAGCAGCCTTTAAAGGCAAGCCTAGATGATGGCAATCTTAGCATGGACTTGAACAGCCGACACTTTACCTGTAACAGACAACACTGCAAAACCAAGGGGAGGGGGGGGGGGGAGAGAGGATGCTGTTTTAAATTAACACTGTAGTCTGTCCGCGACTATTATCCGGAGCAATACAATACAGAAGCGTTAGTGGAAACAGAATATAAAAATTTTAGTTTGAGAAGCCGCAACAGCATTTAGAATACAAGAAACGGCCGTGTGTTCACGGCTAGGGATCAGCTCAAAGCCATCGCGGGGTTCCTCAACGTACGCGCAAGCCCCGTAGCGCGACCTATATATCAGAAGGAAGAGGAGGCGCTAGCGCGGCGCAGCTGTGTGCGCAGCGCGAGAACATTCGCTCGGCGCCGTTTGTCTTTCCACACGTTTGGCCGCGGTAGCAAAACGGCGGCTGGCGCGTCTGTTTTTCGCTAACGCTGATCGAGCTTGACACATGTTTTAACTGCTCTCTCCGGCGCGGGCCAGTCCGTTTTCTCGGCGCTCGTAAAGCGCGCCGGGGGCCAAGCCGCCGCTCTGACTGTTGACGAATAAAAGTCCGCTATTTTCGGGGCCACTCGCCGCGGCTGCCTCTCAGCGACGACTGATTTATGTCGACCGTCGCGCCGGGGCGGCTACCGCCGCCCGCACTGGCGGAAAGCAGCGCTCGTGCACGTGCCGTCACTGTGGGCTTACGGAGGATGTGGTCGGGCAACGGGAGGCGGGAGAAAAGAGAAACTGCAAAGAAAAATCAGATTGCGCAAGAGGAGCGAAACCGCATTACCACTCAGCACTTTGCAAACAGAGTTTACCGAGATTTAGGGCACGGGATGAATGGGCAGACGCGTTTGTTTATTTGTTTCTTTGTTTCTTTATTCGTTTCTTGGTCGGTTGACCCGTTGGATAGTCGGTTGACCCGTGGGATTTGCTTTCGAGGCCGGAGAACAATGTACTACTATGCTCAAGTTTCGCCTGGAACCCCGCTCGTTGCGTGGCGGCCAAGGCGTAGTGGAAATCTACTTTGCAACGTGAGGTCGGAAAAAAGCGGCGGCGCTCGCGTCGGTGCGACTGCTGTTAGGCGCGCCTAAAAATGAAACGCAAGCGCCAAAACTAAAATAGGGTGTAATAAAATGCAACATAACAAAAGTGACGGTGTCTTCTTTGCGACTGCAGAAGAAAGCTTCTATTGGGACGGCTCAAGAATTGAAAACATTCTGGCTGCTAACGTTAGCCTGCAGTCTTCCCCCTCTGTTTACAAACATTAAGTTGGACTTGGGTAGAACGTGTCTTGAATGTCGTAAACATACACATTTGGAGTCGTTCCTTATGTATAACTGTAGCGAACGTCGTCAAAAACTCCGTCTTGAATGCAGCCCAGGGCGCCACGAAGCTATAATGGTTCTTGAACCAGTTAAATCTGAAGGGAGTCGTTGTCCGCGGCTAGGCTCGACTTGGACTTGCGTGACTACTTTCCGGTTGCTCAGGACTTATACAGGGTGTCCCAGCTATCATGCACCAAGATTTAAAAAAAGAGTAAAGGTGTAACTCGAAGAAAACCTAGTGCATAATGTTTGCAGTACTGTGAAGAAGCGGAGAGTAATTTTTCGTTAATGAGACTTAATTAACTAATTGTAATTAATTATCTATCTCGAGAAATACTGTCCTAATCACTAAAGTGCCAATGAGGCACTTGTAGATAACCACGAGGGGCATCTAACTGCGCTATTTTCAGCGACGAACTAATTGCGCACACATTTATTCTGACTGATAAAGGAAACCCGCGAAATATGAAAAATACCACGTGACGGCGCCTCCGCGCGCACCGTAAAGCAACGCCCTCAAACAGGCTGCCTCTGAGTTAGCCAGGATGAAATAGTCAAAAGAAAGAAAGAAGAAATCGCGACCGAGTTTGTTCCTTATCTGCACACGCGTCCCGCGAATCTTGCTGCTGCTGCTCCTTCCATGCATGCTATTATCAAGGTGATGCGCTGTCTCTTCCGGCGGGTAACACGCGAAGCAGTTGCTTTCAATCAGCTTTGTTTGGGGACGCTACTTTACAATGCGCGCGTAAGCGTCGTCACGTGGTATTTTTCATATTTCGCGGGTTTCCTTTATCAGTCAGAATAAATGAGTACGCAATTAGTTAGTCGCTGAAAATAGCGCAGTTAGATGCCCCTCCTGGTTACCTACAAGTGCCTCATTGACACTTTAGTGATTAGGACAGTATTTCTCGAGTTAGATAATTAATTACAATGAATTAATTAACTCTCATTAACGAAAAAATTACTCTCCGCTTCTTCACAGTACTGCAAACATTATGCACTAGGTTTTCTTCGAGTTACGCGATTTCTCTTTTTTTAAATCTTGGTGCATGATAGCTGGGACACCCTGTATAAGTACCCAACAGCTGCACCAGATTTTGCGATGACAGCGAAGACGAAATGCTGGAGTACTAACGAAGCTTAATACAGAGGCCTCGTGCTTCAAAGCGGACTGTCAAAAGAACTGATCGCAAGCTTAACAAATAGACACGCGAGGTTGACAGTCCGCGAATTGAATACTGCGGTGTTTAGTCTGCCTGCATTTATGCCGGGGCTCAGCCATTTCGAGAAACGTGCAAGCTGTTCGAGATACGGGAATAATCAAGGCGAGTGACAAGCCCATTGCGCAATTACCCAATCGAACAAGATAGCCGACAGCTAGCCAGCAGCTATGAGCCAGCGGATGCTGGCTCCTGCTGGCGTCAGGCGGCTATCGATTCGGTGACGACATGCAAGCAGACATAAATGTCAAGGCTCTATAAAAACATAAAAGAGAGCAAACTCTTTTGATTGATTGATTGTATACGGTTTAACGCGCCGACGCAACGCAGGCGATGAGGCGCGCCGTAGTGGAGGGCTACGGATTAATTTTGACCACCTGGGGATCTTTAACGTGCGCCGAAATCTCGTACACACGGGCGTTTTTGCTTTTCGCCTCCATCAGAAAAGCGGCCGCCGCGGCCGGGAATCGAACCCGCGACCTCGTGCTCAGCAGCGCAACGCCTTAGCCACTGAGCCACCGCGGCGGGTAGCAAACTCTTTTGAACGGGTTGCAAAACTGTCTGATGTTAGTAGGGCAGTAATATTTGGTTTGGATATTTCGTGCCCACGTAAAGTTAAGACTTGATGCTCTTATTGACGCGGCTCTAAAAGCATCTTAAACGTTTAAAAAACACTTTCAGGGGCCTTTAACCTGTACTTCGGCAATATATTGTCAGGAATGCACGCTACGGTGTCGTCCTATTTGGCCACACTTTGTTGGTCCGCAAGTTGGACTCGTGGGATGGCGCTCTTGCAGCGCATGTTATGTGATATATGTAGACCTTGAGTGCCGAATATAGAAAAACGAAAAGCTTACTGGCAAAAGAAAAAGTGCGGCATGCACGCTGAGTGGATGGGTACCGTTCAGTGCGCCTTCACAGTCATATTAATTGCAAGGGATCTATGGGACGCGTGCGCCCGAAAAAAAAAAAAAAAAAAAAAAAAACATATGCCTCGACAAACACCTTTGACAAAATTATATTGCTGAGTCTTCGGAAAAGTGAAACGACCGCATGCAATGTGCATTGCACCGACCACCAATGCACATGAATTGGCTCCACGCGACTTACCGAAAACGTATTGCGCCTAGACGTGTGTATACAAGCCGCGCGAGACAAGGCGGCAGCATCGCCGCTGCCACCGCACACGACTGTCGCTCGTCGTGCCGGTCGTCCCACGCGTAGTTTGACGAAGACCGAGCACCGGGCTCTATGCGGGACACCGCTCTGACACACAAGGGGATCGTCCGTAAAACAGCGTATCGGCCGGTATCTGTGTCAATAATTGCCGCCTCCATGCGAGACACGCTTCGACGCCGCTCACGGCTTCTCGTTCGACGCGTGCGACAGAACCGGCAGCAAGCCGGCTCTTCCCTCATTTTCTTTTTTGTTGTTTCGCTTGGAGTGTTCATAAATCTCCTTGCACGGGGCTGACAAGAGGTCGGGGCACGGCTGGGGTCAATGGTACCTGGCTGTCAATATTTGCAAACTGTCCCTTGTTTCTGGCGCGCCCTTCATTTGTGGCGGGCTGCTGACTGTCTCCGACAAACTCGCAATGGAGTGCAAAAGGGTGACATGGGGTGTATCCTGGCGCATATGGGCACAGCACAAAACTTATGACGCACATGCTGACTCGAGGAGGTGCTCCCGCAGAACATACTTTGATGGAGTTGGATGCAATTGAGCTCGTGCACTTCCGTCATATATAGATATACCGCGGGACAGCACAGTGTATTCATGATCATAAGCGTTGTCCGGTGCACCACCGCGGTATGCTCTCGCTGTACATACATACATACATACATACATACATACATACATACATACATACATACATACATACATACATACATACATACATACATACATACATACATACACACACGTGTGTGTGTGCGTGCGTGCGTTAAAGTTCGCGCTAAAGTCGAGAGAAGAGCCGTCGCGGAATAGCCCAATTGGCAGTGCACCGCACGCGTTATGCAGAGGATATGGGTTCGATTCCCTCTTCCAGGAAAACGGCTGATTTTTTTCTCGAATTCTATTTTCCCTTCTTTATCCCTTTATCACAAAAATGACAATCCTACCTCATTTGGCACTATCAGACACATTCAAAACAGCTGAATGGCACTGGCAATGAGGACTGTAACTGTTATATGTGCCCTTACGGAATCCCTCGGCCCGTATGTTTCTGTTCTGCAATTTATATATATATATAAATATATATATATATATATATATATATATATATATATATACCGAAAGAAATGCCGGCAGTCTACAACGCCAAAGAATGCATAGGGGAATGGTTGGACTATTTGTTACCGTTAGTGACGTTACATTATTATTATTATTTTATTAATTACGTGATAAAGAAAGAAAGAAAAACACGCGCCCAGAGTGGGGACCGAACCCACGCCTTTCGATTAGATCTCGAATGCCTTACCAACTTACCAAGGCATTCGAGATCTAATCGAAAGGCGTGGGTTCGGTCCCCACTCTGGGCGCGTGTTTTTCTTTCTTTCTTTATCACGTAATTAATAAAATAATAATAATAATAATGTAACGTCACTAACGGTAACAAATAGTCCAACCATTCCCCTATGCATTCTTTGGCGTTGTAGACTGCCGGCATTTCTTTCGGTATTTCCTAACGAGCCCCTCATTTCTAAACCCTATATATATATATATATATATATATATATATATATATATATATATATATATATATATATATATATATATATATATATATATATATATATATATATATATATATATATATATATATATATATATTCACACCTCGTCATGTACGAACATTTTCAAAATCCCCTCCAGATTGCCTATATTTTCAAAGTAAAAATATTTCAGAGCTGCGAATTTCAGTATAGCGGATATTTCAGAATAACGCACGTAATTTGTTTTCCCCTGTACACTTGAGGAACGTCAGTATTACGAATTCGGGTAACGTAACAGCGCCGCAACTCTTGCGTGAAACAGAAACCGCCGTTTCTGTTGTGTTCCCGCAAGTGGAGTACACATCATCATCACCTCGTTGAGTGCCAATTGCTAGCGCCACTTCAAAGCTGTAGTAGCCTAGCCAGCCTAGCCGCCTTTACCCCTTTGCTGTCTCGTTGGTGTGGGTGTCAGTCGGCCGGTCGGTGGTTCGGTTGTTTCTCATGCTAATCACGTCTGCGGGCAGGCATTTCTTTGTTGTGAGTGATCTTGCTGCGATGTTTGTGCGAGATCCAACGATGAATGCAGCTAGCGACACAGCCGAGAAGGAGCGACAGCAGTCATCGTCCCGACGCGAACGAAAACATCTGTGGGTCACAGAACACAGACGATGAGATACTGCCAAAAATTGATGTTTTAGTGCACATAAACAAATTCCACACTTTCATCGCTCGTTGCGAGGATGTACCCGATGAGGTATTGCGCAGAGTGGAAGTCGCCGTGCGTACTGCACTCACCAGAAGAAAATGATTTCTTCAAATAAAGCTGTTTTGAAGGGAGTGCAACGGTTTGATTTGAGAGTTTTCTTGTCTGCACCCGCGTATACTTCCAAGGTACGTCATTTTCACTCCTAAGTATGAGCACTGGCATATAGCCGCAAGTTTTTCATTACAACGATATTTCAAAATAACGAATGATTTTGGGCGGTCCTTAATTCAGATGAATTCTTCTTAATTAACTTTGTCTTTCTCACAGATTCACTTCGGCCCATCTAAGTTCACTTTGGTTACTGTTGATTCAATTTAATTTAGCTTAATTCACTTTGATTCACGTTAATTCATTCAGTAACCCACCTTAATTTACTTTGATTCGGGTTTATTAACTCTAGCTGGTTCTGTTTAATTCGCATTGATTCCTCTCCATCTGCTTTGTCTTCGTAATTCACTTCGGCCCATCTGAATTTAGTTCGGTTCATGTTGATTCATTTTATGTAACTTAATTCACTACTTTGTTCACTGTTAGTTGCGTTGAATCCTCACAATGTAATTTGCTTGGTATTTATTTTTAATACGCTTGGTTTCATCGTAGCACACCTTGACATCTGTCAGTTAAGTTTGATTCATCTTTATAAACTTGAAGTTACATTGATTCACTCAGAAATGCACCTAATCTAATGCTTTTTTAACTTGCACTGATTCTTGTTATTTCTCGTGTCTTCTTAATTTTCCTTTGTTCCGGTTATTTAACTTTGATGGCTCTTAATTCACTAGCATTATTCCTAATTCGCTTTTTAATCCTCCTTAATTCGCAGTGTCATCGCCTGATTCTAAATCTATCTCTGGTTCGCTCTAACTTCCTTTAATTCCCTCGAGGCATCCAGGGCCTTTTTTATGCAACGCCTCATGACTGCCGGTTTTCGCTCAAGGGCTTTGAAGGTCAACGGAATGATTAGGCATATGAACTTTCTCTTTATCTCAGTTACGTTGATCCCATTGATCCATTTCATCATACAATAAAGTTATGAATGGGCCTCCTCGATTTACCAGTCCTGGACCGTCCACAGGCAGTCCGAGGACTGCCCTCGGACCGGGGGCCCCATAGGAATACATGAGAAAATCATAGAGATAATGGAGAAAATCGAGCGCCGGGTCGCGCCTCGGGCAGTCCGCGGACGATCCGGGACTGATAATCGAGGAGGCCCAATATAACAAGGTTGTGCTCCAGCAGCTGTTTTCCCTCTATGCGAGATACGCAACATCATCCCCCTCGGGCCTCCGCTCACTCTCCGTTCATCGCGCTCATTGACCTCAAAGCATGACCACTTGAACGATAAAAGCCGCTCCAGGAAATCCAACCATCGCCGCCGTCGACCAATTACCAAAACCGGCGTATATAAACTCGCAGCCCGCAACGCCCATTAGACGTAGCAGTTTGAGAGAACCATGACCCGGCAGTTTCTTCCGAGCGCAGACGCACTACAGGAGCAATGACGCAGCAGCGACGCGCGCAGAGCGGAGCCCGCTGTGCGCGCGCCTCCCGAGCGGTTCCGCCAACAGCGCTCCCGGCGGCCAAAGCATCCTCTGTAACAGCATAGCCTCCTGTATAACCGACTGTGCCTGCCTGTCGCCCCGAAACCCATTGGAGCAGCCCGTTCACCGTGGGGGCGCCAAGTTCCCAGGTTTTTTGATGGCCATGCCGACGCGAACTGCTGTTTGAAGCGGAGGTGAACTGAAACGCACCTCGGCGGCGTCTGCTACGCGAAGGCGCCTTCCAGTTACAAAAGTCCTCAAAACGGCGAGCTTGGACTTTATGAGCCAATATTAAAGACAGAAGCTTTATGCGCGGCGTCGCAGAACTACTAAACGGCGTTCAGTGTACTGTTCCCGCCTGCACGCTGGCCCTTTTTGGTTCACTACGGGAGTTTCACGACAAAATGTATACATGTCCTCCCGGTTTTCACTGCGATAAAAGCCAGTTAACTTTTCTCCCGCTCTATAGCAGTCGATAAGTGAAAAATAGTGATTCTTGATTCGGTGTTTAGTGATAATTGAGTAGAAGTCAAAACAGTTGAGCTCCCCGTTTTTACTTACGAGTCCATTCAGTCTTGTTTTGCGGATAATATTTTTTTACGGTCCCCGAAAGGGTACGCGCCCACACTCCTCCATCCCTTCCCTATTTCTCCGTCCCCGCTGCTCCACGAAATGGTGCCATCGCCCATGTAGTAAATATATTGACGACGCGGTAACCAGCAATGCCTGCTGCTGCGCATAGAATGACGACTTCAAGCTTTAGCTCAAGGCGATGCTCAGTATTTGAGAGCCCCTATATACGTTAAGGATAAACATTCAGCATGCACTTAGCTTGTTTCTTTCGCTACTTCTCCCCGGTACATTCATTCTTCCCTCACCAATCACATACCGAATAACCGATCAATTCCCAGTGGGTCCCAAACCCACTAGGGAACTCACCCATAACATTTCTGGCTGAATCGAGGGAAACGCAAAAAAAAAAACTTCTTTGTTATATTATTTAAGAACGAACAAGGTAGCCCGAGAAAAACCATCTCATTTAGAACTACACTGTTAAGTTCTAGGGTCACCCAAGCTAGATGGTTTTATTTCTGGCCTCGTGAATTTCTATACCTTTTTTGTTCAAACAGGAGTTGCCCGTCAGTGCTGGAGCCAGAATCGCCTTTATACAACACTTATTTTAAATGCAGAGCATTTCTTTAACTCACGATGTCACCCGTTCTAGGCGTCCGTAGTAGTCCGCATCGCTCGCCCCCTACACTGCGCCTGGTTTCGATCCCACGACCCTGCGGGCGGAACGCAAGGTACATGGTGCTCTACCCACTGCGCCACAAAGCCGACACAGAATGCAAGGCTACGAACGCGCCTTATATCCTTGACTCATTCAAACTACGTCAAGAAGCTGCTGATACAACGCATTCACTACCTGTGGGCGGAACGCTATAGGTACATGGTGCTCTTCCCACTGCGTCGCAAAGCCGACACAGAATGGAAGGCTACGAACGCGCCTTATATCCTTGACTCATTCAAACTGCGTCAAGAAGCTGCTGATACAACGCATTCACTACCACCAACTCCCCAAACACTAAACGTTAACGCAATACACCCACCCCCTATGCGACGCATTTACTCGAGTCCCCCTCGCGGGGAGATGGGCCCTTTTTTGTTTGCAAAGGGCCTTGACAACATTTTTTTTTAAACCCCTCATTGTTGCCAGGTGTGTAGACAAATGTTGACCGTGCCCTCGCCAACACAGGAAACCCTGGGATGAGGGCGCTACCAGAGAGAACGGCGGAATTTCTGGCACTGAGCAGGCACAAGGCGTTATACAGGAGGCTATGGTAACAGCGGCGGCAAAAACCGCCGACGAAGACAAGCTGATCATGTCAGGGTCATGCACGCTATCTCGAACCCGATGTCGCATCGGTGCCACCGATAGGCGTCGCCGGTGCAGCCCGCGGCACGTCGCTCGAGTGTAATAGACAGGGCTGTTGCGGTCTGTACATCCAAGTTTCATTCAGATAATTGGCTGGGAAGTAGTCTCATCGCAAATTACAAACAACATGTTTGTTTCGTGCGGTTCTTGGACTGCACCCAGCTTCGCTGGTCATCCTTCTTCACAAAGTGGAAGGGCGCTGAATTTTTTGGGCCACTATTCCACCAGAGCGGCGTAGCGGAGTACTCACGCGTGAATACCGGCATCCAATCCGGGAGCGCGTTGCGGGGTGCTATTTGTATACGCAGTCGTCGTTATTTCCAGAAATAAAGTTATGAACTCAGAAATATTCCAATCGAGGAGGTTGAATTCAGTGACTGGAAAAGGCCACATACGTTTTTAAGAAAACCAATTATTAGCATCACGCGCCATTGCACTTCTTTTGCGCGTTGAGGTGAAACGATAAAAGTGGGACGCACCAAATGTCGTTGGCCTCGAAATCAAGACTACAGACACCGCGGCAATAGAGTCGAAGGAGCTAAATTAGGCCACTTAGTGTGCCGGTGTACCAATGCTATATGCATAGTGACACGGTGCGCGTACGGTATCACACCGTGATTTTTAGTCCGGAGAAACCTCGCACGCTGCTCGGCATGCAGATGTTACCTGGATGCTTGTTCGAGCGCCGTGTCATCATCATCATCATCATCATCATCATCATCATGTTTCTTGCGCACTAAAAGATCAAGGCCTCTCCTATCGTCCCATTGAACCCCTCTTATCTTGCGCCGTACGAACCCATTCTCTGCCAGCAAATTTCCTTTCGTCATCTTTGATTGCACGCGCAGCCTGACTGGGACCCGACCTGCAATCAAAGATGAGGTAAGGAATTTTGGAGTTTCTTCGGAGCACAGAACTGGGCAGAGTTTTGTGATTGAAAATTTTGGCCGCATCAAATGACATCTTTTCGTTTTCACATTTTTTTTTCTCTTTTTTTTTCTTTTTGTTTTTCTTCTCTCATCTATCGGCTCGGCTGACACCGCTGGCTTTCATTAAAGTTATTCTCTCTCTCTCCTTACCTCATCTTTACATCGCGTATATATTCGGTAGCCACTCCTTTGTCCTGGTGGTGGTCCACCAGTTGTCAGTTCTTCACATTACGTGTCCAGCTCAAGTTCGCTTCTTTCACTTACTTTGAGCTAAGAAAACGTCCACCTCAGCTTTCTCCGTAATCCAAGACCCTCGCTTCCTATATTTCTGAGCGTTAGTGTTATCATTTATTTTTCCAATGCACGTCGGGCCGTGTAAGTTTTATTTCAAGGTTCTTATTAGGTCCCCAAGTTTCCGAGCCACATCACAGCCACAACTGAGCCACTGCGACTATCACTTCATAGTGCTTGCCGAGTATACAGCCTGCAGTTTTTCTACGCCTGCGTTCCTTCCGATGTTTCGGATCGGCATTCACAATATTTCATTACTTAGCCTTAAAGGTGTTTTGTTTTGTGGATTCTCCGCATCACTGAACAACGCAATGTCATCTTCGAATCTTAATTCTTCCTTTACTCGTATTCTTGTCTTCTCCCAATCGAGCTTCCTAAATACCCCCTCCCTAGGCATGCTGTAATACTCTTCAGTGAGGGGTGTCCCCTTGCCTAACGCCCTCCCTAAAAAGGAATTTCAACTCTTACGAAGCGTCATCGTTCCTGTACATTCCCCTTAAATGTCCTTCAGCAGCCTTATGTACGTCTCCTCCCCTCCCTGTTTTTTCAAGGATTGTATAACTGCAGGTATTTCTACTGAATGAAGGCTTTTTCATAATAAAAGATTGTTGTGTAACGAGGTTTATTATACCCCAACACTTTCTCCATTACGAAGTTGACAACATGCATGTATGATTGCATGCGTTCACTCGCCTTGAATGGCATTCAAGTTGCCTTGCCACGGGCTCCTTCGAACCAACTCTTCATAACGATGAGCTAACGAGTCCTATAAATTCTAATTGCCTTTAAAATATAGAACACGATGGTTATAACCTAATACCTCCAAAACTCGTGTCCGGCTGCTCTGACTTTTGTTCTAAGCAATTTCAGAGATTGGTTCTTCCTTGCTAGTACCCAGTATAGCAGTCGTATAAACAAGCTTTTACTCTTGGTACCAACCTAGCTAGAGGACTTCGTCCGGAGGCTATGGCCGGCTTGCGACGAGGGCGTTCTTCTATTGACTGTGTGGTAGATTTAGTAACGTTTGTACAGCACGAAAAAGATGCAAACGCCTCTCAGCAGCCCTCTTTCTTCACGTCAAGGAGGCCTATGATAATGTGCTTCACGAGGCTGTGCTAGACGCCCTTCAGCACTTTGGACTGGGCGGCCGAACCTACAAATGGATACACAGCTTCTTGTCCGGAAGGTCATTTTTTTTTTTGTAATGATATAAGACATCCCAACATCGCAGCACATCATTCAACGTGGTGTTCTTCAAGGTGGGGGGCTAAGCCCAACCCTTTCCAACCACCTAGCTATAATTGGGCTATAGTACAAGCTCTACCGAAGACTGTCTGTGTATCCATTTACGCCGATGACATTTTACTCTGGGCTTCGGGTGTTCATCGACCTCACCGGCGAGCACGTCGTCAAAAGGCGGCCAATGTGACGAGGGCATACACCTCCGAAAGCAAGGACTGAGCATTTCTAGTGACAAGTGCGTGGTGGTTGGATTTACCCGCAAACCCATGTCCCGATATCCCATAGCCATCAATGTAAAGTCGATACCTTACTTCAGAAATCACAAATTTCTTGGCGTGGTCATCGACAGGGACATGTCATGGAGCGCACATTTGTCTTTCTTGAAGGAGAAACTCGCCGCCATTGCCCACATTTTCAGATTTCTCGCTGGAAAGAGACAGTTACCGGCCTCTATCCCCCCTCCCCCCCCCAACAATCACTTCATCATCATCATCATCATCATCGCTGGAAAGACGTGGGGCACATCGGTCAGAGGAACGCTGCAGCTGTACCAGGAACTTTTCCTGGGAGTTATGCATGACAGCTCTCCAGCGATATCCAGTGCATGCTCCACTAACCTTCGGGCGATCCAGAGCGTCCAAGTGCAGGCTCTCCACACGTGTCTTGGTTTGCCGCTATGTGCGTCAACAGTGGGAACAATATACATTGCCAAAGACTATCCTATAGCAACTTATGTGACCACTGAGACGCTACGCCTACACATCAGGCTCCTCACGGGGCAACCATGTCACCACCTTGCGCAGCTTCCTCGAAGTCGACCACGATCTTCATTTGCAGCCATCGCCGCATCCCAGAGGGCTGAAGTACCATCGAGCTACAGGTGCGGTCACGCCATTCACCCTGTTGTGGTGCCTGGCAACCCCGGAGATTCATTTGCATGTTCCGGCCACTGGGAAGAAGGCCGACTTACCGCCACTGGCTATCAGACAGTCTTCCATGCAGTTACTGCACGAACAATACAATGACCGGAAGCATATGCACACAGATGGTTCCGTGAAGTCCTCGAGCTCGGCAGGTGCAGTGGTTATACCATTAGAATCAGCCAAAATTCGTTTCCATGTTGTCCATGCCACGAGCTCAACAGATACTGAACTTGCAGCCATCCGTGAAGCTCTTCAATACATTATGGAAGCTCCGCCCCAAAAATGGTCTATTTCTCCCGACTCCGAAAGCTCCCTGAAATGTTTCCGAGCAGCCCTGCGCTGCGTTCCTTTCCACCAACTGGTGACAAAAATTCGAGAATTATTTCACCAGGCTGTCATAAAGGGCCATAATATTTTATTTCAGTGGCTGCCAAGTCACTGTGGAATAACAGGAAATGTTTTGGCTGATGCAGATGCCCAGACAGGCCATGAAAGGGAAAGGACAATCGTGCTTCCGCTTTCAAGGACTGACACCGCTGGGGTGCTTCATCAGTTCGCGCGCAGGACCGCCATGACTCAATGGAGGTCCTGCGATATCAGAACCAGGACCCTCTACTCCAGCGCCGTCTTCCGTGTGGGCTGTCTCGATCACAGTCTACTTTACTTTGTAGACTGTGGTTAGGAGTGGCCTTCACGAAAGCCTACTACTTCCTCATCGGGATGGCCAGTAGTGCCCACTGCGACGCCTGCAATGTTCAAGAGACAATAGAACATGCGCTTTGTTGTCGCCCTCTGTATTCATCGGAAAGACGCGTTTTTTGCCGCCGAGCTCAGCCGATTGGACAATCAACCGTTCAAAGTAGAGACTATTCTAGGACATCGACCCCTACAATCAATTTCGCAGAAGGCAACAAAAGCCCTTCTGCGTTTCATGAAGGACACACGCTTGGATGAATGACTATATAGTGCCCACAAAGGGTCTAAAGTGTGTGCGCGGTCCCACTCATATCCCCTTTTTTTCGCCTGCCCTCTCTTTCATCCCCTGAACACCCCTTCCTCAGTGCCGTGTAGCAATCCGGGTTCAAAGCCTGGATAACCTCTCGGCCTTTTCGTTCGCTTTTCTCCTCCTCGAAGAAATCTAGGATGCGAAATTCGTCGTAATACTTCCTGTCATAGAGTTCCCATAATTATACTGAAGGCGTTACGTTAGCGCCGAAAGACAGGATACGGGACGGGATAAGAATCCACGTGATGGACGTTTGTCAATCGTATTCCTGTTTTGTGTCCCATCTTTCAACGCTAGAATTCAGTCATCAGTATGATGCAACCCACTAGCCCAACTTTCCGCGCTTAATTACCTACCGTTATGGCGTGTACCACTGTGGAACCTGTTAGCAGCCCTTCTCACAAAGTGTCAAGGTTTAACCCACAACTCTAACTCCGCAAGAAAACTTTCGCGAGCACTAAGTATACAGAATGTAATAAAGGGTTATTCAAAATGCTGGACGTGCGTCCTGACCGGATTCCGAGGCAATAAAAACGCTCGATTTGCATTTTACTAGCGTTAGTTATTTGAGCTGCATTGGAGACTTTAGATCACGTGTTGAAAAGTTGTTTAATGCAGACATGACTGCGCCCTATACGCTGCCTGGACTGGCTTATACCACACCAAGATAAGCAGGTGGCCGCAAGCACTTAGCTGGCCTATGAAAAGCCCATGCTGCGCTCACCGTTGGGCACGTGCACCAAGGGGGGCGTTGCGGCAACGCAGCTGACTCTGCGTGAAACCCCCAACAGCGCGTTTCCATTGCGCCATATAGGTGATTAGGCGTAGTTCGAGGAAGACCGTGGTAGTTAAAGTTCGCCCCAAATGGGCCGTGAGGCACGGAGACCGACCGCCGCTGAACTCCTGCAGCTGTCGGCCGGCGCATCCCCGAAACGCGCACGAAAAGCGGCGGGGGCGACGCAAACACTTTGGCGCGCGCCCGAATATACCAGCCGCTAGCTAACCTCGTGCGCACGCTGCAATGCCCATCTTCAATTCCTGTGAATGACGGCCTATATTACAAGCTTGTGAGCTTACAGTTGCTCCCGGCAAGCATGTATAAGGAACGGAGTTAGTTAACCCTATCGATTTATACAGCGTATTACCTTACTGAAGTAAACTCTGACGTCGGACACATTACTGGGGCGTGCATACCAAAGCTTTTATGAATGCGCAAATTTATGGTGAGCGCCCCCGTGAGGATATGAGGGCGGGAGCATTCGTTGTTGGTCGGAAGTGGGATCAAACACAAATGTCCCTCTTGCTAGCATTCACAAGAGCCTCCCAGTTCCAAAATGGCGTCTGCATGGTGATCTCGCGGATTCAAAGGTTAGCAAATTATTTCGCCCATGGCGCCATAAGGAGTTGCAAAGCGGCGCTGTTGCCGATGAGTATTTGTGGTGTCTACTCCTTACTCGTGCTCGGTCCTTTTTACGCTGTACAGGATGAATGTCGATCTCTAGACCGGCAAAATCCCGACGCAAGTGGTCCCACGAAAAAAAAAAAATCAGGCGGAAGTTGAGGAAACAGGAAACGAGCATTTTGAAATTCGACTTCGGGTTCACCGTTAAGTGCAGGTTACAAGCAGAAGAAGTGCCTTAGGGTTTACGGGGGCAGAACGACGGGGAATACGTTCGAGTGCGACACTGGGCAAGGCACAACGTCACTGCTGAGGACGAGGCGAAGACTGGCAAACGCGTTATTGGAAGTATCTGCGGCCGGACGGAGGCGGGGAAGGTAGAGTCCGCAGGACGTCCCTGCTCGTGCACCCGGCCGAGGGCGGCGGACGAAGCATAGCCCGGCGGGCACAGAATTTATGGGCCCAAATGAGGAAGGGAGTCGGCGCAACCCGTGTGGTCTCGCGCTCCCATGTACCGATAAATTAGGCAACCCTGTAATCGGGAGGCATTACAGCAATAAAGGCCGCGTACATTGCGCGGGCGCGCAGGGGGTGGAGCGCCTGGAAATGAAAACGAGCCGCATCCCGTGCAGAGCGCCGGTGCGGCGGCCATAAAAGTGCCGCGGGTGGCCCGCCGCTGGGAGTCAGCGGGGCTCGTTGAAATGCATTGCGGCGCAGGCCGCGACGTGTGTGCGTGTAGGCTTTTCTCCCCGTGTACGCAGACATCTTTAAATCTTAATGGGTCCTCGGCGGCTTTGCTTGTTAGCAGGGGCGCCTGCGGGCGGCCATCGCGGCTCGACACCGAGCGCGCTCCCCTCCGCCCTCCTTGAGATCCTTATTCCGGCCGTTTTCTCTTCGCCGGCTATCTTTTAGCACTAGGGCATTATCAAAAACATCGCAGACACGTCGGCTCGTAATTTAGGGCTCGCAGGCCCGACCGGCTCGGGGTTGTGCTGCGGGCATCCCCCTCCCTCACCGCGTATCCGGAGCGCCCATCGGCGGATGCGGAGCGTATAAAATATTGTACCCCCCTCCGCTCATTTTCCCCCGTGGTGCATACTCTCCCTCCGCGAAGGTGGGACGTGGCATCTCGAAGCTGCGAGGCTCACGGGGTCCGGGCGAGAGCTGATGCCCTTCGAATATTTATGGCCTCATTTCATAGCCTCGCGAAAGCCGGACGACCCTCCGCGTAGCTGCGCCGCGTTCGAACGGCATCGCGCACTGCTCCGTGCAAGAGATAGATACACTTCATCGGCTAGATCGGAAATCGGCAGGTGTTGCCGGCTCCCGCTTCAGGTCGCTTCAACAGGGAAGCCGTGCGGGCTCTGACTGACGAAAAGAGAAGGAGGAAGTGGTGAAGTAATAAGGCAGAAAAGCAGCGTGGAAAGAAGAATGCCTCGGCGCCTTCCTTAAAACGAGCTGAGCACTCTCCATCGGGATCGCTCGGTCGTTTCTCGGATGGTCCGGACTCAGTGTGAAGGAGGGCAGCGATCGCCACGGGGCCCCATTCTTACTGCGTATCGGCGGCCGCGGACCGAAAGTGGCCGTGCACGCTATGTCGGCGTCGGGAGAGCCGGTGAATCCTCACTAGTTGCAGCAGAAAATTTATGGCGTCCATCGGCCGCAGCGTAAGTGCGTTAACGGGCATATGTATGGACGGCAGCGCATGGGCACGAAGCTGCCTTCCCCTCCTGCCCACACGCGTAACTTCCAAGCAATATGAGCAACTCTCGATCCTTAGCTCTTGATGTATGCATGTATGTGTGTGTGTGCGTGTGTGTGTATGTATGTATGTATGTATGTGAAAAGAAAGGACACACGTCAAAAAAGTAATGGTTTTTAAGGTTTCGACCGGGGGACCAGCCTTCGTCAGAATTCTGACGAAGGCCAGTCCCCCGGCATATTCTGACAAAGGCTGGTCCCTAGGCAGAAACGTTAAAAACAACGCAGTGTCTAGAGAATTACGCCAGACGTAACCCAAAATAAAAAACTAAAGTTACGTCCGACGGAACTTTAAGACAGTGTATAGAGTCACGTCCGACGGAACTCAGAATTGAAAACTAAAGTTACGTCCGACGGAACTTTAAGCCAGTGTCTAGAGTTACGTCCGGCTTAACCTGTAAATGATATTGAAGTTACGTCCGACTGAAATGAAAACTAAAGGTACGGCGGCCGTATCTCGACCCCAGCGGTTAAAGATACGTCGGACGTACGCCGCACACCGAAAATCTTGCGGTACGTCAGTATGAAGTCCCTCCTCCGTTGAAAGGACTTTACATCGGACATACTCGATGCCCAGAGGCTAAAGAAAGGTACGGCGAACTGACAGTGCAGGCCCGTCCGACACACCCACAGGTGTATCCTAAGTTTGTGCTATGTGGTTGCCGTGGTCGCTCGATTGTTCGTCTTGTTGGGCGTCTTTTGGTGCGACCCCCTGCCTTCGTGGCAGCTAGGAACGCCTCGCGCTCGTGAATACAAGTCCTATGGTCGAATTCCCCTTATTTCCTTTACTTTTTTTTTGAGACAATGACAATGACAATGAGACAATGCATATTTATATCATTTGTATACGATGAACCTTGCTTGGTGCCAGCCGCCACTCGTAAGTTTTCCCCCGCACGCGGCGCGAAAAAAGATTACCCACCTGTAGCTTGTGATTTATGTCTGTGTTGCTTTTATCAAGTCTGTCCTTCCTTGACCAGCCGAAACAGTGTTTCATCGACAACGTGCACAACTGTGAAACATTCGCTCTGTGTGTACTGTAACAAATGTAAGTTAAGTTCCTCTTTCGTAACGAGTTTATGGTGAACCTGTCCTAAGTTCCCGTAATTTAAACCATATTTTTTTACGCTGTGTGGACCGTAAGCTAAATGGTACCACTCCACATCAGCTTTCAAAAATCGAGTGATCGTTGCAGTGCTTCATGTAATGAAAGCAGTGCAGTACGTACCACTGCCGTCCATCTTCTAAACATGATGCAGAAATGCATAGCAATGGTCATTGTTTCAAAAAAAAAAGGGGGAGAGAAAAGAGAGTTCTGGGGCTGGGGAATTCGAACCTAGGACTTCTGTTCACGAGCGCGAGGCGGTACCTTGTCACCACGAAGCCAGACTGGACCGCATCTTGAACAGAGGCTTAACTAGACGAACACTCGAGCGACCAATATCCCAGCGGTAATCTCGTCCGATGTAAATCGTACGAGATCACATGGGAGGCTCTTCTTTCGTGGCACCGGATTTGCATTTCCAGCCTGAGGAAGCCACATAGCACACCCTCAGGATACACCTGCGGGCGCGTCCGACGGGCCCGTATACAGTCATCCACCGGCTAAGTCCGCCGTGCCTTTCTTTAGCCTCTGGACATCGGATACGTCCAACGTAAAGTCTCCTCATCGGAGAAGGGACTTTATTCCGACGTACCGTAAGATTTTCGAGGTCGGCTAACGCCCGACGTACCTTTCTTTAATTTTCACTTATGTCGGACGTAACTTCTATCATTAACAGGTTAAGACGGGCTTAACTCAAGACACTGGCTTAAAGTTCTGTCGGACGTAACTTTAGCTTTCAATTCTGGGTTCCGTAGGACGTAACTCTGGAGGCTGGTTTAAAGTTCCTTCGGACGTAACTTTAGTTTTCAACTTTGGGTTACGTCGGACGTAATTGGCTTAAAGTTCCGTCGCCAAGTCGAGGAGAGAAATGAAAACTGAGAAGGGCGCTGCAGTGTGAGGGGACAGGTTTAGAACCTCGTTATTAGATGCGGACGTTTTCAACACAAAGTTTAAGCAACATACTTGTAGTACATTGCGTGTAGCTCAGGTCAGTGGTTGAGTCTAATATGTGCACTCAACACTGCGATCCTTCGTGTGCGTCCCACGCAGCGCTTCTCACGAAATGATATAAATGGCATAATTTGTCAACTTGTGTCCTTGTATTGGTCCTCCCCCCCTCCCCCCCCCCCCCCCTTTTCCCATCTCCTCCGAGGACGTTTCGTTCGAATTGGGTTAATGAATATCGGAATATCCCTTTACTGCTCGGATCGTCGAAGAAGCATTCCAGGAAATCTGGAACTTTTTTGAGCATTTTATGAAGCTCCCGCGTACGGGTAAGAAAGGGAGCAAAGACGTCGCACTGTCGACGCCTATCATTAGCAAAGCACGGCACGACGCGGCACAGACGGTGCACATACCTTGGTTCACCAAGGTCGCGCCGCGTTATTCCAAGGCCGCGCCGGAGGTTTCTCTGCGCGAGGCGAAGCCTCGCGAGGTGCCATAGAGAGCTCTCGCTCTGAACGAACGACGGCCGCTGTGGTCTCCAATGGGTTTTGGACGCTTACCGGCGCCTTGGATAAGATATATCAAGATTAATATGTTGTGTAGTGGCCCTCGGTAAATGGCGCTTTTGAAGCCACGAAACACTGAGGGTACTTCTAAGGTGCGCATTAAAAGGCTGGCGGAAGCAATCGTTGACGAAAGAGGAATTCAGACGAAAGCCATGGGGAACTCTAGCTATAGCCGGGCGTTTGTCTTCATCTTTATTATCCGCTGTTCGCACTCACCAGCTAATAAGCAGGGAAGATTGGTAGAACGACGCACGTCATGCATATTGCCCCATAAATAAGTCTCACGAGAAATTGGCGCAGAAAAGAAAATAAAGCTTTGAACATGCTTTCCAACACTTTTTTTTTAAGTAAATGTTATGGCATGGGAATGGTGTGTGGGTTGGTCTCTATTAAGCTTTTGTTTGAGTATGCAATAGAGACCACCCTTGCAGGCATACGACTAATGTTACCGGAAACTCGATTGTTCCGCAAGACTTCTTCGCTGTAGGATGGGACTTTAACAGGACTTTACCACTAGAATTTTGAAGTATAACGTAAAGGTGACGTTATCGCTTTGGCTGTCACTATCGCACGTGATCACCTCAACAAATCCTGCGTAGCTTAGGGGTGGGTGCGTCATTTATAGAAATTACAACTGAAATATAGACAGCGAATCAGAATAAATATGCAGTAAACATAAATAAATAAATAAATAAATAAATAAATAAATAAATAAATAAATAAATAAATAAATAAATAAATAAATAAATAAGGTACCAATGCTGGAGAAACTGTCCGTGTGAAAAAATTAATTTATGACGTGGTGGGGAACAAATTGCGGAAAAGAAAAAAAAGCTTTACGAAGCAGTAAGCCAACAGCCATTACTTATAAACTTCCTAAAGTGATCGGCAGGAGACATCGCCTTAATTTCCCAACTAAATATTCAAAATTTCCTCAGTTTTCTGAAAATTGCTTGCGTCAATTTCGTATTTAAGAGAAAATATCGCTCCGAGTGCAGTGGGTCACGTTAAAAGGAATAGGATTGACAAAGTACAGGTTTGACAAAGTACAGCAATAAGGCCAAATTTAATGAAAACTTCAAACAAATCATCTAGATATTAAGAAAACAGAAGAAGCAGTGGCGACTCGCCAACCACTTTGGGGCCACCGCCAAAAAACATGACGGTGCGATTGTGGTGGCGCATCTGTATATCCGTTTGATTTTAATACTTGAATGTTAACATGAAGTTAGCACACTTATATCTGTGTAGTAATATAAGTTGACGATTACGTTACAACTGACGTTTAGTGACATGATATTGAAAAGTTTTTTACAGCGAAGCTGTTTACCTCTATAGCGCCGGCATCCCCCGCATGCGTTCCTATTTATACGATGGGTTCTGGACGACTTGCGTTGGTGTCGGGGACACGGCGCGTGGACAGGAATAACGGCTGTGGGTGGGGGAGAGGGGGAAAGAGTGTGGCACCGGCGCTGCAGTGGTGACAGGGAAGGGGAGAGGGGGAAGACCGGGGCGCTGGCGGTGCAGCGGCTGGGAAGCTTGTAGGCCACGCCACGACCACGTGCGCAGGCAGCCGGCCGTAACGCGAGATGCAGCAAGTGTAGCACGCAGAAGGAACGGGAGGAAGAGGGATACCCGGCATCCCGACAACAGCTTCGCTGGCGTTCCACCTTCATAGAGTGGATTGGCCTAATGTTTAGCAGCGATTCTGTTTAGCAGCGATCCCTGTTCAGGGATGGTACAGGGATGGTACTAGTGGTTGATCCGGCGATTGTGCGGAGGAAAACCTCGCCGAGTGATGACTTCATCGCGCACGCCGGCACCGCAGCTTTGCCTCGCCGCGCTCGGGCGGGACTCGTGTCACCCCCTGTTGGAGGCGCGATACAACTGGTACAAGCACGAACTAGGAAAAGCTTCGTGGGGTGGCTCGCTCTATCGCTTGTTGTGACGAGTGGTGTTTTGACGGGGCAAAGAGAAGAATTAATTGAACGAATGTATGTTTTAACGCGCCGACTCAACGCAGGCGATGAGGCGCACCGTAGTGAAAGGCTCCGGATTGATTTTGACCACCCGGGGATCTTTAACGTGCGTCGAAATCTCGTACACACGGGCGTTTTTGCTTTTCGCCTCCATCAGAACAGCGGCCGCCGCGGCCGGGAATCGAACCCGCAACCTCGTGCTCAGCAGTACAACACCTTAGCCACTGAGCCACCACGGCGGGTAGAAGAATTAATGCTAAAATAAAAAAAAAGCCAAAAGGCCGAGAAGCGGTAACGTTAATCCACTTCTTTATTAGTGTCCCACACGCCAGACCACACAAGCCGAACGGTGGCCACCGGACGAGTTGTTGCGGTTGTTGCAGTCCTTTATTAATCAAGGGAACGCCATGCTGCCAAAATAAGGATAGGGGAAGAAGAAGAAGGGAGGAGTAGCCCAGTTAAAGAAGTGATGCGTCCATGAAGACCGCACAGGAGTTTCCTTCAAACCACGGAGGCCAGGCTAAGGTGAAGATCTACCTTTAGGGAATTTTAAAGTAGACCCCAGTTTACACAAATCTTGACAGACCACTCATCTACGCCGAACAGCCAAAGGGCTGTGGGAAAATTAGGATCTTCAAGTGGAGGTTCATCTTGTGAGACATCGGGAGGGAGGCATAGCATTGGTGAGGGTAGGCCGGTACAGTGAAAACGCGGAGCAGTGCTAGATCAGGTGGTCAAGGGTGGCGGATACGGTCATCCGGAAGGGACAAAAAGGAGGTGGAGATCCCGTTGGGTAAATCCATTTTCTTGTGATGTGGGCAAACATTTTGAGCAAACCGGCGCTCATCCCGCTGCGCCCTCCGCTACCCTTGGAGCTCCATTGCAAACCCGCTGGGCACGCGTACATTGTACATACTTTAATTATTGAGTGCTTATTGCTCTTTGGAGGGCTAACGACTACAACACGCAGAAAACTTGGCCGAGTCTCCAAGCATAACCACGCATAAACTTAGGAGAACCAAGAATAAGCCGGGGCCGCCAGCTTCGCTATTTGCCCAGTCTTAGTGCCACTAAGCTGCCCCAATTTTTTTTTCTACATCTGGTATCTTTTTTTAGCTGAAACAAGGTGTTTGTGGTCCGGAATAAAGTTGAGTGAGTTACCCAAAGCTAGTTTTTTCTTCTTTTTCAATTAAACAAGTTTGTATTTTGCCTCAGTCCTGTTCAGGGATGGTACTATATATGCAGAAGGACGGAGACCGGTCCATAAGGCGTAACTCTATAGGAGACCGCTTTTGAGGAACAGTTACACAACATATTTAGAGTGTTCTACACAGTATTTTTTAATAGTTAGCTTAAGGTAAAAACTTGTTGCTTGCGGGGAACGGCGCTAATGAAATGTCTTCACAACTTTCATAAAGGCGTGACGTCTGCTAGAAATTAGTGAGTGCATGGACATGCAGTCGAGACTCGTTTGTTTTAGTACGTTGAATGAAATTCGGAAACTTCCGGAATATTGAGAATCTTAAAATTGAAGACCACGAGATAGTGCAAACGGCTACTTCGGTCACAAGGGCACTGCCAATGCATGGCGATCTTCGAAGGACGGCAGGTAACCTGAATCGGCGGGGAAACAACCATACCTCATCAAAGATGCCAAAGTGCACGCATGCGACGTTCCATTTTAGAAGCGTCGGGCAATTATTATGCAAAAACGCTGGTACAGAAAGTGAACGGCCGTCGTTTGACCTTTCGCAAGCTGGTCGACGCGATGCAGGGTTTACAACTTGCGGAAGTCGGCAGAAGGTATGTTGTTCCGCTGAGTGTGCGGGCGTGGCGCACGCTTTCCGAGTGAGGTTGCCTGTCGGGCATAAATAGGAGGTCAGAAATAAAGAGATCGAACATGCCCGAAGTCATATAGCTTCGCAGTGTGAGAGAGATTTGCAGAGCGATATCGCAAAGACAGTCTTCCCTCCATTTCCTATAGTTAGATAGCGCAGAAAAGTTTTCTTTTTTGTTTTGCTGAAGCGTTTATGTGGGTGGGCGCTGTGTCCACTGAAGGCAAAAAAGGGGTCGGCACTGCCGCCACAGATCAGCTGATACCCGTTGACATCGTCGTGCCCCATGTGGCTGCGGACTACGTGTGTTGCATCGCCTTAATTAGGCAGAGCGCCTCTCCATCACAGACACACGTAAACCTCAGAGAGAGAAGCCCAAGTGCGCGTCTGTCTACTGGTTATCCTTAAGGACTTACAGCATAGCTATATCTGATTGGGCTGGCTGTGATGTGCATGGTTGAGCTTGGTTTCATCTCGCGCTACCATGCACGGGAAAATTTTCCCTGCTTTTCTTGGGCTGTTGTATTAAGAAAAGTTGGTAAAATTGGTTTGGGTGGCAGTTTTCTTGAAAACGTGGAGTTTACAAATTGGTGAACACAATTTATGGCTTTTGGGGAATCAGAATCAGTTCGTAAAATCTTGAAATTCTCCAATTGATGCTCGGAACTTCGTTGATAACACTACGTGTACGTTCTTTCCATTTCTTCCTCCCGTATTCGTCTATTGCGAAGTATTGCCAAGCTAAAGTTCACCTGCTCCCGGTTTTATAATTCTCACAATCTGTAACGTTCGCACTTAATCGTAGATAAAGTTACAAAAGATGCGAGATGCGTTTTGCTCGTGCCTGTAGAACTCACCGGCATTGCACGCATAGCTAGCAATACATATATTATTTCATGAGCACCCCATTCGCGTGGCCACTAACGAAAAGAGCAACTCGGCAAGCCTACGGAATTTTTTGTTTCTCACTGCGCCATTTATGAGCAGTGGGCGGCCCGAATGCCAGTTCTCTCACCGGTGAGGCCTGGTGGACAAAGCCCGGACTGCCACCAAGCCAAGGACCTGGAGTTTCACGACCGAGAAGACCCCCCACCAGTAGCGGTACCAGAGATTTTTTTTTTTTTTTGGGGGGGGGGGTCGAATAAATAACCGCTTTCCTCCTTGCGCCAGTTCTGGGGAGGAGGTGATAACCATGCAGGCATGTGCGCGTATGCGGTGCAGCCCGCTTGTGCACTAATCACTTAGCGACACAGTGGTTTTTGGAGGCTCTTAGGTGGTGCAAGGGATGGCTCGAGCCCGCATTTCTGACGGTGGCAACACGTTTGCGGCCTCGCACAAGTGGTATTTAACCTCGGGCAAGTGGAATGCTTAAAAAAACAAAAATAAGAAGCTGAGGACCTCTTAGGGGGGGGGGGGGGGGGCAATGCCCTTAAAGGGGCGAGGCCCTTTAAGGGCTGTGGCTGTTGGCGTCTCCTGTCGTCGTCGTCGTCGTAATCGTCGTCGCATGTGGCCACGGTACTAAAACGCCGGGAAACTCGCTTCCGCCTCGCGCTAGAACGTAACGCGTTCTAAAAAAAAAAAAAAAACACACACACACACCGGGACATTCGTTCACACCTCGCGCTGGAGCGCTTCGTAACGCGTAGTAAAAAACACCGGGACGTTACAGTTTACGCCTCGCGAGACAGAGCTCTATGCTTCAAAGACGAGAGACTTTTACAGCAAATATATATATACCTATACCCCAAACGGTTTCATCTCCGTTGGCGAAAACACCAAGGCGCCAAGAATACAGAAATGAGCACTTCGTTGCGGACGAGCGTTATTCATTGCGTCGCCTTGTGTTGCGTGGCCCGTTGGGGTGACCCATCAGGGGAGCCCGAGGGATACAGTGTTCGGTCTCCCAACTGCAATTCTTTCTTAGGGGCTGTTGCGCATCATGCAGGGTTCTGCTGCCAATTCTTTTGACTCTATGTTGACCGTTGTGCATCCCAGAAGACCGTTACTTGTTCCCGGCACGATTGTATGCCGGCTCGCACGCAAGTGGGCGGGCACTTTGTTGAGGTGGCATGCTGTTAAGGGGGAAGACTCGGGCTGGGCCAACGTTACAACGTTGGGCTGGGCTAGCTCGGGAAGACAACAACCCGTCGGCTCTCACCTTAAAGCTAAATCAGGGCGACAGAGTAGGATCTCTATCCATGGGAACCCACAAAACCGGTGTGCATGACGCGCTGTGGGCATGGTAAGATGAGTAGCTCGAGCGAAGGGACTCCGAGTGATCAAATTCATTTGGCTTTTCACCACATAGCTCTGTCTCATTGATTCATACAAAAAAAAAAGAAAAAGAAAACACTGTTGATGTTTTTTTCACAGGCATTGGTGATAGCTGTGTACATAAAATTTACAAGACCACAAACCTCATCCACCCGCCCCTTACATTAACACGGATGTTTGCGAACCGACCATCAGGGGCCTTAAAAGAGAGAGTGACAGCGTGTCTTCTGCTCTGCTATTCAGTCAGTCACTCTCATCCTGACCGCCGTGCGCCTCTCATTCCTCTTCAACGTGTGTGAGGAACGGCTGACTGGCCACATCACCTTAAGGCGGGGATCAAGGTCCCGCTCATCAAAGTAATTCGTTTTTTTTTTTTTTCAATTATCTTGCAGTGCTTTTGGGCCTTAGCTCATACGCCACTACAGGGGTATAACGACAGGAAACAAATTGTGTGGAGAGACTTCGTAACGTCCGTATGAAAACATTTGACGTCTGTACGTTCGTCCGTGCGTGTGTGCACACAGATCTTTCGGTGTAATCAGGTATGCACCCCATTCTTTTATAAGCGCTGCATTACGGAGATTTCCGCCGAAGTGCTGGCGTAATTTCCACACGCCTCAGTGCGTCACGTTCAAATCCAGGAAATGAATGCTATCTTTAGATATTGACACTTAAATTTAGGACGTTAACAAATCGCAAAACGACGTTTGAAGAGTGTTGGGGTTACAGTTCTTACAAGAATTTTTTTTTTGTTTTTTGCTCCTGTCCGTCGATTGTGCTTCCACTTTTGCTCCCCCTTCTTCGCACAAGGGAACGAAGGTGCCGCTAACGGCGGATGACCGGGCCTCAGGGGTGAGTGGGCCGCAGCCAGCAGCAGTACTGCCCGGGCGAGCAGAAAAGACGCCCTCCTCTTACCAACTTCTGTGTCGGAGCCCAGGAAACGAGACCCGCGGGCGCCGCGGGAAAACCGGGATACAAGGCGCGCGGCCGACGTGCCCTCAGCTGCCTACGCCGGCGGGCGCGGACCCGCCTCTGTCGGCGACCGCGCTCCAATCAGGCCCGGCGAGGGCGGGGTTCTGCCCGTGACGTCGACGACGCGATGAGTTCTGGGATATGCTAATGAGTGAGCACCCCCCCCCCCCCCCCCCCCCGGTCCCTCCGTCACGCTTGCGCCCCCTTTATTATTTTATTGGGACTATGCGCCGAATAACGCAGCGGGAGTAGCAACAGCAGCGAGCGCGCAATGCACGGGCAACAAGCCGGGAGGGGAAGGGCGGATGGCGGTTTCCCCTCGCAGCAGCGCGGGCGCTGACACGCCGGAGGCAGAGCGGCGAGAGGACTTGTTCTCCCCCCGCGGGGCTTAAGCCAAGCCGACCAGCTGCTGGAACATCTTTCTCACCACTGGCGGAGCCCGCAGCGGACTCCGTGCGAACGCCGAGCTCGGGGATCCTTGGGGGAGCGGCTGCTGCGAAGGGAAACTGGATCCCATATCAGAATCAATAACAATGATATTATTCCTTCTCGCGCGCATACGGGGCTGCGAGGTGGCGCTGCATCGACGTTTACTTCTTCGCTGCTGGTTTCAAATGACACGCATGGAAGTGCCTGTTAGGGGTGTTCCTCCTCGTTTTCATTTTTGAGTCGCAGAATATGATGTACTATGCCTTGCTTCAGAGAAAAAATTTCTCCATAAGTGTCATCTCCACAGTCATCTTAAGAAACTAAGAACCTAAGAAACTAACTAAACCAACGTGGAGCAAGATCCCGCTTTTTCGGGAGACAGTAGTGAATAGTAAACGCCATTGTCTTTCCTGGGCAGCGAGATTATCATGATCTCCATCCTCAAAAGTCACGCGCCATCCGGCGAAATGGGGTCGTTCCGTCAAAATTGACGACGACGCGTGTTATCCGCTCCTCATGGCATGAGCAGACTGAAGGGGCTTGTGTGCGTGCGTTCACGGCCTCGTTAATGCACACTTCACCTGATGTCTTATTTCACACCCTTACCGATCCATTCGATACAGGCAGTAACCCTGAATTTCCTTTTTTTAAAAGATGACGAAAGATGGCGGGGCGAAAATCGCCCCGCCGGTAGCGTAGTGGTTATCGCACCAGACCGGTATTCTGGAGGTCGTGGGTTCGGATCCCACCTGGCGGGCATTTTTTCTCCATTCACTTTCTTTCTTTCCAAATTCTTTATCTATTTCAATGACCTACCACATCCTCCCCTTTGCTTTCCGATATATATATATATATATATATATATATATATATATATATATATATATATATATATATATATATATATATATATATTTAGGGTGTCGAACCGGAACTGAACCGAGAAAAGAAATAACGGTTACCGGTGCATGCCGAAATATTTCGACCCTCCGTTGTTGATATTGCACAGGGCAATGCAATTCAGGCCTTTTTTTTCTTTCACGTACCATCAACTTCGTACCCGAAGTCGTACCCGCTGCTCAGTGGCTAAGCCTGTGCTGTTGGCCAGAAGGGGACTCGATCTCCCTTCCCCACGACTGTTTTTCTGAAGTAGATAGAAATCGAGAATGTCCGTGTATCGAGATTTTGATCCACGTTTAATATCACCAGCTGGTTAAAATAAGTCTGCCGGCATGCAACATAAGCTGCGCCTCGGAGCAGAGATATAGCACGGGGCATCAAATGCGCTAGTTTTTTTTTAATGTGTTTACACGGAAAACAACAAAAAAGAAAAAGCGAATCACGTTGTTTTAAAGTATTACGCAAAAAGTACGTAAAACCGATTAAGTAAAAAAAGCACCAAAACGTGGATATTGCTCTATACTTTTCTTTGCCCTGCCTTTCACAATCAGACGTGTCATGAATGCGAAGGAAGTGAGTTCCGTGGCCAGTTTTTGAGGACAGTACAGTGGACAAGTTCCGTTTTTTACAGATACAAATAACAACAGATATGTCAGGGAAAACTCTTAAGTTGCGCACTTAATCCCTTGGCAAGAAACTGCAGCCCTCGACCTTGTCTTGGAAGCAGAAACAGTAATAAAACAGATGACACGTGCAAGAAGGCAGGCCGGTACCTCACACTGTCCCATTCGCCCAGCGATCGATCATCTTTTCTGCTTGTTATACAGTTTTGTCTCTTTCAGATCTGTTCTTTTTCGAAGTTGCACTTGTAGTACTGACTGCCGAACTCGCTACATTACTTCTGCATACTCGTTGCGGAGGGGAGTACTGCTGTGGAAGAATTAAAGAGCGTCTACCCAAAAAAGTCCCATCTCATGCTCCGCGCGTCAAACTTCCCTTTCATTTTGTAACAGCATAATCTGCTATAAGTTTCCGCAATGTAGCACATGGAACGATGGCCGGGGGTCAGGCGGTACTATGGCATACTGATTGTAATGCACACATCCGGTATAGCTATCGCAAAAGGAATCGCAGTGGTCAGAGCAATAATGCAGTGACTAAGCGTTAACTACCCAGTCGAAAAATACAACAGGAATTTCTGTCGCACAACAGAAATTTCTGTCGCACGACAGGGATTTCTGTTGGGACTACAGGATGGTCTGTCGTGCGACAGGAAGTTCTGTAGTACAACTACAGAAAATCTGTCGTACGACAGGCATTTCTGTTGGGACTACAGGATGGTCTGTCGTGCGACAGGAAGTTCTGTAGTACAACTACAGATAATCTGTCGTACGAAAGGCATTTTCGTCGCACGACAGGAATTTCTGTTGGGACTACAGGGTGGCCTGTCGTTCGACAGAAATTTCTGTAGTACAACTACAGAAAATCTGCCGTACGACAGGCATTTCTGTTGCACAACAGGAATTTCTGTTGGGAATGCAGGATGGTCTGTTGTGAGACAGGAACTTCTGCAGAATGATGACAGAATGTCTGTCGTACGACAGAAATTTATGTAGTACAACAGACATATCTATCATGCGACCGACATTCTGCACTCCCCACTACAAAAACCTTTGTAATAGAACTACAAAATTTCTGTCCATGAGACATTTCTGTTGTACTAGTTATTGTGCAACACCCTGTAGGCGCTACACAAACTTCTGTTGGTCCACAGACTGTCCTTCAGCCACTACATTCAGCATTCCGTAATTACCATTATTATCTACCATGCGACAGATCATTTTGTAGTCCCTGCAGATTTTTTATAGTGTGAAAGAGAATGTTAGATCCATTGCGAAAGTGTCACATGACAGACCGTTCAGTATTGCTACAAAATCTCTTGCTTACCCTGTCGGAAAACCCCGCGTTTTCCGGCATTAGGAGAGCGATGGAATAGCCCGGAAAGAACGGAATACACAGGAAAACGCCGCGCTGAACGACAGCAACGCGGGGAGGTTGCTGGAGAGCATCGAATAACATGGGGACATTGCCTTTGGGTACAGGGCTTCAGCCAATGCGAAGGGGATAGCACGAACGGGATAGTACGGGATGGTATGGTGCCGCTGCTTGGCTGGACACGGGAATGCCGCGCGCCGCGATCGACGCAGATGCTCCGAAACTTGGTGTTTGCGGCCCGTGCGGTGCCGCAAAATCCCACTTTTTTAGCGTGCGCTGCACGGAAACAATGCTGCGTGCGAGTGACGGTCATCTCGTTCAATTGCATTGCAAGCGCCTGTTGTAATGAACGTTTGTTGCATTGCGGCCGTTAGCATTCCGGCGGTGTTGGAAAAAACCTTCGCTACAAATTTGCAATTAACAACACAACTTAGCACAAATCACACTAATGTTGGAGCATCTAAGCGAAGCCCCATAATAAAAAAAATGGATACATAGAGAACTTCGGAAATTCCTTGGGTTCTTTGAGTGAATTGCAATTGCATATATTGTACTGTGGACAATGTTTGATAAAAGAATCAGGAAACAAGGGTAGCCGCTCGGCAAAATGGACGCATAAAAAACAAGCAAGATGTGCTTTTTGAAGACGTGGTGTAATAATTGCAGTGCACATTCTGACATGTATTTCTGGGTGTCTTTGAGAGCCCCATTGTTTCAATCTGCGTGCTGTTGTTTTATTTTTTTTGCGAGCGATTTTTGTATTTTAACGCGAAACATGTGTCCAATCAAGCCGAAATAGTTAAAATAAGATTTTAAAAACAGCGAACCAGTTGCCGCTACCTGTGTGAAAAAAAAAAAGAAACGGCGCCAGTGAACTCGCTGCATTACCGAGATGTGTTAAAAAAAATAAATGTAGAAAGAAAGAAAACGCGCGCCTTCCCTCTAGCCCGGCCCTTCGGAAGAAGTTCGGGGAAGCATCGTCACCACTGCAGGCATGTCGCGTCGCGGCAGAACTCGCGGGACGGGGAGACCACAATACGAAGAATCGAGAGGGGTCAGGAGGGGTCGCGAAACAACTTCTTGTGATCGGCCGGTTCCCTCCTTACCCTTCCTTTGTTCCCACCTGCTTTCCGTCTCTCGGTCAAAATTTGCGGTGGCTGCGTTGCCCAGTGGCTCGTTCACATTTCACATCGGCGCTTTGCTCAGTTGAAGTTAGGCTTAACTTTTTTGTAAAAACGTGCATCTTATGTCTCCGCGGAGTGTCAGCAGCAACATTTGAAGCTTCGGAAGCTGTGGTAAAAGCAAGATCAGTGGTCCGGATTTCAAGCATCTCGATGTGAGGACTCCTCCAGCGACGACTGACCGGGGTGCTTGGGATAATTGGCACTTTAATGTGAGTGAATGCGACGAATCTCGCAGGCAGCGTGATTTGGAATACGTGCGATGTGCTTCGACAATCGACTGAACTTGCCACGATCCCTGCGTGACTTCGGCAGGTATCGTGCGTGCATACTCTTCAAGATAGTGCAGCACCACACAGACGTGCGCTTTTCGCCACAGGATACCCTTCCACGCCTTGCTGTGCGAATGCAACGGAACAAGGTTCACAAAGGCAAGCATTCCAGCTAAAGATTGACTTTCCATTTTAATTTTCTCACGTTCTCTCACGTTTTGCAGTGTAAAAAAAAATATTTGTTCACTTGTGTTTTAATGGCCCTAACTAATATAAGGAACGAATTTTCGAACGGTTATTGTCGATGATCGTTTAATATTTTTACTTGTATAGAATAAATTTGCTTTTATGAACAGGTTGAGCGTCATTGACGGAACGCGATGATGGGACGCGATTTGGCCCTGCTTCCGAAGCACGGCCAAATCAGCTGAAAAGTGCCCAAATGACTCTGGCTAAATTTTGTAGTGCTACTGAGGTTTCCCTGAAAGAATGACTTCTGTATTTCTTGTTAACAGCTACGCGGGTTTGCAATTACACGGCTATTAAAGAAAAAAAGGCCGGGCGTGTTCCAGCGTTACGTTCCAGCGGCTGCTAGATCCACGAGTTTGCGCGTCCGGCGTGTACCAGCGTCCAGGTTCCCGTGAATTTGCAGCAGGCGCAGTTTCGCATGACGTGCGGATGAAAGCTGTTTTGTACTAAAAGAAATTATAGTTCTGACCGTTTCCAAGTCAGCACGATCATGGAGCATACAAATAACGCGCCATATTTTGTTTTTATATTTGGCAATGAAATAAAAATTATTTGTTTTGGTGTAACAGCAGCATAAGAGGGCAGTAAAAGCCTCTCCATGACAAAAAGTGAAGCCACAGTAGTGCCCAGGAACAGTGTTGTAAAAAGAGGAAAATAAAATGGATAAACACCGCAAACTGCTTTTTTTTTCGGACTGTGATCAGGCATGTGCAGTCTGCGTAACATCAAACTTTTGTGTTGCATGCATGAATGTACCACTAGTTGCATTGCTTAAATGCCTTTTGGTACAGCTTTCTGAAATCAGTTATTCACTGAAAACAATTTCAAGCTTGTACCAGAAAGGCAAGAGTGACCCCAAATGCTTATGTTTGTTGGTCATATTTTTATTGAAATTGTTATTGAAATTTTGAAATTGAAATTAAATTTTATTGAAATCCTGCATACTTCATGTGCCTAAAAGAAAAAAAAAAACATCACGGGAAGTAAATTTCTTATGCCAAACAAGTTTAAATTGGAGACATGACAGGATTTACTACAAAAACAGACATGACAGGATTTACTACAGACTACAGAACAGGATTTACTACAGACTACAGGGCAGGATTTACTACAGACTACAGGACAGGATTTACGACAGACTACAGGACAGGATTAACTACAGACTACAGGACAGGATTTACTACAGAATACAGGACAGGATTTACTACAGACTACAGGACAGGATTTACTACAGACTACAGGATAGGGTTTACTACAGACTACAGGATGTCCCATTCCCTCACAGGATCATTCTGTCGTATTTTTCTGTTGTGTTTTTCGACTGGGTAAAGCTTACTTTCAACAAGAATGTGGCTATAAGGTGACAGCTGACAAATTATTCAGGGTGACCAAATAATCTAATTCATTGGTAGTATTTGTGTGCCTGTTGTAGGATTTTTCTGTTTTGTTAAATATAAAATATGTGCGCCATTGGTATTAAGCGCTGGTATTTGAGCGCGCAAAGCGAAAAGCAAAAATGCCCGTGAGTACGAGATTTCGGCGCAGGTTAAAGATCCCTAGGTGGTCAAAATTAATCCGGGGCCCTCCACTACGGCGCGCCGCATCGCCTGCGTTGCATCGGCGCGTTACACCACACAATCAATCAATTGAATGCCCCAGTACGCAGGCCTAAATTTAAGGCTTCAAGGTTAGCGTGATGGGCGATTCCATAGCGACGATTGCGATTTTAACAAAAATGGAAAGGGCAGGGCAGAAAATATATCCCACCGTCATATCTCCCAGTGGCGGTGGCTTTATGAATAATCGCTAGGACAACATAAAGTCTGGGCGAGAAAGTAGGTGGCAAATCTTCACCACTTCATCTGTTTTTCTAATATCTCGTAATTGCTTGAAGTTTGCTTTGCAATTGCGCCACTGCCCTTGGCGAACAGCAGCATTTTGAATTTTTGTTTGTATTTTGATTTGACTGTCGTTTTAAACTACTATATGTTTTTTTCTAATTTCAGTGACAATTCAACTCATCAAACCGGTTCGCGAACCGGTTCAAGCTCCCGAACCGGTTCGTGATTTTGTCGAACCGGAACTAAACCGGAACGAAATGATTTCGCCTGAACCAGAAGCGTAACCGATCCGGTATTTTTTTTTGGGTTCGACAGACTGATATATATATATATATATATATATATATATATATATATATATATATATATATATATATATATATATATATATATATATATATATATATATATATATATATAGTCTAGCCCGCTTATAACGAGCACAACGGGAAACCGAAATCACTTCGTTATATCCGCTTTTCGCTATATCTGCACAGAAAATCTATCTATACCAATGGTAACGGGAAACGAAGATTTGTTCGTTATAGCCGCTATTTCGTTAAAACTGGGTTTGTTATAAGTGGGCTACACTGTATATATATATATATATATATATATATATATATATATATATATATATATATATATATATATATATATATATATATATATATATATATATATATATATATATATATATATATATATATATATATATATATATATATGTATGTATACACAGAAATAAGGGTTGGCAGCCAAGAATGCCAAGGAAAGCGTAGGGGAGGATGCGGTGGGTCATTGAAACATAACGAATTTTTGGAAGAAAGAAAGTGGAGAAAAAATGCCCGCCGGGTGGGATCCGAACCCACGACTTCCAGAATACGCGTCCCCTTTCTTTCTTTCTTTCTTTCTTCCAAAAATTCTTTATCTGTTTCAATGACCCACCGCATCCTCCCCTTCGCTTTCCTTGGCACTCTCGGCTGCCAACCCTTATTTCTGTAATATTTCAACGAGCCCCTCATTTCCCATTCTGATTCGCTACACACACACACACACACACACACACACACACACACACACACACACACACACACACACACAACAGAATATAAGGGCCGAGGGATGCACAGGGATAAAGAAACGAAAGTCGCGAAAGAATCCGCTGTTATCCGTGAGCCGGAATCGAACCCACAACTTCCGCATAACGCGTCGGGTGCTTTTCTAATTGAGCTATCTCGGCGGCGACATCTCTTTCGACTTCAGCGGTGGTTTATATTTAGAGATGTTCAGAGACTGGTCATAGATATGTAAACGGTGGCGAGGAGAAACGAAATAAAACCACGACAAAACAAAAAATTAAGAAAAAGAATCTGCTTCCCGGTGTCGCGAGCGGCACCACACGCAGCAAAAACAAAGCATAAATAAATACGCCACTGTTTGGCGCTGTCGGCTCCAGCGGTACCAACAACTGTACCAACAACTGTGTTCGGGTTCGGGTTCGGGAACAGATCCGGCCAGCTCCACCGGGTCGCCATTTACGGGAGCAGCCGCTACCCGTATGAGTCGCCCTGCTGACGTGGCTCGAGCTATACACGACCTATGCTGCTGCTTCTATAGTTACCTCGCACGTGCCATGTATAGGAAATGTTCCGGGGTATTTTCTTTTTTCGCGCTAAGCTGGAGCACTGCAACGCAAAGCAAGCCTGAAAATAAAGCAGGAGGAAGACTGTTCGTGCTATAATAATTATCCTAATATAGAAGTCCGGTATAATTTTTTTTTTACTGAAGGTCTACCGGAGTAGGAGGACCACCCACTCCTCCTCCCTCTCTTTTTCTTCTCTTAACCCCTTTTCTATTAATAAACATTTCGCGAATGGACGAACGAACGAGGGCCGGAGACTGGAGAGGAATTAAAAGTGTATTTACATTGGGTTGCTTTCTTACTAAAATAAATAAATTATGAGTTAAAAAAACGGCTTCGAAGACTGGCGAGATAAGAGCATAACAGAACAACAGATGCAGAAAAAGAATCGGTCTCGCGCTGTCGCGACTGGCGCCAAAGGCAGCGGAAACAAAACATAAATAAAAATACGTTAAATCGACAGGAAGGATCCCCTCACTCGGCAGTGGGTCAAGAACAGCTTAGGAACCATCAAAGGCAAAGTTCAGCGAAGTTTCAGGCAGAAGCCCTCCCGTAATAAGGGAGGGTATCTTCCGTGCCCCAAGGATTCGCTTGCGGCCTAGCTAACCTGGAATTGAAACAAAACGCATCGGATGCCCAGAAAGTCGCTAATAAGTGTAAATAAATAAAGAAAGGTTCTTGATAGAGAGAGCACCCTTATGAAAATGAACTTTTCCTTTCTGTTTACTTTGTGTCTCCTGCATGTTGACTGTGTGGCCTTTCTTTTGACTTTTCCTTTGTGTTACCTCTAGGACATAAACAGGCTGTGTACTTTTTATAGACTGCCGGATAAACAGCCATGATGTTTTACCTTTATATGTACTATGGTAAAGACAAAGTTTAAATTTCAATACGAAGATTTTATTTCGGATGAGAGGTATAAAACTTTAAAAATGACTTGCTTTCTTCTCTTTCTGAGTTCCGCAATGCTATTGCCCATGTGTGTACTCAAGGCAAAATGAAGTCAAAAGACTTTGGCCTGTTTCCCCTGTGTTGCCTCTAGGACAAAGGCTGTAAGATAGAACTTGAATTTGCTGTCTTAATTCTTCTGTGTGCCGTAATGCTGTTGCTTATGTATGTACTGAAGGCAAAATGAAGTCAAAAGACTGACTTATGTCTTTTGTGTTGCCTCTAGGACACTGGGAGGAAGGATAACTATTTGTTGACTTACATTCTTTTTCTGAAGATTGTGCTTCCTCTAGTAAACATAAAGTCGAGCATGTAAGCCTTAATTATACTCGAAAGGTTAAGTTTTTTGGCTTGGCTAGAGATGGTAAGAAACAATGCCGATGGTTTGTGGAAATTCTGCAGCACTGTATACGTTATTTCGTGCTAGTGAGGTCTGATAAATTCGCAGAATTAATATTACCAACTGGTACGTTTGCATGAAACAGTGGCGTAAGAAGGATACATATTGAACGAGGCTGTTCGAAGTGCCTCGTCCCTCCCATTACGAAAAAAAAGTGGGAGGGAGAAGAATACACAGACCAGAAAAAGTAAAAAGAACACAAAAAGCCGAATAGAAAACGAAGCAATGAAAACAAAAACAACCTAAAAAGTGGCTTCCGATTGTCCTAGTCTGTGTTTTCCTTCAGGGTCGTTGTAAAATGGCTTATCCTTGCAACTAAATGCTGAAGCGGTGTACTGTTTTTTGGGGCAGAGCTTGCGGTAGAAATATATTGCGACAGAAAAAAAAGGGACACAGCCAGACGAGAGCAACAAGAGCAACAACAATGTCAAAATATAACCTAAGGCAGAAAAACTTTAATTAAGGCACGGTTAAAAAAAAAAAGGTCACTGACCGGGTTTCGAACCTCCGCCCTTTGAATCAGTAGGCGAGTACTTAACCTCCAAGCCACCAAAACAGTACACGAACAGGTCGTAAACCTAGGTATAAATACTTGAGCTGACATAGTCTTGCTAAGCTTCCATTTGAGTGAATTGTTTGCCTGCGTGGACAAGGTGGAAGCTTGTGGGATACGTAGAGGACGGAAACATAAAGGATTCTTGGAGGACGCAGAAAGTCGGTGGCGAAATTTCAATACAGGGGACACACAAGGGACGAATGCGGTCTGTTGCCTTCAAGACATATAGGGGACACACAAAGGCCGTATGGTGTCTGTGTTGCCTTTGGGAGATAGACTGGACGCATGGAGGACGGAAACACACGGGACACTTGGAGTACGCAGAAAGTCGGTGGCGAAATTCCAACACAGAGGAAACACACAGGACGCACGCAGTCTGTTTCCTTCGGGACGCAGACTGTCTTTTGACTGGACATAGAAATTTTCATAAGGGCACCCTCTGGGCTGATAATTAGTTTAAATCCTGAGCCAATGTAACCTATGTTACATTGCCGAAGGCGTCCCCGTACCGAGCTCCGTAGTTTCCGTCATGTAGCTGTAGGGTGTTGTACGAGTGGTGAGCAGAAGCAGCTGCCTTGGTGTTGACGACTGTGAGGACGTTGGGGTTAAGCAGACGGGTGTGTGATTCGCGGAGGAAGATCACAAGGAAATTGACGCCATGGTCTTGAACAGATAATTCAACACTGAATACATTGGGGGCGGAACGCGCACACAAGCGAAATAAAAAAAATATAAACAGGTCCGACCCACTAGAGTTCGGGAGAGAAGCGGGGAAAAAAAACAACAACGCCACGCTCACGGCTCTGTCCCACAGTGATGGCGCTCAGTCGCCACGGCGTCGACGCCCTCGCCGCAGGGTTTTGGAAGACGGCGGACCGCTCGCGGTTCCGCTGAGTCACGCGCCGCTGGCTCCGCTCGCTAGGCCTTGCCTCCGAACTGCGGGTCCCAGGGACGTCGAGGCGATCCAACAGCTTCCCGAATGGCGACGTCGGTCTTCCGTGTCACAGGCCCGTGGACATCACCCCGCTGGAGCAAACACGAACCTCGAACCTCGAAAGCCACGAAAGCCTCGAACCGCCTGCCCGTCGTTTTTGTCCAGCTGCCCTGCGGAACCTCCGCCGCTCGCTCCGCTTCCCAGGCCGGCCCTCCATGATGACGATCCTCCCCTCGCTGGCACACACCCTCTAAAGGAAATTGGCCCGGTCTCCATCTTCTTCTTCCTCTCGAGGCACCTGCTCTGCGCCGTCGTCCGGGTTTTTCCCCACTCGTGGGACGCCAGTCACCACAACGACAAAGAGCCGAAGGCAAAACCCAACTGTTTTGTTGCATGGCGAGAGATGAACAGCGACGATACAGGAACAGCACCCTTCCAAGCTAGCTTACAGCATGACCCGAACAGAGCAACCGATACTGCTTGATCCGATACTGCCAACCTAATGTAACGTGCTCCTAGGCAACGTGTATTTATAACTCGAAGCGCCAACGGTCAGTCAGCCTTCACAGTGCTTTGCACACGTCCCGAAAAGAGTACAGGCATACACGAACTCTCTCTCCCGGTCTCATGATAGCGGCGGTAGCAGGGCCCATTGAGTCTGTGAGATAGGGGTAGAGGAGGTCTCGGCGAGCGGCGTACGCCCGCAGTTGGAAGTCTCTACACGGTCTACACGCAGAACAGTTTGTTTTGTATTTTGCAACTGCCGTGGGCGTGTGCCACCACAACAAGCACCCGCTCGGCGGAAACGCTTCTGCGTATCATAGCTTGTGTGAAGAGGGCGGCTTTAACGCCAAGCACACGAAGCTTTCTCGCACTACACCACGCTTTTAGCACGCGCGCCCAGGGTAGCGGTGCGCAAAATTGTAAAACCTATAAGACAATTTTGCAGGGGTTTGGCGTCGATTAGAAATTTTAAACCGATTAATCGGCAGGCTTTGATCACTTGATTAATCTGTTGCATTGGTTTGTGAAGGAAAATGAAAGAAATACTTTACGCCAGGGTTAGTGCATGCAACGCTAAAGCGGTGTGAGTGTCCGCTCGCAGTTTTTTTACATGTATATTTGTGTTAGGAATAGTCATTTTCCAGCCTGTCTTGGCTATCACCTTACGGTTTTCATCACTGCAATCTCAGATCATATGTGAGCGTCGTCTCCTGTTGTGGCGTAAGGCGAGTTATTTGAACCCGGTTATGATCCTCGACATGCTTGCGCAGAATTTTAGCATGACATTCTTCGTTCATTTTGCTCAGAACACTTCAACTGATGAATTGATTAAAAAATTTACTGCAACTATAGCATTAATCGATTAGTCAGAAGGATAATCGATCAATCACCCACCCGTATTTTGCAGCCGTTCACCCTGAACTACACGGCCGCATTACCAGTCGAAAAGAAAGTTATCCTCAACATTCGGAAATGTGCGCGCCACATGGGGTTGTCAGTGCATATATGTATACCATACTGCGTGCATAAAAATCGTGATAAATCTATCAGTGAATACCTAATAAGCACGGCTGCGCACAGCGTCCGGCTTGAACACTCCTCGCCGGTGAATAGGTTAAAAAAGCGTTGACGGACGACACAGATAGCTATATGCTTCATAAAAATTGGCCGCGTATCTGCTCCTTTCGTTGCAAATGTCGACGCAAGACGATAGTTCACTGGCACCCCTGGCAAGTAAATGCATCCTTTCTCTTTACCGCTCACCTCTCATGCTGTTCCTCTCCCGTCTTGTTTCTTCCACGTTCCACTGCTCCAAGTCGGGTGTGCGCAGAGGCAGTGTCGCATGCGATGACGGACATCACACATGTCACGAGGGGCTCTGTGCAGCGAAGTGTTTCAACGTGACTCCCTGAAGACGCTACACCAGGCTCTAGTGCCGGGGCCTCGGTGGTCACCGAGGACTAGATAGATTCGACTTGGGTCCAGCGAGTTTTCGTCGTTTTCTCAGTGTTTTCGCGGGGCGGCCCTACGTTCGCGTTGGGTGGCCCCTACCCGCCCTCCCGCGTTGTTGGACGTCTGCTGCCTTCTGGACTTGCCCCATCCTTGACTTGTGGCCAAGATGGCCTCTCCTCAGCCCGCAGCCGTGCACTACCGGCCTCCAGTGCCGAAGTCACAGTGCTTCAAGTTTGATGCGCCGAAAGACGCCTCTGTTGACGACATCATCGATGCCATTGAAGACGTCGTGGGTCCCCACGGCCTGAAGGGTCTCCAACACCAAGGAGGCATGAAGTTTTGTGCCGCGGTCACGTCCGCTGCTGCAGCGAAGTCCCTGAATGAGCGTTCTGCCATCGTCGTGAATGGCATTTCATGCCCAGTCACATGCATCGGACCCCAGATTGTGTACGTAACCGTGTACCGTTTTCAGTGGTACATGAACGACCAAGACTTGGGGGCAGCCCTAGCGCCTTACGGTCGGGTGCTCAGCATTCAGTACCCGAACTTCAATAGTCGGCCGCGCATTGAGAACGGCATGCGCCTCGTCCGCATCGAGATGAAGTCGCCCATCCCGAACTTCTTGTCGGTGCGTGGGTACAAGGTGCAGTGTGAGTACAGGGGCGTGAAGAGAGTTTGCTCTCGTTGTGACCTTGAAGGTCACAACGGCACGGACTGTAAAACGCCGTGGTGCCGTCGGTGCGAGACATTCGGCCACGAGTTCAACTCGTGCTCGGCCCGATGTCGCCGTTGTCGGGGAGATCACGCCACAGCCGACTGCCTCCGTCCACGTTCTTACGTGCAGGCGGCAAGCGACTTTCCTGAACTGCCCCGAAATACCAGCGAGACCCCTCAGGCGACTTTGACCCCCCTACAGGCCCTACCTGCCGATATCCCCAGTAGCCCTGCGCAATCGTCCAACGATGACACTTCGCAGGACAAAGCTGCAGTTGATGAGACGCCGATGGAAGAATCTCCCTCCTTGCCGTATCCGAACAAGGACACGTCATCATCTGAGGAGCAGACTAGCCAGCCCAGTGCAGCGACGGAGAGCAGCTCACCCTCTGATGCTTCCCTTTCGCTGCCAAGCTCTTCGGATATCGAAACAGAGGAAAGTGGCTCTACTGACTTTCATACAGCCCCCGCACCACTGAAGTCAGTGGATTCTGCTCGTGCGACCAAGCTTCCCCGAGGACCTCGCAGCCGTGGTCTCCGTGCCCCATCCAACGAGGACGAGGTGAAGCCCATTCGTCGTGAGGCGGCAAAACCCTACCATCGCGATGTGACAGCAGCTGACCATCATGGCGCCCCCCCCCTAGACCCTCCGAGGATGCCTCCCTCCCGACCGATCCAGCACCCTTGAGCGAACCGGACTGTTCAACGCAAGGCAAGGACCCGCGTCTGGTCAACCCAATTAATCAGGTGTGGGACTTGCTAGGCGCCTCACGAGTGGACAGCAAGCGGCTGTTCTCGATGCCAACGCCCTCAGATGACACGGCAGACCCCAGTAAGAAACTGTGTCTGCCCGCCTCCAACGCTAGTCCTGATTTGTAAATGACGGTAGCATCAATGGATTTCGTTGCCAGTCTAGCCATCCTTCATTGTCAGATGGCCGTGTTATTCTTGCTTGCCCACGGGGTTTTATGCTGGCGAAATGGGAAGCATTGGTTGAAACGATTGCCAGCACGAAATCCCATTGATGCTCCTTTCATTGCCATTTTGATGTTCGATTTTGTTTTGGGTTCGACGGCCATTTTGGTCGCCTTTCCTCCTCAGTACGCACATCATGTGACAGCGTTCTTTTTTGCACACGGCCTCTGCCAGCTCCCTCGGTTGCTCCGTTCCGGCATCACGTGCATGTCGTGGGCTCGCCCCACGCTAGGAGCTTGTTTAGCGTTGGGCACGCGAGACGCAGGAAGGCTGCGCCTCACGAGGCCGTATGCTTCGCCTTCCTTTAAAGGTATAACGAGGCCAGCTGAGCTCGTGAACCGCGTCGCTGATTTCTGAGGAGGAGTAAGGGATTGACAACGAAAAAAGGCCCTAATTTTACTAAATCCTTTAATGCAAGTGCATTTACTTTCTTTAAATGCTCAAGGCTTCCGCAGCCTTGATAAGCAGAGAGAGATCATGCATTTTGCGCGAGCAATGAAAGTTGATATTCTTTTTTTGCAAGAGTGCAATTTTCGCACCCCGCATGATGTTAAATTATTTAAACAGCGTTTTTCAGTTCACGCCTTTTTTTCGCTAAACGACTCTATGGCCTCAGGCATTGGTGTTGCCTTTTTGAGTGCTTACCTTCGCGACAAAGCACATGTAACTTTTGGCTTTGACGGCCGGGTAATTGCCATTGATTTTTACCTGTTCTCACGTTGGGTGAGGGCAGTTAATTTGTATGCGCCTGCACCGCGCCATCTTTCCGCCAGTTTCTTTCGTTCGCTAGACATGTTTTTGTTGGATGCCTAGCCAACTTTTCTAGTGGGCGATTTTAACTGTGTTGTTGACCCCGAGCGAGACGTTAGAGGGCCAGGCCGAGGAAGGCCGTATAGAGGTGCGAGCGCGTTGCGCGACCTGATGGATCAGTTTCGCCTCTGCGATGCGTGGGTTCATCTACACGGAGACGTGTTTGTTGCAACATGGTCTGTGGGTCGATCGGCCAGTCGTTTAGACAAATTTTTTTCCCGCCCGAGTTAAGTGGCTTGGTAGAGAGTTGCGAAGTGTTGTCCTTCCCAGAGGAGGTGCCCAGAATTTCAGATCACGTGCCAGTTTCGGTGAAACTAAAATCCCATACAGGTGATCCTAACCCCAATTTGTGGCGAATGGATCAATGCTTGCTTACTGATGCCGTTAGCGTGGCAGGAATTAGGGCTTCTCTAGTGGTGGAAAGGGACACGCATCAAGGGGAAGCCGACTGGGACTGCTTGAAAGCTGGATGGCGTACACTTCTTACCCAAGCAGGGCGTGAGCGCAAGGTTCGCATCACGCGTGATCTAAACGAAACCCTCAGGAGGTTACGAATAGTTAAGAGCGCGGATACTGTAACGTTTGCTATGCGAGACTACATGGATCTGCTAAAAGCGCGATACGAGCGCTTTTGCGGCAATCGTCACGCGCAGCAAGCAAAGCATTCGTTTTGGGGCGCCCAGTTTCAGATCCGTCTGTCTTAAGGCACGTTAAAGCAGGCTCAATAGATCAGGCATCGCGTGTTCAAGTACCATACGTACAATCACCGAATGGTGAACGGAGTACGAATAATGAGCATATCTGCAGGACGTTTGCCCAGTACTTCCAAGAATTTTTCAGTTCAGAGAAGGCTTACCTTGATGAGAACAGCTTCAAAAATCACGTACGGAACTTTTGCGGGGCACTGCCCAGCGTCCCTAGCCACTGGCACGAGCGTCTCTGTGCCCCTGTCACGGCGGAGGAGCTATGGAAAGTACTGAAAGATATGCGTGACTCCTCCGCTCCTGGTCCTGACGGAATCCCGGCGGGGTTTTACAAAGTGTTTTCCCGGTCCTCAAAGAGCAGATGCTAGGAATGGTGAACGCATTCTTGGCCGAAGGAAGGAAACCCGACTCGTTTCGCGCGGGGAGGGTAGTTCTAATAGCTAAGCCCGGCGGTGATCCTTCAGAACCGCATGCCTACCGGCCGATAACTCTGCTGAATGCGGACTACAAGTTGGTAGCGTCTGTGCTGGTTAAACGCATCGGCATGGCGCTCCCGGAAATAGTTAGCTTAGCGCAGACGTGCAGCGTCCCCGGCCGCACTATATTCTCGGCGCTGACATGTGCACTAACTAGAGACCTTTTCACCTTCGCCACGCGGACGGGCATCTCCGGCTGTTTTGTCTCGGTCGATCAGGCGAAAGCCTTCGATCGGGTCGAGCACCAGTACTTGCTCGCCGTTCTGGAAAACTTCGGCTTTCCTCGGGACTGCGTGGCAAGGTTGGGGGCATTGTACACGGACGTGACATCGCAGCTTTTTGTGAACGGGCAGCTCACTGAACCCTTCCCCGTGACTCGTGGAATAAGACAGGGTTGCCCGCTGTCGCCCCTCCTCTTCGCCCTATGCCTTGATCCGCTTTTGCGTCGAATAATTGACTCCCCTGCGATACGCGGCTTCCCGTTGCCTGGCCAGGGCCAGGTCAAGGTCTCGGCGTACGCAAACGACGTTTCCCTGTTCTTAAGAGACGAAGACAGTTACGCAGCGTTTTTACGGCTGTATACAGCGAGCTGTCTGGTGCCCATCTGAACAGGGGGAAAAGCAAGGCGCTCCGCTTTGGCGCGTTCGCGTCGGACCTGCCTGGCGGCATTGAATGGGTTGCCCGAGTAAAAGTGTTGGGGGTTGTCTTTCGCGCGTCGGGCGAAGTGGCGAATGAGACATGGAGGCAGTTGAAAGGAAAGGCGGAGGCGCGGCTAGCAGTAGCTGCATCCTTCGACCTTTGTTTGCAGGAGCGCAGCTATGTGATAAAAGCCTGTGTGTCGGCAGCCTACTACTACGTAGCGAGGGTGGCGCGGCCACCACGGCATGTGCTCAGGAAACTGGGAACTATGCTTGGCTCCTTTTTCTGGGGTGGGAAAACTGAAAAAGTGGCCCGCACTTGCTTGCGACTTCCAAGCAGCGTGGGCGGTTTCAGTATCCCCTGTTTAGAAACAATGAGTAGTCTCCTCGCAATAAGGAACTTGCTCAATTGAGCAAGTTCTAGCTAGGTTAACCTAGCTAGGTTAACCTAACATCACTAGCTAGGTTAACCTAGCTAGTGATGAGGAATACCCGGGGCGAAAGCTCTGTGAGTTCTTCCTTGGCACTGACCGAGCATTGTTTTTCGATGGTGTGCGGGTAGGACCCTCAGCCGAGCAGCCACCCCCGTTTTATAAGCACGTCATAAAGTCGTTCAGAAATTTGAGAACGCAACTCCCTGACATTGACGTCTTCAACACACCGCCGAGTAAAATTTGCGAAACCCTCGCAGTGACGCAGCTCACTCAGGACCAGCTCCGAAAGAGCAGGGCGGTAAGGTGGAAGCAGCTGACGGCCTCATTTTTACCGGCCGACGTCAGAGATTTCAGCTGGCAACGCGGCTGGGGGTTCCTGCCCACGGCAGACCGCATCGCAAAATGGGGTGTGGCACCCTCCAACAGGTGCCCACAGTGCGGGCAGCGTGAAACCCTGCAGCACGCGATTTTCGATTGCACGGTTGCAAAGACCTACTGGAAATTGTTAGCTCGGATGTTTGGACACAAACTCGACGCACGAACAAAGTCGCGCGACGCATTTGTTCTGTTTTTACTGTGCGTTGGTGCCCAGATCATCTGGAAAAGGTGCGGCTTTGCGGCTCTCAGAGCGCGGCCTCAAAGGTGCATGTTTCCAATGCTTCGGAAAATGCGCTCGCGTCTATTCGATCACCTGGAGGCTGAGCTCGCCGCGCTGGGGGAAGAGCAGTTCCTTCAGCGGTGGTCCACTCGGTTTATCCGTGTGGTAAACAAACAAATAGAAGTGTCTATTCTACCCTATTGACTGTTGTATTGATCTTGGCGTATTGTCGTGAACTTTCGAGGATGTGATCTACAGTGATCTTTCAGAGTAATTGTGCTTCTACGTGTGTACTAGTTAACTATGGAGAACTGTGGAGTGAACTGTGTGTGTAGTGAGTGGTGTAGTAAGTGAAGTGATACATGCAGTGTGTATGGTTTAGGCGACCCGTGTAGTATTTAGCACAGCGGGTCTTTGTATCGGCGATTAATAAATTTTCTTGAAGTCGGGTGCCTTGACGCCAGCGCTGCCGTACGGCGGAGACGCGCTTGGAGTCGAGGCACCCGACTGCAACGTTTAACCACGTTGCGCTACCCCACGTTGGAACGCGGAACGTGTAGTGTAACCTTTCGTTGCTGTTGCCGTTTGATTTTAGATGCAGAGCATCTGATTCACACGCCTTGTCCCTCCGGCGTCGTCGTCGTGTCGGCGTCGTCGGCGTTGTCACCCCTCCCCCATTCTTCTCGCCGCGCCAGCTGCGCTCTCCGCCGCTCACCCCCTCTCTTCTCCGATAGCGAACATTCTCTCGCGAGGGGCATTGGATTGGCTTGGCTTGGCTTGGCTTGGCTTGGCTTGGCTTGGCTTGGCTTGGATTGGATTGGATTGGATTTGGATTGGATTGGATTAAAGTAGATTGTGTTGGATTGGGTTGCGTCATAGCCGCGGCACGTTGCGTCATAGCGGTGGCAGACGCGCTGGGGCCGGCGCGTGTGCAGTACTCTCTCTTCCGCGGTTTCCTCTCCTTCGGGCGCGCTGCGCATATAACCGGTGTGCCGTTCTCCGGCGAAGCAACATCCGCGCTTGGCTCAAACACCTAGAGTCCACGCCGCTTTACAAGTACGCCAACGTCGTCATCGACTGGGACCGGCTTATGCAGTCCCCTCAACGTTATGCGCGCTATAAAACGCGGTCCCTTCGCCGCTCCGCCTATGCGTCGCATCTACACAGGGGTTCCCGCAAGGGGAGGTGGTAGTTTTTTAAAATTCCGCCAGCTAGCGCGGGCAACAGCAGGCGACGGTTTTGTGCAGTAGATGTAGTATTTTATTTGATATCGCAAAGAGCAAGAACCCGTAATTTTTTATTAAAGGAATACTGCAAATATTACATGCATGTATTGAACATTTGCCTTATATTTGCATAATGTCTTGTTCTTGTTCGACAATGTTGACAAGTTGGAACATAAAAACCGGACTTAGACGTTCAGATTTGGCTGTGAGTATATAAGACTATTGTGCAGCATGTGTTCGGTTTGGCCGGCTAGCTGACTCGAGTGACAGACAGACAGACAGACAGACAGACACAGACAGACAGACCAAAACTTTCCCGTTCAAGTAGCCCAAGAAAGACTATTGTCTTTAGTAAGGTGTCGTGACCTCTCCATTACTGGGATTTAAAAGCTTTTACTAGGCCGGGCGATCACAGCTGAAATACGCAGCTTCGAATCGGTGCACACGTTGGACCTATACGTGATGTAAAGGCCATTTTTAATAGAACTATTTCGAGTTCAGTAATTGCCTTGTTTGACTCAAGGATTCGGTACAAAGGCGGAATGCGTTTGACCAATGCGCAGATCCCATCACGGGTGTATTCAAGCCAAGGTTGCCAGGATCTTCTGGGAACGTAAACGCACTCCGTCATTGTCAATGGACATCCTGTTTAGACACGACAGCAGTTCAAGAACGGACACGCACGCGCGCACACACCACGCGCAAGCAACGCGCGCGTAGACATAGGCGCACAAACACGCACGCAGCGCTTCCAATTGCGCACACAAGTGCGAATACCCACTCACAAGTTCCACGAAATAATTTCTCACGGGTGCACGAACTCTTGTCTATGGTGATGGCTCTCGCCCATCGGAAGTGCCTCTAGCCGTGGGCTAACACCGAGCCCTTGCCCAAAGTGCAAACAGTGGGTCACACAACGCAACACTTTGACTCACCTTGAAAAACCATTCCTCCCAGTGCCGCGGAATAAAGCGAGTCGACGCTCTTTCTGTACGCGACGTGTTGGTCATGACAGAGCGCCTTGATTTGCAGCTTTATCGAAAGGAGGCACTCAACAGATTTGTTTCGCAATAACTTGTCGGGCCCCCTTCCCTCTGTGTTTACAGCAAGCGGGGTGTCCAGCCTCCTGGAGTGATGACCATTGAGGTGGATTGAAACTGGCAGTAACGAGAAACGGGCCTTCGCGCTCGTACTGACACAATGGCTAATAACGACGTCAAACAGGCGGTACCACCGCTTTAAACGCTCCTCCACAATAGAGGTCCGAGTGACTCGACAGGAGTCCCATGGTCTCGCACTCGCAGTTACTCCCGGCGTGTCGGAACTGGAAAGCGAAGCAAGAACGCCCTCTCAAGGTGCTAAAAAAATGGAAGAAAAAAGAAAAAGCCGACAGTGAGCATCCCGAACGATGAGTCGGCGGGCTCCGCGCCGGGACGGACACAATGAAAGGGCATGCAAAACACAGTTCGCTTTAGCACCACAACGGAAGACGATAGCGAGGGCCTGTTCGGTTTCTTTTGTTTGAGCCGACAAAGCGCGTCACGCGAAAGGCCAGAGCACAAAGCATCCGCCCGTAAACGTATGTGCGACCAGCGGCCGCCGCCGCAGCAGCGCCCAGTAGTGCCCCGTCTTCCCAGGCGGCAGCCGAGCCAGTTGGCCTATGCGCGCATGTATGCGTGCAGGCAGGTACAATAACAGGCCGCGTAAACGTCGTTTTTCTTGCTGCCTGTCGGCTTGGCCGCGTTGAGAGGGGAACAAACAAGGGCCGCTTCATTTGGCGCCTTCATTCGCGGTCGCTCCTCACGGGGAGAGCGCCGGGGCTTGACGCCCCGCTGCGACCGTTTGAGAGCTGTCAAAGTTCCGCGCGCGTGGGGAAGCAAAGCTGTTTCGTTCAATTTGAAGTGATTTGAGTGCCGCAATCGCCGCTGGAGGTCCTCCCCCCGCTTTTCCCCTTTTCCCACCGCTTGACGGCTTCTTTTGGCAGCGTCGCAGCGAGGCGCACTCCCTCGGATTCTGCGCGTCTTGCTCGTGCAGCGCACGGCGACGCATCTACGGCCGTCGTGTCTGCCCGCATGCCATAACCCGGCACGCGGCAGATTCGGCATCACGGGCGTTAGCCCCGTAGTCAGGGGGGCCGCCTAGCGCACACGGTAAAAAGGAAGCCGATAGAACGGAAGGAAGCCGGGAAAAAGGTAGAAGGCAGGAAAATCGCGACAAGGAGCTGAAGACACGCGCGGGGGGAAACCGGTGGTGCGGTGGTTGCACAGAAACCGCAGGGAAGTCAGGAATGACTGCAAACTGAAGTCCTGCAGAGAAGCGTGTTTTACGCGTTTCACGTGCAAATGCACCCGATCGGCCCTCGTGCGCCTCAACGACGGCGGTGGCGGCGAAGGCAACACGCAAGCCGCCGCTTGCGTGGAAACGTGTGCAGCTGACATCTTAGACAGCTTGAATGGAAGCGGTGGCGGAGCCGTGGCGTCCCCGGGTACCAAATTGCGCCCGGGCCCTTTCATAAACGTCTCGCCAAAGCCTCTCTTAACTCGCCTGTTTTTCCCCCATCTTTTTCGCTTTCTCTCTTCGCCCCCTCATATGTATATATATATATATATATATATATATATATATATATATATATATATATATATATATATATATATATATATATATATATATATATATATATATATATATATATATATATATATATATATATATATATATATATATATATATATATATATATATATATATATATATATATATATATATATATATATATATATGCGCGGGTGCGTGTTACCTATTTCTCTTTTACCCGTGTTTGCCTAGCGGCTGACAGCACTGCTTTGGAGGCACGCGGCTGTCGACGAGTGAAGCTGCTCAAACGATCTTTCGAAATTGCCCAGGAAGGTAGCGCAAACACTCACCGTCAGAAGCGACCGTTCTCGGGTGAAAAGAGCGTGTGGGCAGCGCGTAGAGCGACGAAGGGGGACAACTTGAAGGCGCCGTGGTGGATATATGCTGCTTCCGTGCCTCTTCAAACCTCCTCCTTCTCCATACGGGCTGTCAGAACGAGAGCCCAGGGTGCGGAAGGCTCGGCTTGTTTCGCTTCTTCTGCCCTGTTCTCAGAACCGCTCGCATCAATCGGACCTCCAAGGTATATGAGTGCAAATAAAGGACCGAAGTCGAGGTTCTTCGCTCGGAAATTGACGTTTCTCGCGTAGCTACTAAATTCATGAGGGAGAGAAAGCTGGTAAAAATGATACAGCCACGCATGAGGCAATGTCTTTAAGTTCGTTTGCTCTCTCTATGGGTTCTTTGCTTCCTTTAATTTGGTTTTAATAATTCATTACTACACAGAAAACTTCATGAACATCTCCGGTTAAACGATCAATATTTCTGTTTGCCGGGGCTTCGTTGCCAGCTCAGAAGTTTACATTTTCCACCTGCAGGACTATATTCCTGATTGTTTATTGCGGCCCCTTCATTGCATGTCTGTAGACTATCTCTTGCTCTCTACAGTAATGATGCCCAGTGCCTATATAGGTGCGGAAAAAGTGATTTGAACATGAGCTCATGAACTTAAGCGAATTCAGTGCATCGAGGGAAAAGGGGTAGAGCAGGGGGGGGGGGGGGGTGCTTGTCTACTGGAAAGAAAGAGCAAATTGCTTCTTGCTGAAATGATTGGACGTTTGCCATCGGAAGGGACTACAGACCGGTTACAGTGCCGCGACCTGGGTGCGGCTATCTTCGACGACGTGACGTCATTCGCCCCTGGTGGCCTTTAAACGCGTTCCTCGTCGTGTCCTTCGGTGTTGTCTGCCCACGTAAACGAGCGCCGGTGCGGCTTGACGGGCAAATTGTACAATTATTGTCGAGTGTCGCTCCGAATTCTGACTTGGGGGACGACTGGATATTATTGTGTGCCAACCTTTCGAGACTACTTCGTCCCGAAAAATCCCGCGTAAAGCTTACCATCGCCTAGTTTCCTAGGAGTTGGCGCTTTTCGACCAACATGAAGCTTCAGTCGAGGCACCAAAGACTAACAGCTGCAACCTCCTGCAATATGACACAATTCAGTCTGTATTAATGGCATTCTAAAGCTTAGTTTGAGAACCTAACTTTCCAGTGTACGCTGAAGTAGTTAGCTGTGGTCTTACGATGTTAAGGATGCGAAAAGCTGTAAAACACAATTATCCGGCATGAGCAGGCAAATTGTTTCTTTTTGATCGTTTTCTCATGTTTCAACATGTGAATAAAAGGCTGCAGCGCTTATATTGGAACCCCATTAATTACTGAGAGCTGAGGTGACATATTTAACTTTTGTTGCTGCCTTCCAGTTGTGGGGCTGCATCCATCTACGCTGAAAATGCTACTGGAAACCCTCTCCAACGTGAACAAGACGCGTGCAACGAAATGTTTCGCTCAAGATCTCACACACACTTGTGTCTGCGGGAGCGGCTTTCGTGACGCTCGCAGACGCCCCAAACTAACAACATACGGTCTGAGCCGCCGTTGCCGTCGATGAATGCAAACGTATTTTCGCTGCTTTTCCACATTTCATCTGATCCACCTGCCGGAAAGAGCGCATGGCACCGGGACTAAGAAGGGAACCAAAACTTTCGGAAGCAAATGATCGAATAACGAGAATCCGTGCGTTGGAGTGCTTCCTCGAACGTTCTGTTCCATTCCGCGACGACCAACATGAGCTCGACTGGGTTTAAAATAGAAAATTCTGCCCTTGTCTCGTGTCTTCCTGATTTGGCTAACGGCGCACTTCACAGCGAAAGATGGCAGTCTACGGTGGAAACCGAAACTGTCGCTTGCTCTGAGGCCATTAAGGGCGAGTGCGGTGCTAGCGCCATCTGTTTTGGTCGGGCCTAACTGCTCGCTGTAAACGATCTAGAGGCCTAATTCTACTACGTCTATTGCGTTAAAGCTCTGTACTTACTCTCTTGTATTCAGAACGTTCAAGCGGCCTCTTGTGCGAGTTCCTTGCCCAGTATACACTATTCTGGTCTCCCGCTTGACTTATAACAACATTCTATATTGCATCATGTATATGTATTTACGCGTGCCCTGGAACTTTCGTAATGCAGGTCGTGAACCATTACTTGCAGGCCCTGTGCAGACTCACTGAAAAAGACGGCAAGACGACGTCATCCATAAGCCTCAAGGGGCTGGAATAATGCTAATTTACTAGTATCGCAATTTTTTTTAATCTAGTGTTGTAGATAGGACTTAAACAGACTATTCTGGAGAGATCGTGTCTCCTGAAGACACCCTTCCTATCGGGAAGTTCTTCATTTGGCTAAAAATTATCGCGCTCATACAGTCCTAACTGTGTACGCCCTGCAAGAGCCCCATGCAAGTGTCCTCAGCTCACTGATCTCGAAATTCTGCCATGACGGCGGCGGTTGCGGTCGAATCAATGCCTTCTCAAGGACCTTGTACAGACAATTGTTACATACTGCGAATCCCTCGATTACTTGGTTGATGGCATGGATGTGACGCTTCGTCGAGCAGCGTTTCCTGTGTTCAAGGGCAAGAATTTACAAATATTAGCATGGCACTAAACGTCAAGCCCTAATCAGTGCGCAATGCGGACGCGAGTTCAGTACGGTGGGCTTCCTTCGGACTGCTATAGTTTCTCGTGTGCTGCCCGTTCTGCGGCACAGAATTCGGTCGCATGAATTTCTGTACCCAACTGTCCCTTTCATATAATTCCTATGAAACTCCTCATTGAATAGACATCAATCAATCAATCAATCAATCAATCAATCAATCAATCAATCAATCAATCAATCAATCAATCAATCAATCAATCAATCAATCAATCAATCAATCAATCAATCAATCAATCAATTAATTGGTAAGTTGACCTAACTCGCCGTTCCGAAATATTGCCTATTGTTTTGGTTGTGCTGAGCTGCGGCAGTTCCTGCAGAAGCATCTGAGTTGGCTGGAGGGCTGCTCTACATCCGCAATTTTAGGAAGAGGAGGAGGGCGAGGAGAAATAGGATGGGTGTCGCAGGCCGTAACGCGTTCCTTTCATTTGAAGTTGGCAGATAACGAATTAAAGGGGCCCTAAATAGGCTTCTGAAGGTCGCCATTTCAATCGCGCAATCGCTAGAGTACCCCTTCATGACAATGTATACCAAATATTACACCTCTGCGTAAAGCAGGGGCCGCACAAGCACGCAACAAAAATCCTTTCTTTCTTTCCTTGCTCACCTACCGCTTCCTTGCCGCCACACTGCCGTTCTCTGACGTGCGACAGACTGCTTGTGACGCACCTTGTGACGCACGAAACTCTGAACAGTACGGCTGGCTATTGGTGGGCCCCGTTAAATGCTGTAGCCAATCAGCGTTCCCGGCTCTGGGGGAAACGCGGTTGCGCGCGGCGCTCCTGCACCGGCGGCACGGCGTATTCGTCCTGCACCGGTGGCACGGACGAATGTAGATCGTCGCCATCCGTTACACGAGCTTAGCTGAGTTTGTAGATATAGCGCGTCGTTTACAAGGTATGAATAACGCTGAAAAACACGGAGCGTCTCTGCGGGCACAAACGCCCGCTACACGCGCGACCGCGGCTAGCATCTGCCTGCACGGTCGACAAGCAGCCCACTGTGCGGTGTATGCACGATACGGCACATACCGCAGCAGCTAAAACTTGTCACCGCCCGCCAGAGCGGGACTATTGCTAAAAATCAGTTTGCATATACGTGAAAGGGGGTGATAGTGCAGTGAAAGATTCCGCGGGGATCGTCGTCGTCGCGGCCTCGCAAAGCCGTGTCTGGATAACTGCGGCGGTGCTAAGCCTTTTCCCAGACCTCGGCGGGACCAGTTCACCGCGACAGCGCCGCATGCCGAAACGCTAGCGAGCCGCCATAGTCGTCGGGGGCGATCTTCAGTTATTGTCGTTAGCGAGCATGTTGTGTTTGGAAGCCCCCTATCTGGCGTTCAAACGCTCGTTTCCGCTATTATAAAACTGACGTGGCGACGCTGGCACAGCCGGCGCGAGGAGCCGTTCGATGCGGGCCGGCCACCGACCGACCCCGCTGAGCGGTAGCGGATGTAGTAGGCGGAGCTTGGCCGTCATCTGCTAAAAAAAAAAAAAAAAAGCGTGACGTACTGCCAAGCGGAGCCAATGGCTGCGCGCATCTCGAACCAACCCTGTTTCTCTAGGTGGTCTTGCGCCTGGTCGGTGACGTCACCGCTTCCACAGTGCTTTGGAGGCGCGGTGAAAGAGAAAATGCGCCAGGCCTTATTGCAGGCCCTTTTTAATGATCGATAACTCGGCTAATACTCAACGTGTTTAAATCATTTTTGCGGCAGGACGTTCTTTGATTACGCACGTAATGATTGCGCAAGTAACGATTGCGCACGTAAAATCGCAACCTTTGGAACCCTGTTTAGGGCCCCTTTCAGGAAGGTCGACCCTTTCTCACGGTAGCACCTACACTTCAGGTATATAGCGCGTGTCTAAATGCACACATCAGTTGCCATCATAATCAATATTCGTAGCAGTTAGTTCGAGAGAGGAACAACTTGCGTGCAGTAGCAGTAGCAGTGGTGGGCCCACTACTTGGTTCCTTAGGGGTGGGCCCACTGCTAGGAGTGGTTCCCTAGTCCGGGAATCCAAGTGACGACCGTCCGGCCCGCATCTCAGTCTGCGATGAAATCCACCTTCATAGTCACGTCGCAAGAAGAAATGAAAAAGCGTAAACGTTTGTGAAGAGTATCCAGAACAACTACGGAAATGGGAGTTCTAGTCGGCAGTTGCACCTATTTCGTGCCAGTACGGGAATTGTGATCCCGTGCTCCACGTTATTGTGATTTAGGAGGTAAAGGATAATTTCCGCAGCCTGGAAATGTCAACCGTGTTGAAAGAATTGATAAGAACCCCGGCATAAAACTGAAATATGGGAGAGTTTGAAAGTATGAATTTAGATGGCTGACGTCAGAGTTTCCGAGTGCGCACGTGCTTCAGGTTGTTGCAAGCCCCCGCTTCGCATGCACCAGTCGCCAGTCACTTAGCGCATGCTGCTGCAGCGTACAATCGATGTGCATAGAAAGCTCAGTGCGGCTATACGTCTCTTCGAAATGTTTGCGCAGAAATGCAAGTCTGGAGTGCGGAAAGACCCGGCGGTTGAGCAAATATTTTCTTCTCGGGACATGTAAATGCTCATGCAACACGATGTATGTCGTTATCATTTCTAACATATGCCAGAGCCCACAACTCAAGAGGGATCAGGGTTCGCGAGCGGCAAAATATACGCGTCCGCATCCAAACCGTCGATGAGAAATGGTCGGAACGCGTGCTCGGCATACGAGGCTAATTCACTGGCCCGCAAGCCGAGCGCTGCGCGACCTCCAAAGTGATTGCGCCTGTCCGGCGGAGCCAGTTGTGCCGAGGCGAAGAAAGCGCGGAAGGAGGCGCTCAACAATGCATCGTGCCGGTGTCAGGCGGCGGACAGCGGCGCATGTACTACACGGACTCTGGCGCGGGCTGCGTGGGCTTCCCCAGGTTTGAAAAACGAAGCGGGTCACGCTCGGGTCAACTCGATTCGCGGCCGGCCACTAATGCCGCCGTTGGCGTCGTGCGCTTGTGTGCTCTCGGCGGCCGCAACCGCACCAACGACTCCCAGCCGCAGCCCCGTCTGGCCGCACGCACTGCAGGGAGGAAAGATGACGGGGGTTAAGCAGGGTGCGCGCAGCGAGACATTCGTTTCTCCAACGGCGGGCCGACACGTCCCCCGCAGAGCACGGTGGCAGCCCGTCGGGGCTGCCAGCTCCGCCACCTTCGGCGAAGGGCGGCCGATTACGCCCACAGGACGTTCCTCGCCGAGAGGCGTCCGTCGCTTCGCGCGGTTCGCGCGCGTGAAAAAGCGCCGAGTACATCACGCCGCGCACCTTGGGGCCGACGTGCTGGATGACTGACGCCGCCGTCCGACGAGCCGGTGCGGCGTGGGTGGTGGACTACCGCGCACTGCCCGAGCTAGATGAAGTGTGCTACCACACCCCAGGCAGGAAGGAGCGGCGAAAGGGCACGATGACAAACATTGTCTAGCGTGACATGTGATCCGCGTTGTTATCGAAATGGGCCCCTGCAATAACAAAAAGAAAAAAAAAACGCCTCCTTAACATATCGGGCTAAAGTGCTGCGCTACTGAGCCCGAGTTCGTGAGTTAGATTCCAGGCTGCGGTGGCTGTTTTTCTGATAGAGTCGGGAAGGGAAAACGAACGAGTTTCGGAACGGTTTAAAGACGCCGAGGTGCGTTAAATTATGACCTTCGCTGCCGATTACGTCTTCGGCATATAAGACGGTTGTATGTCGCCAAACTTGCGGGAAGGCTAGCTATGTCAATCTCAGTATAGGTTAACAGGCCCGCAACCTTAAATTTCGAAGTTCACATTTTAAAGAAAAAAATGTTCGACTAATGTCCGCGTAAACATCGTAGTTGTAGTTGCGCCTGCTATAAAGCTGTTTTTTAACACGAAAGTGTTTTACTCACGGATACACAAAGATTTTAGTGACATCATATCCGTCACGGAAATGACGCCAGTACAACAGAGCAAGCGGCCTGTAAAGGGTGCACCCTTGCACACGGGTCTCCTTACGGGGAAGCGACCTTTAGTACTAAAGAGTACGTTATACTTGGGGTTGTTCGTTTTAGGGTTTTATATTTTAACACGAAAGTGTTTTATGCCAGTATACACCAAGATTTCCTTGACGTCATATCCGTCACGGAAATGACGCCAGTACACCTTTGCGGAAGTGACCCGCCAGCAGGCCATCGCTCGCCAAGCACACCCACAAGACAGCCGCCGACCCGCAAATCATGCTCAGCTGCAGATTTCGCTGCACATTTCCCTTTCGTGTATTACCGATTACTATGACAGAGAAATCAACCACAGTTTTTTACTCTGATCAGGAATCACGTCTGCCAGACATTTGCAGAAAACTTAGCAAGGTGATGCCGTGAGTATATGTCAAGTTGCTTACATACTGTCGATTGCCTCGTATGCCTAAGATATTTCAGTACACTTTCATAAGCGTTTCATCAAGCAAGCTGTAAATAACTTCGGCCGGGAAGATTTCTATCTCTAACTCCCCCCCCCCCCTCCCCCCTATTGTAGGAACGCACGTCCGCGAAACTGCTGGGAGGCATGTAAACCATAAAAATTCAGTGCCACTCCACTTTGTGAAGCGGGATGACTAGAGGAGGTGTTTGTTGATTACTGGGTGGCCACCAACTCCCGCTCAAACAGCGCCGTCATTCGTCCACGCCGAAGTCCTGCGTATTCCGCCTCGCGGTATTCAGGGTCCCGACGTGCACCACTGCATCGCGCTTACGCTTGGAGCCCGCGGCCCAATCGTCGCCGGGGGTCTCGTTCCGCCGCCTCTTCGGGGAGTTAGCCTATTTTCTTTCAGGGGCGTAGGGGCTGGGGCTTTGGCGTCTCCTGTCATCGTCGTAATCATCGTCTCATGTAGTCATAGTACTAAAACACCGGGAAACTCGTTTAGGCCTCGCGCTAGAACGTAATGCATACCGAAAAAACATCGGGACACTTGTTTACGCCTTTGCGCTAGAGAGCGTCGTGCTTCAAAGACAAGAGACATTTACAGCAAAGCTGTGTACCTCTACCCGCAATGGTGTAATCTCCGTGGACGAAAACGCCGAGGTGCCAAGAATACACTTAGACACTGCATGCTTCGCCCCTCCCCAGGTTTCACGTTGATGGAGATGGCCCGGGATTTTTTTTTATCGGTAGGCTTCTCCGTGCAACCCGCAATGTGGGTAAGACGCTTACGGGTCATTCCATGCCAAACGTCCCAGCCGTAAAATCGACCATCACAGATTTGCTCAGTAAAAATTGTGGGCAATCCTCGCTTAGCCCACAATGCTCCCTGAAAGTGTTTTTGTCCAAAAAATTTTTTGTTCTTTTTCTAGCGGCCCTTTTACCGCCAGGGTTTAGAGCAAACTTATGTCTGTGAAAAAATTCATGAAAAAGTAACTTCTCTTACAATGGCCACCAATTTTTGTGAACATCATGTTGACGCGCTGGACTGCTCTATGCCGCATTTTGAAAATGATTTTTTTTTTTTTGCTGTGATTACGCCATTCAGAAATACACGATGTCGAGCATTTTCAAACATTTTTAGCAAATACGAGCACATTCTCTCAGCCAATGAAGCATTTCAGCATTGTGGAAAATTGGTAAGAACTATATTTACACTGAAAAAAGGTGAAATGTGCGAGAAAACGTTTGTCAAACTTGGGAAAATCTCCTTTTTGGCCCATATTCACCTCGAAATTTCCCATTGTTGTGCTCGTAGTAAAAATATTAAAATACAAGCCTATCACTAGTAAAAATGATCGCAATTTATTTCAGAAAGTTTAATCAAAACAGTTTTTGTTTTAGCAGAGAAAAAAAAAATTCAATTTGTACAGTGACACTACTTCACCCCGTTATTCCACAGAGCGTCTTCTCTGCACGGCATGCACCTGCCTGCATAAAAGAGGCGCGAGCCAGCGGGTTTGCGCTACAAGAATACCTTTCGCCGCAATGGTATTTGTAGCGCCAGTACAGGAAAGAGGAATAATTTGCGTGTTAGTGGGAAAAGTACAACGTGGAGCTAGCGGTTGTGCGCCCATTCCATGAGTTCGGGTAACTCAACGGCCGGCTGGACATGCCGGTGCATTTAAAGGAGCAGGGTATGTTATACGTGGTATCTTTTAATTATGCCGAAAATTACGAAATAAACAGCGGCGGAGTCATCGAGTTAAACGGATTTATTTGTATGCGTTAGCGGGAATTGCATAACCCGATGCTTTAAATGCACATCTGATGTCCAGCCGTTGAGTTACCCGTACTCATGGAATGGGCGCACCACCGCTAGCTCCACGTTGTACCTTTCCCACTAACACGCGAATTATTCCTATTTCCTGTACTGACGCTACAAATACCATTGCGGCGAAAGGTACTCTTTTAGCGCGCCGCGAACCCGCTGGCTCGCGCCTTTTCCATGCAGGCAGGTGCATGCCGTGCAGAGAAGACCCTCTGTGGAACAACGGGGTGAAGTAGTGTCACTGTACAAATTGATTTTTTTTTCTCTGCTAAAACAAAAACTGTTCGGATTAAACTTTCTGAAATAAACTGTGATCATTTGTACTAGTGAATGGCTTGTATTTGATATTTTTACTACGAGCACAACAATGCGCACTTTCAAGGTGAATATGGGCCAGAAAGGAGATTTTTCCAAGTTTGACAAACCTTTTCTCGCACATTTCACCTTTTTTCAGCGTAAATAAAGTTTTTACCAATTTTCCACAATGCTGAGATACAGGTACAAATGCTTCATTGGCTGAGAGAATGTGCTCGTATTTGCTAAAAATGTCTGAAAATGCTCGACACCGTGTATTTTCTGAATGACGTAATCACAGCAAAAAAAAAAGGAAAAATATTTTTTTAATGCGGCATAGAGCAGCCCAGGACGTCAACTGGATGTTAAAAAAAATGGTGGCCATTGTAAGAGAAGTTACTTTTTCATAAATTTTTCCACAGGCGTAAGTTTGCTCTAAACCCTGGAAGTAAAAGGGCCGCTAGAAAAAGAACAAATTTTTTTTGCACAAAAACACTTTCAGGGAGCATTGTGGGCTATGCGAGGATGACCCACAATTTTTACTAAACAAATCCGTGATGGTCGATTTTACGGCTGGGACGTTTGGCATGCCCTTACCGAGCTTACATTGATCTTCCTAAAGTGGGCTTCGCTTGTAAGCACAAATGCATTGCTGCGAAGGCGTATATCATGGCGCATTGCTGGCCTTACGAATGCTAGCTTTCACTCTAAAGTTTGATCGTTGTACAACTGCGCCGATTGGAAACTGCGCGAGGCACGCTGTGCGTGACCAGCCCTTCCGAGCTATTCACCACTAGCAATCGGCGCATCGCCTTCCCCGTCTACCGCATTGGCATACTCAAAGAAATGGGAAAGCGATGCTCATATGGCTTCACTGTGAAACGGCGTAGAGTGTGGAGGGGGGGCACCTCTCTGCCCTTGTCTCCCTCCGCCGTAAGGCTGGGAAGATCGAATCGCTGCCGAATATGTTAGCTTCTGTAAAGGTCGAGGTGAAAGCTTTCAGCAGTTAATACGAGTTGATGAAGAAACAGGCAAGTGCGGCCCTTTTTTTTGGGAAACATTTTATTGTTGCTTGTTTTTTGGATATAAATTGCAGGAAATCAAAGTATATGATGGGGTATATGAAAGCTGCTCTCACTCTGCATACTCTGCAGTCGTAGCTGTTTCGCGACGGCAGTTGCGATGTCCGTGCGTGTTTATCGTGCTTGTTCGCGAAGTGAGAGCCCGTGTTTAGCGATATTCCAAGAATGCATCAAAGAAAGCAGGCGGAACTCTTCTGCGAACCGAGTCAAAGCGTCCTCACCAAAGTTTGCCTCCTCTGAATGCTTCGGTCTGGTGGGCTGGTACCCCACCAGCTCGTGTCGCTGAATTGGTAGATTTTTCGCTTCTTATTGCACGTTCGAATTAAATAGTACCGTAAGCGATGCTCATCTTTTGCAAGCATCCACTAGCCTCGTTAAATTTGTATAACCTTATGTCAACATGAACTTGCTCGGCTAGGTAAACTGGCTAATTAGTTTTCTTCTTTCTCTTTCATTATCACTACTAACGATAATGCTTTTTGCTAAAAAAAAAAAAAAAAAAAAACTGGCGCACTAGTGGTGCAAGGCTGGAGAAACCACTGAGCTGGGGGTCGTCCACGCTTCTCCTTACACTGGCAGCGGGTCCCAGGAGAGAGGGAGCAGCCGGCCCCCAGCAGTGCAAAGCCGTTTTGTACGGCACTGTAAAACAAATACCGTTAAAGTCTGTACAGTGTTTTACTCAGTAGCAACCGTCGTCACCCCTTTCGTCGTCGTCTTCTGACGGTACCGCCGGGTAGGGCAAATCCTCTTGTAGCATGTCCTCGCCTCGGCAGACCTCCACTTCTTCGTTAGCTGGTACAGTGGCAGTCTCCACGTGTGGATTATTGGATTATGAAGGGAGGGATGGCTTGACAGATTCGTCGTCATCGTCTTCGGCATGGCGGACCCGTGGCGCGCCGGCCGCTACACGATGACGACGACGAAGGCAGGAGCTCCTCATGTGGCGTAAGCCCATGCGCAAGCCTGGACGACGCACGCCGGGCGGTCGTCGCGAAGCACGTCCTCACGTGCGCTTGGTATATTTAACAGCAGAGATGTTTAGGCCGGCAGAAATCCGTCCGGCGGAGACAGAAAACCCTGACCGCACGAAGACGGTGACGAGGAATATGTCAAGCCATCCCTTCACAATCCGCACGAAGAGATGGCTACCGGACCATCTGACGAAGTGTATGGTCTACCGAGGCAAGAATGCACTACAAGAGGATTTGCCTACGGAGCTGTGCCGTCGGAAGACGACGACGAAAGGGATGACGACGATTGCTACTGAATAAAACACTGTACTTTAATGTTATTTGCTTTACAGTGCCGTCCAAAATGGCTTTGTATTGCTGGGGTCCGGTTGCACCCTCTCTCCTGGGGATATCCACCTAGTGTGGGGAGAAGCTATGGGTCGACCTCCGGCTCTGCTGTTTCTCCAGCCTTGCACCAAACTGCAAGCTGAGCTTTCCTTCTTTTCTTTTTTTTTTTTTTTTTTGCTGTAGCCACTGCGCTACGGCTGTGCCCGGTGCCTTGCGCCGGGACGCCAGGCGGTCGCCGTGAGTAACGCACTCACGTTTGCTCGGGGTTTTCTCTCTACGTCGGTCTAAATAGCTCTGCTCTCAAACTTTACGGCCCTTGTTAAAGCTTTATACTGTATTGTATTAGTAACCCAGCAGTGGGCGCACGTTGCTTGAATGCTTTGCGTATTCTTTAGTAGTTTTAAATGCGGAAGTATATCTATATCTCACTCTTGATGTGCCGCCCTTTCGCCGCATACGAAAAGGCTATTAATAAAAAGCGTTGGGGCCTCCATATTTCGATATCAGACTCCTTAGAAGCTTTAAAAAAATGGCTTACCGGTAATAAATCTGTGTGTAGTAGTGAATCGGAGTTTAAAGGCACCGGTTAATAGCTTTCTACCTGAATTCGGGGGTCTTATGGAGGTATATATTAAAAGGCGCTTGGGCCATCATACTTTGATGTCAGGACTATTATACTGCCTCCGAAAAAGTAACTCTAAAGGGGCTACACGCTTAGCGCTCTGCAGGTATTAATGGTGTTTTACGAAGGTGTTTAATATAAGGACGCAGGGCCCTGATATTTTTATGAAAGTCTTCTTAGGTTTCCCATAAAATATTTCTCCTTAGCAAAGCCTTTGTGTATAGTAGTAGTGAAGCCGAGTTTAGAAGGACTTAGTCTATATAGTCTTTTATGGGGATACATGGTGTCTTACGGAGGTGTTTATTGAAATGTCATAGGGTCTTCCTGCTTTGGTATCAGGTTGCTTATATGGCGCCAGAAAAATTTCTTCCCAGCAATGCTTGTATGTGTATTAGTGGAACCGACTTTCAGTGTACTGCGGAGAGGTTTAAGCATTCACCTGCTTTGCGTGGCCTGTGGCTGGCTTGCTTCTCTGAGGCTTTTGCGTGTAGTCGTATATATATATATATATATATATATATATATATATATATATATATATATATATATCAAAGTTGCAGTCCTTATTGCCAGTGCTGTTTGGCGTTTTAACAGTGTTTTATAGTGCCGAATGAGATATGATTGCCTTTTTTTTTTATGCAGGAATAAATAATTGAAAATTCAAGTCGAGAAAAAATGCGCCGTTTTTTCCGGAAGCGGGAATCGAACCCACAACCTCCGCATAACGCGTGCGGTGCTCTACCATTGAGCTAGTTCCGCGGCGACTCCCCTCTCGACTATACCGCGGGGTTTTTTATTTACGACTGCTCAGAGCCCGGTCAACTAGTCTGAAGTTCAGTTCAGCAGTCTGAAATGCCTTTGGCTATCCCCGACTTCCGACCACGTCTTACGTGCGGCCGCTGGGAAAAGACGTTCTACGTCTTCCCGCGTTGGTCGAGGGGCGGCGCTAGTTGACCGGGCTCTGAGCAGTCGTAAATAAAAAACCCCGCGGTATAGTCGAGAGGGGAGTCGCCGCGGAACTAGCTCAATGGTAGAGCACCGCACGCGTTATGCGGAGGTTGTGGGTTCGATTCCCGCTTCCGGAAAAAACGGCGCATTTTTTCTCGACTTGAATTTTCTATTATTTATTCCTGCATAAAAAAAAGAAAAGGCAATCATATCTCATTCGGCACTATAAAACACTGTTAAAACGCCAAACAGCACTGGCAATAAGGACTGCAACTTTGATATGTGTCCTTACGGAATCCCTCGTCCCGTACGTCTCTGTTCTACAAAATGCATTACGAGGGTTCTGGCTTCAGCAGTCTGAAATGCCTTTGGCTATCCCCGACTTCCGACCACGTCTTACGTGCGGCCGCTGGGAAAAGACGTTCTACGTCTTCCCGCGTTGGTCGAGGGGCGGCGCTAGTTGACCGGGCTCTGAGCAGTCGTAAATAAAAAACCCCGCGGTATAGTCGAGAGGGGAGTCGCCGCGGAACTAGCTCAATGGTAGAGCACCGCACGCGTTATGCGGAGGTTGTGGGTTCGATTCCCGCTTCCGGAAAAAACGGCGCATTTTTTCTCGACTTGAATTTTCAATTATTTATTCCTGCATAAAAAAAAAGGCAATCATATCTCATTCGGCACTATAAAACACTGTTAAAACGCCAAACAGCACTGGCAATAAGGACTGCAACTTTGATATGTGTCCTTACGGAATCCCTCGTCCCGTACGTCTCTTCTGTTCTACATATATATATATATATATATATATATATATATATATATATATATATATATATATATATATATATATATATATATATATATATATACAGCGAATCAGAAATAGGAAATAAGGGGCTCGGTGAAAAATAAGAAAGAAATAAAGGGTTGGCAGTCAAGAAAACCTAGGAATGCAAAGGGGAGGTTGTTGTGGGTCATAGAAACAGATTAATTTTTTGAGTCAGAAAGAAAGGGGTGAAAAAATGCCCGCCGCGTGGGATACGAACCCACGACCTCCAGAATACCGGTCTGGTGCGATAACCAATACCCGAGAAAGTGGTGGGGAAACATCCCCGCCGGTAGCGTAGTGGTTATCGCACCAGACCGGTATTCTGGAGGTCGTGGGTTCGTATCCCACCCGGCGGGCATTTTTTCACCACTTTCTTTCTGACTCAAAAAATTCTGCATCTGTTTCTATGACCCACCACAACCTCCCCTTTGCTTTCCTAGGGTTTCTTGACTGCCAACCCTTTATTTCTGTCCCCTCTCTCTCTCTCTCTCTCTCTCCTCATATATATATATATATATATATATATATATATATATATATATATATATATATATATATATATATATATATATATATATATATATATATATATATATATATATATAAAGTGTCGACTGCTGTGCTCATTGCTTAGTCACTGGAGTTGAGGCGGGTGATCTAAAGTGTTCCCAAGCTTAGGCGTCCTCCATTCTTGAGGTGTAGCGGTTCTTTCCATAGCCATTAACGGAACTCACGCTAATTTGAAGCGGACAACATCTTCCGTACTAATTGCAATGACCAAAAGTTGAACGGCAATTTCGAAAGTTAGCCCAGTGATGAGTATTTTATTTCCTCGTGGCCCCCGAAATTCATGTGACTAACCGCGGAAATCGAGCTGTATCACGTAGTTTAAAGGGCTGTTTTGAACACCCATATCATATATTACAGTATTTTAGAGCGTTTCTAACGCCTTAGCATCAAAGACAGAAAAAAAAAACACGCACATGCAGGCATATAAAAGAGCGGCCATAGATAAACACGATAACGTCAGCCGTTCCAGCTTGAGAAATCGCATTTCGTGCAAGGTGAGGAACCGGAAACCTGAACAGCGGACGCGGGAATTTGGCAGAGCATCAGCGAGAACCTCTCCATCGGGCTCAGAAGTAGAATTTCCTGCGGCGCACGCCTTATCGGCAAGGCCCAAAACTCTCCGGCCACTTTTTTTACAAATTATTAATTGGCGCATCAAGAGTAAAAGAAGAATATTGCGCTTCGTGATAAGCGTATCAAGGAGCGGAGCTGCCAACTAATTTAATTCCGGCGGATACCGAGGTTGGGCCCGAACAAGCGGAAACTCACTGACAGTAATTGGCGTTAATAAACACGCACAATCCTCACGTGCGCATTGGTTACCGTGCTTCAGGGGCCTGAGCTAGATAGCAAGCAGGAGGCAGACGGAGTTTTTTTCAGAATATTTCAGTGCCGAGAGCGTGCGCACTTAGAGTCAAAAAGCTAATGCGCGATTCTGGTTCTCATTAAATGGCGAGGGGAAGAGCAGGAAGAGCTGGAGTACCGCGTTAATACCCTTGATCTTCAGAAAGGCGCAAGAACAAGAAAAGGGGAACTAAATCTGGAGGAATATTACGAGGGGGAGAGAAAAAAACAATCATAGCAGCTCCTGATGAGGGAAACATTATTAGATTTCGTACAACAGCGGTAAGAGAACGGTCCTCCAATTAGCGCGGCTCTAGCTTCGATACAAGGGCTAATTACTGAGTGGCGCTGCCTGCTCTCTTAATTTTAATGGACAATACGTTAACCTCGTTCTCGTTTATTGCCGGTATTCCTTACCACCACGACGTTATACAGGGCGAAAATAGGAGCCTCGATTGCGGTGGATCTGTTACAGCCGGGTTAAAAGTGACAGCTTCCTTTACTGGTTTCGTATACGTTATTTCTTTTCATTGCCGAGCTCTGCTCGTAGATGGAAATTTCAGGGTTTGCTCCTCTTTTTTCAGAGAGAAAGAAATACTGGCTGCGTCGTTCACATCTTCGTACAAAATTCCTTCGCATGTTACTTTGTGCAGTACTTCGTTTACTTTGCGTTCCATTGGGCAGCTCCACCACCACCACCAAATACACACAACAGCATGAGTAGATTCCTGACACGATTGTTCCGACCAACTGATTCGATGGAGCGATATTCAATAAAACGCTGTATTGTAAGCTGCGCTTTCAGGTGAGCTACTTTTTTTGCTGGAAGAAAAAAAGAGTGCAAAACATGAGCTTACCGGCAAAACGTGGAATAAATGCAGGCGTACAAACGAGAATGACATTTCACTGGTGGGAAAAACTTTCATTTTAAATGCCGGAAAGAGCATGCTCTCCTAATAATCGGGATTATCTCATCGATTTATTGAGTCGCTGCAAAGTGGCCTTTTACAGTGGGCGGCTCCACTTTATTGAATAAATTTTCACCTCTTTTGTGCTTTGCAGGGGACTGCTGAGGCTACATTTGCAAGCAGGCGAAGTTGTGGGCTATGATTGGCCGGCTCCGTCATCGATAGCCACTCGGCTGGATACTATAGAACTTCGTCTTCATTGTGTACCTGTGTGCGTGCTTGCGTGCGTGCGTGCGTGTAAGACAACTGCCTGTTTCTGCTTTTCCGAGTGATATGGCGGTCTTTCAATAGATATCGAAACTGTAACTTCCACACCTTAGGCGGCGATAACTCTTTGTATAGAGTCAATTTAAACAAGTCACCGCACCTGTTTACAAACCTCCGTCATTTCCTTGTTTTTTTTTTTTTTCCTTCTAAACTGAAGCGTTTGGGTGCTTGCAGACTGTCGTGAGCCAATGAACTGCCGCATAATTTAGGATGCTCTGGAGGATAGAGCGGCTCCTATAAGCTAATAAAATGTTTTCCTTGAATTGGTCCGCTCCAGTGTTTATCGATCTTCTGCAACCACTCCTTCTTTTACAATGTATACCTTCTACACTGATGTTAGCCTCGCATGTCAAATTTAGACATAACACAAACTAAAATTTTTTACAACCTTATTGGCCAATAAATTTGCGACCTCTCGCGGCGAGAGCGTACACTTTAAGGGTGGTTTGCTTGAAAAATGACCTTTACAGTAAAGGGGTGTTCTTGCGAAAATTTCAGGGTGCTGCACAAACATTGAATCACGAGTGGGTGCAATCACACATTCTCACATCGTTGTACTCATACAGTACAACATATTCAAACTTTGGGTGTTTAACACGCCGAAGCTACACCTGAACTGTGAGGCCCGCCGAAGTGGAGGGCTCCGGATTAATTTCGAGCACCTGGGGATCTTTAACGCACGCGGAAATCTCAACAACAGCCTTTTCGCTTTTCACCTCCATCGAAAAAGCGGCCACCAAGGCCGGAATCGAATCTGCGTCCTTGGCCCAGCAGCATAACGTAAACAAATTCACAACCCTAATACGTGTTAGGTAAGTAAGGAAATCGGCATAACACGGCGGAATGGTCAGTCCATACAACGTCACCTCATAGAATCTCTGCCCTGGTTGCTTTTATAGCGAGCAGTAGAGAATCACTGGCCAGAGTCGGTGGGCTTGTTGGAAAATTCATGCATCTTGCACGAATTTCGATACTAAATACAAATCTCCGAATATAGTGCGCCAACTTACATTTTTTTTAAATCGTAAAGCAGGGTTTGAATATGGCTTTAATTTTGTTGTTTATTCTTAATGTCACATTTAATAACGTGTGCGTATCTTCAGCAGTCAAAAGTAAGCTCAAATTCTCGCCGCCCCTAGTTGCATGTGTAAAGCTACCGCGAGCCGCCATCGAAAATGCACGGGTTAGCGGGGACGCGTGCAGGATGAATTTCGTTCCTGGTCAGACGTAAAGTGCACATTCTGTGTGCAACCACGTCGACTACCTGCGCGGCGTTCGCGGAGCACGGTGATACCCTTGCGACTACATACTGAAAGAGCGCTTGTCACGCATACAGAGCTCCCCGCACAAGGCTCAAGCGAGAACGCCGGTGGCATAGCGACGCATTCCCGCCGCGTCAACGAGCTGTTCAGTGGCCTGGGAAACGATGTGGGGACCTTGATGTCACTAGACTATGCAGCTCCTTACGTAACAGCCCGTGAAGGCGCGGCGCACAGCACTGCATGCAGAGGCGCGAAGCACATGATGCGTGCCACGGCGGGGTAGGTTGGGGTGTCGTTAAAGTCGCTACGCGTTCTACTTTATTGGCGCCGTAGGCTCGCCTCGGGCCGTTGAGTGGAGGCGTGCGGGGTGCCAGGAGGAGACGCCGAGGAAGTTGTCTCCTCGTGTGTCGAAGGCGCCTCTCCTGGTGAGGGCCGGTACGCCACTTCGCGTGAGCCCTCGGCAGCGGCAGCAAGCGGCAGGAGCAAACGCCAGGAATTTATGGGCGCCGCATGCTTTACCGAACGGAGGCTGTTTCGCCGAAAGAGCGACAGGGACAGGCGGACGGAAGCCGTGGGCGCACGCGACGGAGAGGGAGGGAAAGTCAGGAAAAGAGGTCCTACGCGATGCGCCTCCGCCACCACTTACAGCGGCAGCAAAAACAGCCGCGGTAGGGCAGGCTGTAAATCTAGAAGTTGTTAACGTGTCCCACGTAATGGCCGCCGTTGCCGCCTCTGTCTCCACCAGGGCCGGGGCCCGAATTTCGAGGCTCGGAGTAGATCACGTGACATCCGCTTCACTCTCGGCATTTCTTATGCCGTCTCTCTTTCTCTCTCCCTCTCTCTCTCTCTCTCTCTCTGGCGGTGTCTCGCCTTTGCTCACTCGTCATTTCTTTTTTTTTTTTGCCTCCCCTTTTCTCTCTGTTGAGGCGATGCCGAACACCTTTGGGCCTCGTCAGCCTGATTCCGCGCAGCGGCCTGAAAGTTGCGACGGTGGAGCAGTCCATCCGCCTAACAATGATGTCAAACGCGTCTCCACGGGGATGCAATGCAACCCGAGCATTCAGCGTCAGTCGTGGTACACAGCTTTCGTTACAGGCACGAACCAAAACGAATTCAGGAAGAATTAGGTTAGAGTGCCTGCTTGGAAATGCTACATGTAAAGTAAACTGAACCGAAGGCGTTCAGAATCAACGCTGGTAAGATCACATCAAACGAAGTGGGAACGGCTGCGCTGGTTTCACGGTCATCTTCGGCGGTACTTCGCTGTATCGATTTAACTGATTGAGGAGTCTGTCCTCACTATCTCGTGAACCCAGGCCTACCCTAGCACTTAAAGGAGATAGTCCTGCTCTACGAGCTCGTTTCGGCACTGACGCGAATACAGCTTCATTATACCAGCGGCAGCCACTCGTCTTCCTTACCAGCACTGCAGGTTTCTATCGACGCGGCTCGGTTCCGCTGCACGCAACTAACGACGAACTGCGCGGATGTATACGCGCGATGCGTCTCCTCTCCGGCAGTCGTCGTCGTCATTCCCAGCCTCTCCTTACACACGGCGAGCGTACGAAAGCCCATTTTATGATCGTGTATTTTTTATAGGCGGGGTAATAATAAAATATATTTATAACGGCGACCGTAAATATGTCGGGCCCGGATAAAAGGTACATAAACCTGCTTGGCACGAACAGCCATCATTTGCGCAGTTACGGCCCGAGGAGGATCGAGCGCCTCTCGGAGCGCCACTTGTACGCGAGAGACGGCCGGCTGTGGGGCGAGGGATCGGAAGCTAAGATGACAGCCGCCCCTGCGCGGGCCACAGGGTTGATTCCTCTCGCACACTCCAAGACAAAAGGCACACCTCACCCAGTCGTATCGCGCGGAGCACAAATTCGCTGTGACAGCCGCAGGCATAGGCTCGACAAAGAAGGGACAGCCCGGCTTTCCAAAGCCCCTTTTTCCTAAAGAGCCCCATCGATGGCGTCGTCGTGGTGCCCCCTGTTGCGTTTTTACGGGAGATTTAGAGCTCGCTGCATGCGTTGATGTGCGTACATCGTCCAGACCCAGCCCGTCTGCCAGCTGTTGTGCGGCCGCGGGGAGAGCGGGCGAGGAAAGGAGCTCTCGGAAGCCCGTAAGTGTGACACTCTCTCCTGGCCAGCGTGCTCTAGGTTGGCGGTGCCACCGCAGAGGGCGTCCACGGGACCTTCTGGCCAATTTCTGGGGCGTGGTTTCCCCTGGAGCAGAAGGGCACGTGTTTCCCAGTGTGTGCATTTTGACGCGTGAAGAAGCCCTGATTTCGCAGTCATTTTCGCGTGCAGCAGGCCCTTCAGAAAAAGGTCAACGCGACATTTCGGTCGCCATCAACAGTACCCAAAGCATGTCTTGATTTCCGTGCGTGCAAATGCGGGCTCACTATTAATAAAGGTTTGGAAAATAAAACACATTTGTCGTCAGTACTGGGTACTAAACCCTGGCGCTACATTTTACGAAGAGGGAGTCTAACTACTCGGCCACCTCCCCATTAGAGTTAAGAGCAAACTTTAGGACTTTCACACACAATGTCACTATGAAGTCCAGGAGGTTGAAGCCCGTCATACTTGGAACCAATCTGCTTCAATTGGAACCATAAAAAAGCGAAAGTATAGGCCAGTTGCTGGATTAATCTCCAAGTTCATCTCGTGCAAGAACAACACTGCTGAGTCCCGCTCATCATTGCATTGGGCAAGGGAATGGCCAAAACCGATCGGTTGCAGAACCGATTTAGGAGCTCAGCTTGTGTCCATAAGACAGAACGGCTCCAGGTCATGGGGTGTCTAAAAACCCTCAGAAGTGCGTGTATAAAAGCTTACCGTTTAAAAAGCACACTGCCTAACACCTGCAGAACAACGCACATAGCACATGCGACATTGGCCAATGATGAACATTTTCCCCGTAACATGCCATAAATGACGGCTTGGGTCTGCTTGCTTGCTTGCTTGCTTGCCTGCTTGCTTGCTCGCATCCTTGCTTACTAGCTTCCTCGCGCAGACTGCTCAGCTTCCCATTTGATTCACGTGGCGACTTTCTTCGTGTAAGTTCACATTAACATCGGTTTTTTATTCGGCGAATCGTTTGGATGACTCCGATGAAAACTGTCACCACTTGTTGTATACTTCCGGATGTAAACATGATGAATTTTTAATCACAGACAGGTTGGAACAAAATAACAAAAATACGGGACAGATTCCTTAGGAATCCACTATTGCTCCCAATATCAAAAAAGATACGAATGCCCAGATTACTTTTGTGCTTGTCATTTTTACGAAACAAGCGAATTGTAAACAGAGTGGCCGCAGTAATGTCAAGTAATAAAATTCACTTCAATTTCCCAGGCATGCCGCAGCGGAACGCAGAGGGTGATAAATTAAGTAACAACTGAATACATTACTTCTCACGGTACTCGCCTCTGTTGTATTGTGAGGGTTTTGCCTTTTATTGAAGACACGTAACAGGACAAGCGAGGAGGAACAAGACAGCGCTTTAATGGGAGAAACACGTACCGCCAAGTAAAAGACGAGCGCAAAGCATTCGCGCCATTCTCAGCCTCTTCACAGTCGGCCGCGCAGTCACGATCAAAACGCCAGATTACGCGGAACCGCTGAAGCAGAGACCCTCCTCCACCAGCAACCGCGGGTATCCGCCGTACCGCCCCCTCCTAGCCGCTTTGTGCCGGCCTGTCCAGACGAAAACCTGGCGTTCCGCCACCGTAGTTCTCGCGAAGCCCCGTGCTCCAAAATGTCCGATCTCCTGCGAGACTCGCTCCATCACCTTTGTCGGGCTCCGCGGCTGCAGCCGTTTCAAATGGCGCGTGCGCGCACAGACAGCGATGCAGCGGCTGGAGCCGCTCGCAAGAAATCAGCCTGATACGCATCGGCCCTGGGAGCGCAGTGGCGTGCCTCTTGTCGCACCCCGACCGAGGTCTGGCTCTTGTAACGGGCCGGCCTGAAACAAGCCAGGTTCTGTTCCGGCTCCCTCCCGGCCCCTCCCGGCACCTCCGCGTTCTTTGTTCGCACGCTTGGCCCGCGGCGGAAACTTCTCGAACCTGTGGTTTCCCCTCCTGTGTGCAGCTACTCCTCTCCCTCCTTCATCTCTCTTTTATTCCCATTGTTTTCCCCATCCTTGATGGGTGTGGTTGGGCCCAGGGCATAAACAATCCCCTCCTTGTCCGCGTGGCAAAGACGCTTTCACATCAAGTATCAAGCGGAAAGGAGATTGATTCATTCCTGTCGCTTTGGCGCTTCTTGTTCACAGCGAACACGCATTTTATAGCGACGAACTTAGCGGGTCTCTTGAGAAACTTGTATCATTAGAGACCGTGGGATACGTAGCTGGGTGTTGCTGCAGGAAGAGGCTCGCATTTCAAAAGGGCAGCACGGGCTGTCTTCGCGGCCCTTCTGGAGCACTGACACTGACAGGGACTGGGGATATGACGATGGACGCCTGGCTCCAAGTAAAACTTGTGCGCAGGATGTCACGACGCATCGCCACAATCATGAAAGACTGCTCACTAACGGGATGGTGCCGAATGATGAATGGGATCCCGCTCACTCAGAGGTGGCCCTCTCACCACCAACTAACGTGGGGTAAGGAATGAGGGGGAGGCGTGGTGCCGCTGCTCCTTGGAGAACGTTGCACGTAAGAGGAGCAAAATGACATGACTGTCTTCAAGAGCTCGATCCTGATGCCCCCCTTCCCCCCGCGAGACGTATAATTGTGGTGCACGTGTTCTGCCTCACTGACGTTGACGTGAGGGCGAGACTGAGAAGGATCGTGATACGTTTGCCATGTTATTCTATGTTTCTGGCAGTTCCTTCGACAGAGAAATTTACCCTGATTTTTTTTTAACCGCAGTATACTTTGACAAACCCCGAAAGGGTATAATGTTTTTATTTTTGTTTTTGGTGTCGCTGTTTCCGGTTCTGGTCACGGGGACTGCACCGTTGTAAAAACAAAGGGAATTTATAACAAAGGGAATATATTAACAAAGGGAATATATAAGCGTAACAATTTCTTCAACTACCCGGTGACTAGATATCCTAAGGCACCGCCCCCGTATTACATCGCGCCGCCGCAAATAACTACCACACACCATGCAGAGTATTTGGCCGGTCAGTTCCATCTGAGTACCCCGGGTTGACTGTTTTAAGGCGAAAGCACCAGTTGTTCGGTAGGCTGGAAATACGCGTCCTGCGTAAGCCAAAAAAAAAAAACATCCCCCTCGCGAGGGGCACGGTCAAATGCAGAACATTTTCGGGGGGCGCACGACGTTAAGTAGGTTGGGTTACGTTAATGTTGTTGCAGTTGTTGCTGTTGGTTGTTATTGTTGTTGTTGTTATAATTATTCTTGTAATTAATGAGGAGTCGTAATTAAGTGGTCACGTGATTACTAGTGCACGGTGATTGCACTCGCTTGAACTACGGGAAACTGGGTGCGTTTGCACGCTATTCCCGGAGCGCAGGCGATGACTGGATTGGAGCCCCGCACATACCCGATTTTATCTGGTTCGAAAGAAATTGACAGCGAGAGCGAACACCGAGAACCGCCCCATCACGGCACGACCGCGCCACGACCACGTCACGACTACGTCACGATCACGCCACAACTGTTGTTGCTCCCGCGCCAAACTACGACGCATGCGCGCCCCACCTGTTGCTGAACGCGATCCGAGCACGCAGAGAACTCGCGAGGAGCAGCGGAGAGCAGGCGAGGAGGAGTGGGGGAGAGGGCGCACCTGGAACGGCTGTTGCGGACGCCGAGGCACGCCGACAACGCCGGGTGACATCGTGAGTTAAAGAAATGCTCTGCATTTAAAAGGCGCACAAGATTGCCGGCGGCGTTAACAAAGTTGAGCAGGTGAATTTAATTGAAAATTGGGCAACTTTGGGTCTGCCTCAGGAGTGCGAGGCAAGCGAAAACGCCACCACAGATCTAATACCGAAAGTGGGCATAGTGAGAGCGTAGTGGCTTTCGACCTAGGTGCGTGTGTTAGCGACATGTACAGAGGCTTACATGAGTGATTAAAGCATGCTAATTACAGATGTAGCAATTAGGCGAGTAGCAAAGACTTTCCCGTTAAGTGCTCTCTTTGCTTGACAATGCGAACATGCGGGTTAGTTACTAACCTGACGTTAGTAACATCACCATGCGTCCTCCGCTGAAACCTGCCGCTGCCCCAGAAAATGGCGTCCGAGTAGTGAAAAGGAAAAGGGGTACGTGCAGGCCTGACGTTAGGCTTGATGTTACGCTTTGAGCTCTAGAGTAGTCAACCGGTACCCACAGGTTGCCGTGCAATGAATTTGACGTCGCTCGGCAGGCATTAAATCTCAGCGTTACGGCCACGTGACTTTAAACATAGATACATCGACTCTCAGTAATTCGAAGTAACTGAATTGGAATGTTCGGTTAATTGGAAATGATGTGCTGGTCCCGGCAATTTCGCATGCTGTTCAGTGTTTGGTGGCGAAAAGCGAAAACGCCCGTGTGTTCGAAATTTCGGAGCACGTTAAAGAACCCCAGGTGGTCAAAATTAATCCTGAGCCCTCCACTACGACGCGCTTCATCGCCTGTGCAGCATCGGCGCGTTAAACCTCACAATCGATCGATCGATCGATCAATCAATCAATCAATCAATCAATCAATCAATCAATCAATCAATCAATCAATCAATCAATCAATCAATCAATCAATCAATCAATCAATCAATCAATCAATCAATCAAATAAAGCAAATTAATGGAGGGAATTGCTCGATAGTTCGAAGCTCAAACCCATTATACCGGTCAATTGTAAGCTATTTCGCATAAAAACGAGAAACGATAAAGATCCCCAGGTGGTCAAAATTAATCCGGAGCCCTCCACTACGGCGCGCCTCATCGCCTGCGTTGCGTCGGCGCGTTAAACCCCACAATCAATCAATAAAAACGAGAATCGGAGGACCGTCATTTCCCGATAAAGTTCAAAAATTGTAAACACAAGAACAGCGCCGTGTTCTGTACTGATGTAGGCGCCATCGCAACTGAGGAAGCGCGCAGTTGATAGAGCGGCAGGTGAGCTGAGGCTAGCGCCAGCGCACGCGTCTCTCTTTTCTTATCCTCAACCTTTGTTGCGCACAGCGCTGTGTGAGCAGCTAGTGTGGTGGACGCTTCAGGCTTCGATTTTAGCGATAAGTTCGAACTCTCTTGGCAACCCATGTCGTACGCTCCACCTGGTGACGAAAGGCGAGATTCTGAACGAAATCAAAAAAGAAGACGTGTTGCGAACTAATTACCACGCTGTCCTCGTTATTTTTGTTTAATTGGAAGTTCGGTTAATTCGAAGTTTTTCGCGGTTCCCGTGGACTTCGTATTGACGGGAGTCGACTGTACAGGGCTAAGAAGGGCGATTGGTCAAATCTTTCATTCATTGTAACGCATAACGAAAAGAAGAAAATAAAAAGACACGAAGAGAAAAGGATGATGATGAGAGAAGGACGTTCACCCATGGGGCACAAACGCTTTCGCGTTCATACATGACAAGTTATCCTATTTTTTTTTACTGCTTGCCGTTTGCGTACTCATTGACACCGACAAGTGATGCCCGGACATTAGTCGAGGCTTATGGGAATAAACTACTTCTAGCCACATCCTGTACTTTATTTCAAACGAGACAAACGATCACTCACGCCGAGTGTCCTAATTACGTTTCGCCACTGTTGTCTGCCTGACCCTCGGATGGATCGCTTCCCATTTCCCCCCCGACGTCCCAGGTTAAATTTCGAGCTCGCCTTGTTGCAATAAGGTAAGGCACTAACGGTAAACACCCGTACTTTTCCGTAATGGCGCATGCGTTTTGTAGATTTGACGGTGCAGGCACTGGGGTGCGCGACTGATTTGGAAGCCACATTTTCCCATTCGGGTCAAGCATCAATACTTGTATAGTAATTTCGGTCAGTGTTCTACAAACCACCGCTCACGGGCTTGGTTCGACCCACGGAAATCTTCCGTTCGGCTGCAGTGCCTGGATTTTGCAGCCACCATGGCTCCTGTACAGCACTGGCTCTGCGATTACGAAGAACGTACGCCCTGCATGCCGGTGGCCCACGCTGGTTTGCGCGCTACGTCGAAAGGCCGCCAAAGCGATTGGAACGCGTGATGGCCTGGTCACATCAGCGAGTCGCAGCACTTGTCCTTCAATTACCTGCAGAACGAGAAAAACAATGAATATTAAGTCTGCTTACGTGCTTTGAGGGCGAAAGCCTAGCGATAACCAAAGGCTTCTGTACTGCTACATCGTGTTTGCGTCCCTTTCTTCGCTTTCGTTTCTTTCCCTTCATTTAATAAAGGCAATCAATGAATCAATCCTTTGAAGCGAATTCATGCGGCAGCTTCCCCACAGTCAAACATCTCCTCCGCGTCCACCCGTCCTACACGCGAGCCGCCCCGTGCACCTGTCACGGCGCACGCATCAAGCGAATTCTCGTTCCACTCGGGCAACGTGCCGGCTTGGCGCTCGGGTTTGGACACCTGGCTGCTGCTCTGGCGGGCCGGCTCCAAATCCCACGCGAACCCAATTTATGTTCGCTTTACAGCAGAGGCCATTCTGGGACCGTTCGTGTTGACTCCGACGACGACGGCCGCGGTCAGTTTTCCCGTTTGATGAGACACCTAACGCTTTCCCCTTAAAATACAGGGATACGGCAGGAGGAAAGTCCCTTGACCAGGGTCTTACTTTAAGCATCACTTGCTTTGCCCGTGTCGTACTGATTGCGTGGAATTCCCCGTGCAGATGGTTCAAGCTTGACAGTTCTCGACGGCGTTCCAACCGGGGAAGACTCCGGTCCACGACTGAATGTTTGCCTTTATCTATATGTATCATGAAGACGCGTAAAAATTAACCACGCCTCAGGATTTATATCCTGCTGCGAGCCGCTGTAATAAATAAAAGAACTCAAGTTTTGTTTAGAGCATAGGTTCACGATACGGTGGTGTTGGAAAGAAATTACAGCTGCCAGCGCATAACAAACATTATGAACATAGTGGCCGTGTATCGAAAGGACGCAGCTTAATCAATATAATCTGCACAGGCTTTTCTGTATTAGGCATTTGTCAGAAATTTAGGTGCCGCGTTTGAAGGGGCACTCCGCGACCTCGTATGGATTGGGCAAAAGTGTTAATATACATAACATATAAAAGTGTCAAAATATGTTTATGTAATTTATAAGTGTTAATATAAATGTGTTAATAATACATAATCAAATGTAGGTTAGATTTTTGTATTGAATGTTTTTATGCACTTGTTTATTCCTTGCCGCGTCAACACCGTGCCACATCTGCAATGTGGACCTTCAGAAAACTTTTTTGAGGGTGGCTGCATCATAAGGAAGTTATAGTAATGCAGAAGAAAGAAGAACCCTTAGGCGAGAAAGTCATTGTGACCAGGTGACATATTGTAGGGCAGTAATGTTTCCCAAAAGCTAATTTTCTCTCTTGCTTACGTTACAATGAGGCGCCCGCCCCACTCAATACTTACACGCTTTCATAATATTTATACTTACCTGCCTGGTGCGTCAAGAAAATTACACTAGCTTCAATTACATTACAGATTTGTCTGTAAGTAAAAGCTGCGCCTAGCTGTACAGTCAGGATGGACGTACATATCACTCATACCGACGAAATCCCCGACCAATGATTCACGCGCCGCGTTATGGCGCACTAGCTTGCAAACCGGCGCCTTCCCACATTTCTGCAGTCGCACACTGGTTTGATGCCTCGGCGCTGATGAATACTCGGCGGCCATGTCGCCGCATCCGGCCGTCAAGTCCCCGCTTTAATATCTGGAGTACGGGAGCGCGCGTGCATGCGGCGACGACGCTTTCCCTTCCAAACCCCGCCCTCAGCCAACCCCCTCTCGGGTTCATTACCTGTGTGCCAGTGTCGTTTGTCACGACAAAACTCGCTCGGAATGATGAATGTTCCGCAAACAGAGGATCCGGGCTTCCAAAGCCATGTATTTCCGTGCCTGCGGGACATTAAGCCGCTTCCTCAGCGCGTCTGTCTTCCTCGCTGTGCGTGCGTCTGAGCCCCGAGCTCTTGCGCCCCTGGAAGCAGCAGCAGCAGCAGCAGCGCCGCCGTCGAGGCGGCGTTCGCATATACGCCATTAATTCTGCGATGAACGACGGCTGCAGTTCCAGTTGTAATCTATGGAGTCCTCTCCTGCCCTCGCTCGCCCACGCGCGCGCACACACGGACAGACGCGAGCACGCATGGGCCCGCACACGTGCTGCTCCAGGTATTAGCAGACCTTTTGCGCCCGCCCCTTTCTCCCCCCCTCTCCCCCCTCTTCCCTCACCTTTGTTACAGTCTTCTGTTTCTCGAAACGCTCTTTGAGGAAAGCGCGAAACGCTAATGCACCCAGCACGAACTCGTGCGCTGCTGTGGTTCTGCTCTTGGAAACAAATGGTCCCCGCTTTCTCCTTGCACTGCTAATCGCTTCTTTCAGCTCTGTCACACGTCCTTATTTTCTTCCCTCCTACTTCTGTACTTTCTATCTTGCTTATTTTTTCGTGAGTGCCAAGCAACGCTTTGGGAGCGTCGAAGATTTGCAACTATACCTGCGGCAAGCAAACTTAGGCGACTGACTCCGTATATTAGCGGGCATGCCGCAAAGCGTATATGTCATCCGGGGATGGGAAGAATAGCATAGGGTGGAAGTTTTTTCTGTGTTTCTCACACATGCACTCGTCCGTCCTTCCTGAGGAGCATCCGCCATCCAGGGCCTGCATTTTTTTGTTTAATTTTGTAGAGGGCGAATGGTTTGCTGCACCATACGAAATCATCTTTTATCGTGTATATACTGCAGGCGGGGAAGGCCGCAGTCGAGCGGTGCATGTCGGCCAGGATGGGGAGTTTGTCCGCGGGAGCATCACGGGTGAGGGAGAGCAGGGGCATTCATGACGATTCAGGAGAGGTCACGTTAGCACAAACTGAGGTATGCGCGCACGCATGGCACGGGTGGAACATCGTTAACAAAGAGAGCGCCACGTAATGGGATCAGACATGAATCCGATCCAGGTACGTTAGGTGTAAGCCGGAGTTTTCAACAAAGGTGGAATCACAGCGTAATAAAAGAGCTTATATGCGATAGTATCTATCCCGTTATCCGGTCTCATTTGTGGCCACTGCATGCCGTAGGCGTTAGAGGGTGACTTCTGCTTTACCACAGTCCGCCACCGCATGCAAGGCGAGGAGCGGAAGGACGTAACTCCCTTCAATCCCTTCCTGAACGTGTGGGTCCTAATTTTCACCTTCTCCGCATCCCCGTAGCTATAGGTAAGCGGAAAAGAGCAACCTAACGTGAGGTAGGGAAGGCTGAGAACTGAGGAAGAGACCACTTCTTGCCCCGTTACGTGGGAGTCCCCTCCCACTTCAGCTACCATACTCAACAGCTGCAACTCGTACCCTATGCCCGTGAGTGCTATCACAATTTGAATTACTTTGGGAATTGCTAAACGCAGCAGCCATGTTTTGCTGACGAAAAAAATGCCACAACTCTTTCCAAAAATAGTATAAAAGTTACAAACTAAATGCTGTACAAAACTGCCCCACCAGATACTAGGACTCTTATCATCATCATCGACAGCCTACTCAGGTCCACTGCAGGGCGAAGGCCTCTTCCATCACTCTTCAACCCATCCTGTCTTGCGCTGCTCCAGTCTATTCTTTGCCCCCGAATCTCCTTATTTCATCCCCACATCGTGTCATTAACTGCCGATCACTTTATGGGCTCGCCTTGTCGTCTTAGCTCGCTAACGGTCCATGCGGCTGCCGGAATAGGCGGCGCAGCGAGATAACGGGCCCAAGTAGAGCCTTCTGTACCGGCGTCAGGGAGTCACGCTGAGGAATAGAAAACCACGTGGTTCAAATAGTGATAAAAGTTCAAACCTCGTGAACCGCTGGCGCTTGTCATACATCTCCCCGTTATTTAGCGCAAAGAAAACTGCAGGTTCATTTCAGGCAAAATCTGTGTATATAACCGGCAGCCCCCGCGTTCATTTAGGTAGGAACGCTCGTTGGGTTGGTTTTTACAATGGTAAGCGAAAAAAGCGGCCCGCAAAAAAGAAATGGCGGGTTCGAAATGACGCAGAAAGGCTCCAGCCGCGCAAGAAAAAAATGGCGTGTTCGAAATGCCGCAGAAAGGCTCCAGCCGCGCAAGAAAAAAATGGCGCGTTCGAAATGACGCAGAAAGGCTCCAGCCGCGCAAGAAAAAAATTACGCGTTCGAAATGACGCAAAACAGCTCCAGCATACAAAATTAAAGCAAGCGCAAAAAGAACAGAACTCCCGCTGGCGCAGTTTCAGGCAGAGGGCGCCCGAGCACTGCAAAGGCGGTAAATTTGAAATGCATTTGGGTGCACGCAGTGAGCGCATAACAGCGCTGTGACCATTATGGCGAATCACTGCTCTGCACTTCCGACAGCTTTCACATTTAGTGGAACGGCTTTAATTTTTTTATTGGCCTCCCCCTTCGTCTAGACCCGTTTCTTGGCTATCCATTGCGTCACCCTGTTGGTCCAATGGTTGTCATTTCGCCTCACTGCAAGATCAGCCCGAGCCCATTTATTTTTCTTTATTTGAACTATGATATCGCCTACTCGAGTTTCCTGTCTGATTCAGGAAGCCAGTTTCTTCTCCCTAAGTGTTATATTAAGCATTCTTCGTTCCATGGCCCGTTCAATTGACCTACGTTTGCTTTCCAGTTGTTTTGCCAGTATGGCGCCAAGTTTCACCTCCATATGTCCTCACCGGCGGTATGCATTAATTGTATGTTCTTCTTTTGAGTGATAGAGATTTGGGAGTGCTCTTCCTTTTGGAGGGCTCTTCAGTATTTGGGAGTGCTTGCCGAGTGCACTCCAGCCCATACCCATTCTGCGTCGAATTACTCTCTCGTAGTTGGGGTCTGCACTGACTACCTGTCCGAGGTAGTTTATATTCTTGTACTTGTTCTAGCGTTTGGTTACATATATGCTGAAAGGGCGCTTTCGGCATGTTTATTAATCCTTACTTTAGATATATGCATATTTATTTTAGCCCCAACCAAGCTTCTTCATACTGAAGAAGCTCCACATGCTGGACTGCCGAAACTAGTTTTGCTATTGCAGCCAGCAAGGAAAATAAGTTGGCTGCGCATCTGCTCACCTCGTTGCAAATATCGCCGAAAGACGATAGTCTTCTGCCGCCCCTGCCCCATAAATGAATCTCTTCTCTTCCCCGCCAACCTCTCCTTATCTGCCCCTCCGTTTCGTCTCTCCCACTATAAATACGAAAGTCAATTGCGAAAGTCAAATTGCGAAAGTCAATTGCAAGGTTTGCGAAATGCAATCGAAAGGTTAGCGAAAGGTTTGTCAATTAGATGGCTCGCGCCATCTACTGGAATCTTTTGTTACTGTTGAACTTGGAACATTGCCGGGAGGTCCAGTCTCGCGCGAGCGCTTTTTGTATTTTAGGGTATCGACGTATTGCCTCAAATATGCCGAATGTTTTATTTTTCCCGAACAATGTTGAGAAGTATGAACTGTGTCTCCAGATTTACCAGATCAGGAAAGTTTTGCCTATATAAACCTATCGTTCAAATATTCTTTTATTTTTGTCCGGAAGGCTGTATCGAGAGGCAAACAATCAAACATTTTTGGTTTTTTAAAGACGTTTTAAAAGAGAGATTTTTAAAAGCGATTTAAAGACATTTTTTTTTTCAAAAAACCCCCAGCGAGGGTCAAACTCGTGTCCCATTCAGCGTGATTAGAGCACTCTACCACCATGCCATCGCACCAGTTACTGTGCAGTGTCAGAAACGAAGCATAAAAACGTTAATCGCCTGGAACTTGGAACTGAGTCTCTGTTATTGCTCGTGCTTTAACCTGCGCCTGTGCAATGGCTTGTGTTTTGTGCGCCCCTTGGATTATTGCTCACCTTCGATTGGAATACAGTAGCTCGCAAGCAGAATTGTTTTCCTTAAAAAAATAACTGCCGTGCTCTGACAGCAGGCTGGTGGTTCTCTGATTCGTTTCGTGGGTGTTTCGTAGTGTGCGTACGCTACACATATTAAATGTTTCTGGTTTTACCTGTGCAGGTTGTCATATATGTGAGCTCAGTCCGTGAAGAAAAAAAAAACTTAGTTTCTCATTTTGGCGAAACTGAAGATCGCAGCCTCACGTCTTGATGATGATTGCCTTATGGCGCATAGCCAGCGAGGGGCAAAGAGCACCAAATCAAGTTCTTGAGGTTAGTTACGGAAGCCGATCTGCACTGCTTCTTTCGCTGCTGTTTCATGGCGAATGAAGGCCAACACCGCGGCGTTTAGTTCTTGCGCGCGTTTTTAATTTATCGTTACTGCGGTCAGCGCTGCTTACACTGGTCTGCCACTGAGGACATATTGATCAGATAAAGCGAGTTACGGTTCGTATTTCCTTTTAAAGCTGCCTGATTGTACGATGCACTGGGAAATCTCTCATTACCTTTGTGGTATCACTGGAAACACTTGTGAAGTCTTGCCTGTTGACATGAAAAAGTGCTTGTCACGCACATCGCGCATTGTCACTTTCGCAACGCTATGTCCGACCTGGCATAGCCACTTTTAGCAATTTCGTTTTATACACAGGGAACAACGTTTTAGATAAGCTGTTCTAACTATAACGTGTGCCTTCAAATTAATGAAACTTAAAACGAAAAAAAAAACATTCACCCAAACGAGTACAGCGACGGCATCTTTACAGCAAAGGAGACACCACGGAGCAGCGGGAGACTATGCTCCGTCTTCCCGTTGGTCTCTAGTGAAGTGGGGTAAAACGTTCGCCCGCAAATCACGCACAGAGCACCACGCTCCGGCGTTTTGTTTACCCGCAGACCAGGTTTATTGGCAGGGAGTCAATGAGTAAAAAGAAAAACAGCGGATCAGTTTTTTTTTTTTTTTTCTGAATTCTGTAGCAGCAATCCGGGAACGTGCATATTGGCAGCAAACTGGCGACTATTTCTAAATGGAGGTTCTTGGCTGGGGTAGGCTTTTTTTTCACCACTAGCTGCTTGCTGGCGCCTCCTGCATTGGACACCGCGCATGGGTGGCCGAGGTACGTCTAGTTGTGTCAGAGTGCAACGGGCGGTGGTGTGTGTGTGGGCGAGCGGAAAAGAACGGTGCGTCAACGTGCGCGGCGACTTTAGTGAGTTTCGTGAGGCAAACGTGGGGTTCCTGTGCGATCTCTCTCATTAAACAAATTTTCTTGTCACTCAGTTTTAATTGCTATGTAATTCTTACCTGCTTTTGTAAAACAGTCTCAGTACGTTCCGCTTACCACTGCGTTCTCCGTTTTTCTTTTAATTTTAAGCACGTTTTTTACGCCCCAATGCCATTGTTGTGGTTTCTTTTGGGGAACTTGTTTCTACTTCAATCGTCCCATGTAATCTTAGCGCGCTTCCCTTGCCACTCGTGTCCATGCCTTTGGCGCCCATGTGCCTGTGGTGGACGAATATCTATATTTTACTCTCTATACGTCCCCGACGCCCTTGTGTCTACAGCTCTTCCACTCCACGTCATGCACCATCCATCATACGGGCAGAAGTGGGTTGGGGGGGGGGGGGGGGGAGGCGGGGAGTTCTAAAAAAACGTTTTTTTTCCTTTCCCAAGAGCCAGCCATTTGATTAGCCGTCAGAACCATCCCTGTCAGCCTACACTCACACACCCAGCTGCCACCAACTCACCCACAGCACGGGCACCTAAGTAACGCCGAAAATCACAGCACCGCGAAAGTCGGAGAAAGAGAGGGATGGAACGTGAAACAGGGTGACGAGGACACATCAGCGATGGCGTGTCATCGTCGTCGTAGCCTTGCGATCCGTACCCGAAGCGTCTCTTCTGAGTAGACTCGGCGTTTGGCACCTGGCTCCTTCCGCAGCCGCAGAGAGACGTTGGGAGAGCAGAGGCGTGTCACCGGCGAGCGTGGGCTCACTCCATTTATCACTGCCTGCCATTTCCCTCCGACCGTGGCGGAGCTCAAAACCTGCCTCCGAAGACGTCGTCGCTCGCGGTCCTTTCGTCGTTAATCCCCCAGCAACCGGAACATGTCGCCGCGAGGGAGGTGAGCGAGTGAAGCCGTCGACGGACGCAGAACGACGTAGTCTGCGCGCTGCTCTGTGTTATCGCTGTGTTCTAATGAGGGGCGTACCCATGTGGCCGCCCGCTTTTCACCACGCCTGCGTTCTGTTGAGAGAATACAAGCTCAGAAATTTGGAGCGTAAACCCGGGCAGCTGTGCAGGCCTTGTTTGCTGCGCGCGCTGTCGCTGGTCTGGCCCCTCTCACGGCAGCCGACCAAAAAAGGCCAGAATTCACATGCAGAAAATGTTTGCGGACCTAGACTATACGGCGCGGGGTGAAAATAACCGCAGCTGATTCAAGATAATCTGGAGCTGTTTGGTGCGGCAGCTCTGCTAAAAGCCGTTAGACAACTGTAGGAGGGGTTTTAAAAAATTGGAAGGAACGCTAAAAACAAAAGACTTACGGCATTACAGGCGACCGGAAATGCGAACACTTCAAGCTTTATAGTTCCGCTTTCAAAAGGAGAGCCCACTTTAGATGTTCGATTCAAAGTTCGATGAAACGGGAGACATCTAAAAAGAAACAGACAGCAAAACTCAATAAAAGTATATAATATGGTAGTAGGTATCAGAAGTCACTGTGGGACAAGTACATCCTCACCAAACATAAAACATTTCCAACCTCCCAGACATTTCTTTCAGAAGGCAGGCCTTCCAGGAAGCTAGTAAAACCACCACAGCAAAGTGATAACTCGCATACAACAAGGAGTCACCTTGAACACTAAAACTGCTAACAAGCTTGCAGGACGCTCAATACTTTTCGTCGTAAAAAATGCCACTCCCCATGCAGTCACAGCTACAAGCGTCCATGTCTCTACACCCTAGCAGAACAATCTCCTGATCTGGAAATTGCGCACAAAGCAAGCTATCCCCCTCAGTAATAACTGTGCGAAAGTACTTTGCATAGCACTCAAAAACTGCAGAGTAATCAGCCCTGAAAGAACTGGGATGAGCTGGAAAGCTGCCCACCTGAATAAGTCAAAATTCTGAAGCATGGAGCCAGCCAAAGTATAGATGTTGAAGTACACATGCGGAGGGCCAACAAAAGAACGAACACATCCAAAGGAGTAAGAACGTCACAGACGTCGACAGTAAAGTCCAAGAAGGAATGTGGATGTGATTAGATCGCGTCATTAAGAGTTAGAAAACTTTATTGAAATACTGGCGAGTTAGAATTTAAAGGCGTAGGTTGTCACATACTTATGTGCAAGAGGAGACGGCGTCCCTTACGCCACAGACGCGGGGTGGTACAGAGTTCCATGGCAGACCTCATGATCCATGGAATCTGCGAGCCAGCTAATTCTCCAGAGGATGTAGGAAGAAGAGGTCAGGCCACGTGTAGGGGAGGGAGCCTTAAAGGGCAGGAACATGTAGGACAGGTTCGGGTGTTGGGTCGACTGCGGAGCGACAACGTTATACGAATGTACCGTAAAAACCCGCGTATAATACGAACCCGCGTATAATACGAGGTGTAATTCGGGGACATCAAAATCAGAAAAAAAGTTTTCATCCGCATATAATGCGAGGTAAAGAGCACATAAAACATTTATTTGCACTGCAGTTACCGTTCAGTCTTTGTCAGTTTTCGCTGGCACCGTCTCCCGACGTCCGTTTAGTCATCGTCAGGGTCGCTGCCGCTGTCTGCTGAAGTCGCCTTGTCGGAAATGTCTTCCCACAGAAAGTGGTCCTCAGTGCTATCAAGGGCGTTCGAGATGCCGCATTTCTTAAAAGAGCGACTGACGAGCTCCTCTGGAATGCTGGCCCACGCATCCGCGATCCAGCCACAAAACACCGCTGGAGAAACCCGCGTCAGCCATTCGGTAGCTGTCACTTACGGGTATCCTGTCCTCATCCACTCTTGGTAGCAGGACCCGATGCAGTCTTTGAGAGGCTTGTTGATGCAAATGTCTAGCGGTTGCAGCTGCTGGGATGTCATTCCTCCTGGCATGACAATGAGTTCGGTGCGGGGTTCGTGCAACAACTTCTTCACCGAATCGGCCAGGTGGCAGCGAAAGGCGTCCAACACGAGCACTGACGGGAATCCCCAACAGTGCTCCAGGCCGCCGACACCACACAAACTTTATCCAGTCAAGCACCAGTTGCTTTCTCCACCCACGAATGCTGCCTTCGGTAACGCCGAACTGCCGTCCTGCAGCGCAATTTCTGATGGCCTCGGCACATAAAATAACTTTTCTTTTAATTGCAGCCGAATACTGTTTTAGTGCACCCGACATCTTGATAGACTTGCGGTGAACGTGCCGAGATCCTTCGCGTAGTCAAAACAATCAAAATGGCGCCAGCTGAGAGAAGCAGCAGCCAGCTAACGCCACAGCAAGATGGCGCTCCCTCCGCTGAAACCGAAAGTGCAAATTCTCGGGGGAAAACTTTGGGATCCACATATAATACGAGGCACAAATTTAACAGAGTAAAATTTGGAAAAAAACCTCGTATTATACGCGGGTTTTTACGGTAATGCAGATGCAGGAAAGTAGCAGGTGGACCGAAGGCTTTAGAACCAAAATAAAAAGGTGGTGTTTTGTTCACTGATAGCGTCAAGGGGGAATACTGCATTTGCGCGATTCTAGCGCGCACCTTTTATGGCTAAAAGTAACCTTAATACTTGCGTACGCGCTACAGTAGGGTTTAAAACCGAAGCCTAAAACCGAATTCCTATATGGGTATACCTTAGCCAGTTGCTGCACATATCTCTGCTGCTGCAATTAGCACCTCGTTTCAGTCATTTTGACTCCGAAGGGATACCACTATGAACCGAGCAGCATCATGAACACTGGGTGTCCATAAATGCGCGATTGGCGTAAACAAAGGAGTGTCATATTTTTTGAGCATGGACGTTTTCGAGAACTTGAAGACTTCCAGCTGGAATTCATAAATTAGCAGAGAATGATCCAACGGCTCGTCACTGCTACAATTTTGAAGGTCAATTCACTTGAAATTGCAAACACTTTCAACGTTACCCCTCCAGTTTTATTGCCAGCAGGAGCTAAATAAGCAAGTTTACGAAGAACAAGAAATTTTGTTGAGTGAGCTACACTGGCCGAGGTTGAGCAGTTTCGCGTGGCTCCTGGAGAGCCGTGCTGCGCATGCGCGAGGAGCAGTGGCGTCACACGGCGCACAGAATGTTGCTCGCTCCCCGGCGTCGCTCACACACAACCCATGCGCCCAACGTCTTCGCCGACCTCCGTTTCGCACGTGGCGGCCCGGTCCACTTGATGATCATGCGAGGGGTGGCCGGGTGTGGTACCGATGGCTCGTGCGTCACAGCAACACCGGTGTGCGCCTGTGGAACCAGGTTAGCTCTGGGGCGATTGGTGATGCTGGACAGGAGCCGCTTGATAAATATACATGTGTCACATAATGCGTATACCGTGTGTGCGTCATTGAAGCATCAGTACGCATGATAATCAAACTAATCCTAGACAACCAGGAAAGCTAAGAATAACCAGCTGAACATTAGCTCCCGCTACGTATATCCTGGCATAGCCGAACCAAGCCACTGCTATTTTTTTGTTGCTGCAGTTGCGTGCGTCAACTAAAATGTCTTCTGCCACGTACGTGGTGTCATGTCTTCTGCATCTGCGTGGTAGAATCGGCATCAAATTGTTTTTTTCGAATTTTCCTACCTAAAATTACTTCCCGGGGCAGGTGCAATCGGGGGCACGTTATCATTGGGAAAATACGTGCCATGTTTCCCACACAATACACCGATACATGCATGTCAACACTGCCCACAATTAAGCACGAGCACACTCTCTCAGATGAGTTGCATGCATGCCCCCACAGGCCAACTTTTCCCCCGCTCCATAACATGACACCACAGCGGTGCGTGGAGAGAGATCAAGCATTATTTAAAACGGCCCATGTCCGGGCTGCTGCAAATGGTGTCCTTGTGGGTCTAAAATGCGTTCAGGCGGGTATTTCGCAGGTGTCAGTGCCCCGCACGTGGGCAATGTGCCGAACGGGGTGAGACCAGAGGATCGGGCGAAGATCAGGCGGAGGAGCGACCCAGCTTTCCCATGAGTATGGAATGTGGGATGGTAAAATGTGTAGATGAAGAAAGTGGGATGATCGCCGGGCGCGAAAACAAGTCCAGTAAGTATATTTAACGTCGGGATAGGCACCACACACCTGACCATGGGCGTGCTATCTCGGTTCATTATATAGTGAAGAATTAGGACACAAGGGAGGGAGAGAGTCTGAGCCTGGCGGATGTAAGTGCCTTCGCCGCGTGTAAGATCAAAGTGGGAGGACGAAGGTTGCGGCGGGAACTGCGATGGTCCTTCAGCTGTTTCCTCCGAGCCTTGCGATGGGCGACGCGTTCTTCTTTAAGGCTGTAGTCCTGGGGCCAGGGTTGAGGGTCGCTCGGGTTTCGATTCGCACGAGCGAGGGCATGATCCGTTTCATTCCCTACAAATCTCTGGTGTCCGGGGGCCCATTCTAGCAAGTCGTGCAGTTCACTGTGGGCTGCCGTGTAGCACGTGAGCTCGTGATGAGTGTGCGCAGGTAAGGGGTTACGAATTCTGGGAGGGCTCCTTGACTGTCTGTGCGGATAGTAATTTGGTCAGTTGAATGGGTTTGCAACATGATCGAATAGGAAATGGCTTGTATTTCAGCAGCTGTAGAGGAAGGTACATTGCAATGTTTACGGATGACCGCTTCACGTGGACCTACCGCACCAGTTGTGAATATTGCTGCTGGCCAGCTCGGCCCTCGCCATCCAGCGTAGGCTGGTGGAGAGGACCCATCTCGCCGGCAAGCTCCAAGGTTTCCTGGACTGATGGCACACATCTAGAACGCCCGAACATCGCGCTTGCGGTTACATAAAGCCTATCAAGTCCACTCCACGCTTGCCTGCTGTTTGCAAAAAAAAAAAAAGTTGTTATTCGAATAAGCCAACAATTCGTTTTCTAGGAACGCCTCTAGCCGTAATCAGAGTGCAGCTAGCGCGGTTCGTATTCATGCTGTATTGATTCTGTAACGTCTGATCATCTCTCGCTATCCAGTGAACCAGTTAAGTTTGCCTCCGGCTTTTTGTCGTCAACACTGCAGGGCAGACACTTTTGCTGCCCGCTCGTCCACCAGGCTACCATTACACTCCTCCTAGTAAGCTGGTGGGTCACATGATCAAATTCAAGAGAAAATGATAACAAAGAAAACTAACTGTTATATTTATTACATCGATGATTGAGTTCGAGGTTGAGGAATGGGTGAATTCGCGGAATCAGTAAGCTCTGCCGCTTTCAGGCGTAGCGTTTCGCTGTCCTTACCGCGTAATAAAACCGATGGCCACGGCCGTCTTTTGATTTCGGCTACACTGCATTTTACCGGTAGAGATATCGTGAGCCAGTTATAAATACATGGCCTGTAATGCTTCCCTTCCTCTTTCTCTACCTCCTTTGAGAGTGATTTAAGAAATCTAGATTCTTTACGATATCCTTGCGCTGTCACTTATCACACAATCCTGAATGTTTCAACTTCACTCAACGAATTTTTTTTTGTTATCGTCATACCCATTGTGCACCGCGTCACAGTTTTCATCAATCTGCAATGTTTCCTAAAAGCTGTAATCGTTAAACTTACTGCCTCCGTTATCCTATTTTAATGCCTTGGAACTACGGAGGGCAAGGGCCAGAAGTAATTTAAAACCACACGTGGCGTAGTCATTGTCACGGATTCGACATTTACGCTGCTTTTCTAATTCTTAGTTTTCTAGCATGAGAGAGGTACTTCCATCCTTAGGCACTGTAGACACGTGGAGTAAGCGCAGATAAATCAATGTTCGTGTCAAAAAATCTTGAATTTGAGCCTAATGATGTTGAAGTATATAGTCCTTCAGTCCAGAAGACCATGTGATGGCCGTGCTGTTTCAGCCTTGGAGACTAACCTTGGTATTTTTAATTCCTCCTCCACTCGAGCGTCTAGTCGAGTGAACCATAAGATCATATGAATTGGTATGCCTGGGAGAAGACAGTACTTGCATGCAGCTGGACATTGAGTTCGACACAACCGATTTAGCCAAGTTGGGTAACGAAATGTATTATTCTGAAGTCTCATGAATATCACTTCTCTTTGCTAAGTTTGGGGCGAGGATGGTGGAGCAACAGCCTTATCTGGTGTATTAGAAATAAGGTGATTTTAGCCGCAGCTAACCCATCGTTACTTTTGTGTGTGTACGTGTGTGCATGGACATCTTTAGAGCAGATGTCAAGAATAAAAGACGTGAAACGGTGTGTAGTACTAAGGAATTCAAGAAATATTAGTACCAACGTTCTCCGCCGTTTTGTATGTCCAAGTCAAGCCAATGAGCAACGACGCTATGTACAATGGAGGTACTGCATCAGAGCGCTATAAGCTGCTTTTTACAAACTGTTAAGACCCCACAACGCGTAATATGAAATAATATTGAATCACATACTTTTTTTTACCCGGAAACAGTGTGTATTTATTGTTTATAAAAGAAACTGCCATCACTAGATGGACAGAACTAGAGGGTGACCTGGTATCAAGAAAATAAAAAGAAAGTTGGCCCACGTCCTGCTCTTTTCTTTATATTATTTCGCAGTTCCACGAAATGGTACCCTCGGGTCACAATAGATCACTCTTTGGTATATTTCCAGCATTCATTCCATTTTCCAGAAAACAAGTTCAATTTCGTTTGATTCAAAAACTTATTTTTTAGTCGCTGTGATTGCAAACAAATACAAAATTAAAGCCCTTCCACTCAACGTGAAAGGTACCGGAAGTGCAGAGCAGTGATTCGCTATAATGGGCTCTGGAGCCGTCATCCGCACACTGCTACCATCCCTCACGCTCTTCGCATCCCTGCCTCAGTCCTCTCTTGATCAATTGAACGGAGGTTTGTCCGATGCTATTCAAATTTCCCGCCTTCGCAGTGCTCGCGCGCCCCCTGCCTGGAACAGCGCCCGCGAGAGTTCTGTTCTTTTTGTGCTTGCTTTCATCTCTCACGTGCCGGAGCATACTGCGCAGTTTGGAAGGCGTCGTTCTTGGCGGCCACTTTTTTCGCTTACTATCGTAAAAACAAACCCAACGGGCGTTCCTAACTGAATGAACGCGTTGGCTGCCAGTTATTTCAACATATTTCGCCTCAAATGTACCTGCAGTTTTCTTTGTGCTAAACAACGGGAAGATGTATGACGAGCGCTAGAGGTTCAGGAGTTCTGAAAGGTTATGACTATATAAACTGCTTGTTTTTTGACGCCTCTTTTGGGTCCGTTACGCCGCTACACCGTGGGGCTCTGTTTGTGTTCATTACGTCGCACCGCCGCCTGATTACGGCAATGGCTAGACAGCGTGACAGCGAACGAGCCACGACGACAAGGCGGGACCCTAAAGTGTTCTGCACTTAATAAAAAATTAAAGCCGTTACACTCAACGTGGAAGCTGTTGGAAGTGCAGAGCACTGATTCGACATAATGGGCTGTGGCGCCGTTATCCGCTCTCTTCTACCACCCATGACGGTCTTCGTCACCCTGTCTCACTCCTCTCCTGATGAATTGCACGGAGGCTTGCCAAGCGCATTTCAAATTTCCCGCCTTCGCAGTGCTTGCGCGCCCCCTGCCTGAAACTGCGACAGCGAGAGTTCTGTTCTTTTTGTGCTTGCTTTTCCTCGCGCACGTGCCGGCGTTGCACTGCCACGTTTTTTTTATTGTGCCATTTTGCCCCAGGGCATCAGAGCAATTAAAAAAAAAAAAAAAAAAACAACGAAAGTGGCGGGAGGCAAGCGGCTTCATGGACTACAGAATGCCGTATAGGCCAGTTTCAGCAAGAAAGTCCAAGAGCTGCCTGTAAAGAGGACCATGCGTCCACCGATGAATATCGGGCGGGCGGCCTGGTCGGTGTCCTGGGGCTACCATGTTCCGCGTTCGGGCTGGTTGAAGACCTGGACATGTCCCCAGGAGATGGTCTAATGTCACCTCCGCAACGGAAACAGGGCAGTAGGGGCAGGTTTCATAGGTAACCGCAAGGCCAGAAGTCCATGTTGCACGAACAGCAGGCGTCAGTGCAACACCCAGGCGAATTCTCCGGAGCGTGACCTCCTCACGGCGGGTTAAGCCGCCAGGAAGGTCAGTCCCACGCGGAGGAAGAAGGGCACGAGTGGAGCGCCGAAGAGACTCTTTCTTGATTAGAAGAGCGTCCTGCAGGGACAGCTGCAGAAGCGCGAGCGGGAACATAACTTGCGGAGGATGAGCAGCCAAGTCGGCCTCGACGTGGGTGGGCGTGCTACGGCGGGTCCAGAGGATGCGGACAGGGCACGGGAACGATTGCACTTTCCGGTGCACATCGCTTGTAATGCCCAGTGTACTGTATACACGCCGTATCTCGCGAGTAGCCTGTGTTGAATCGGTATAGATGATCAGGCAAGACGGTGGGCACACAAGCCGTCACGGATGGCGACCAGCTCTGCCAAAACCGACGAAAGTGGTGCCTCCGTAACATAACTGCATGTCTGGTTTACAGACGGCATAGCAGGGCAAACTAGGCTCGTGTGGATGATGCCATTGTCCACCCCTGCATCCACATGGGCCTGGAGGCCATCTGGTATGTTGATAGGGAGGGGTGGGTTGGTCTGATGCCCTGGGCGAATACTGCCACTTCTTTTCGCTAAAAAACCGACCGAACGAGCGTTCCTAACTAAATGAACGCGGGCGCTGCCGGTAATCTACGTATATTTTGCCTCAAATGTACCTGGAGTTTTCTTTGCTCTAAACAACGGGGAGATGTATGACAAGCGCCAGCGGTTCACTAGTTTCGAATGCTTATGACTATATCAACCGCTTGGTTTTCGAAGCCTCTGTGGGACGCCGCTACGACGGGACTCCGCTACCACGGTACGCCGTTGGGCTCTACTTGGGTTTAGCGAGCGAGCTACGACGATAAGGCGAGCTCCTAAAGTGTCTGAACTTAAAATTAAACGCCTAGACTTAACGCGCGATGATGCCACTTTTATCGGCATCTATTTTGCTCCTTTCAGTGACTAGTTTGGCCGAAAAGCAAACAACTCCGGCTTCCTAGCCCGAGTTTTTTTGTGTGGATTTTGTTCTTAAGTTTAGTATTTCAATAACTTGTGACAAGAACTGTCGAAATCGAATATCCTTTTGCATGTGAGATGCGCATGAACATAACAAGGTTTGGTGACAGGTTCGTATTAATTATACCGATGTCCACTACATCCGGGACCGATGTAACCAGTGTATAAGGCATTTTTTAAAAATTAAACAAGCAGATTCCGAAAGCAACTTTTTTCCAACGCCCACGTTCCGCATAACTTGGTTGTGCAGGGAGCCGGCAGCCTTTAAAAATAACCTAGAATATTTAATCAAGAAAATTTGAACCAATTCGAGTCAATTTTATAAAGACGTATTTTGAGGCAAGTGATGTCATCCTGTTGACTATTTTATGTCCGGAGAAGTCCTTCAACATTTTTGCTGCTGGGGGGAGGGGGATGAGTTCTCTCTTCCCCATGCCAAAAACTAAGCAGGTTTGCATAGGGTTGTGAGAATTCCCCCTTCCTGGGGGCGGGGGAGGGGGAATCCGTGATGTAGTTTAGTTACTTCCAGGAAGTTTTGGGGAAAAGTACGCCAGCATACAATTCAGTCAGTTTCGAAAAGCCCTTTCAGCCCCGTTGTGAACGCTCACAACGGAGCACTGGCGGCATGCAGTAATGCTCGGAGTGTTGATTTCTACATGTTGATTTTGACAAATTGACCGAGAAATTTTCAAATCGACATGTTGATTCGACAACACCTTGATTCTGACAGAACAAAAAAAGAAAGCCCTCTGAAAATAGTGAACAAAAATTCGCCGCGTATCTGCTTCCTTCTCTGCAAATTTCCTCGACCGACGATAGTCTTCTGCACTCCCCCCCCCCCCTCCCCACCCTGCCACGTAACTCTATCTCGGCTCTCCGCTGACACCTTTCACGTGCTTTGGGATAGCGTGCATCTTTTTCGTTATCTTTTGTTTCTTGTTCTGCCTGGAACAGCACGAGCGGGAACTCTTTTCATTTGTCCTTGCTTTTATCCCGCACGTGGTCGAGGCTTTCTGGTCCATTTTGAACACGATGTTTTTTTTTTAATTGCCATTTTAGAAACTACGCATACGTGCATTTCTAACTAAAAAAACGAGGGAACTTCTGGTTAAGTACTTAAATTTTGCCTCCGATGAGTCTGAGTTTCATTTGCTCTAAATAATGGGGACATGTATGACTTGGGCCAGCAGCTTTAGCAGTTAGGAATGGTTCTGCCTATATATACATCTTTTTGACGAATAGCGTCAACCTTTAGCCAGAAGGCTTAACGAGGGAGAGGCAGACAAACGGACCAACAGACCAAATTTTTGCGCTTATGTAGCCCAAGAAAGTCTTCAGAAGAGAAGTGTCGATTATTATTTGCTTATTTCCGAAATCTGGTCTGTACAGCTACACTAATGCTCACAAAGAAATGGGAGCGGGGGAGGTCACACCGGGAGAGCATACTCGGTTAAGCCACGACGCGGGGCTTCGGAAGCGGGTTGTGTTCGTTAAACTTCGAACAAGTGTCCACAACTAACTTGCTGAAAAATGACTGGAACTTGATGTATGCGCTCTCTGTTGGGCAAGTAAATTCTTTTTCACCAACTCGTCCGCAAGTCTAAGAGCACATCCCCCTCTTTTTAACCTCCAGTAGACGCTAATGCAGCCCTGCTCTGGGGAACAACAGCCAAGCTCTCATTGCGGTAGGCTCTGTGAGGACACCGCCTCGACGCCCAGGCTCTCCGCCCGCACCCTTCATTCTCGTGTCCTTCGCTCTTTGTGTGCCACCGCTGGCAGGGTGTCCCGAAGTTGCCCCAGAGTCATCAGTCATTCCGGCAGCGTGTGGCGGTTGACGACACAGACGTGCTTGTTTCAAGCTCAACGCCCCGGCAAGGCGGCGTCGTATGAGGCCGCCACTGAAGACAGAAACCGAAACGCCATCTAGCGTTGGTTGTGCTGCCGACGTAGCGGCCGGATGCCCCCCCTCCGCGTACCTAGTTGGTGTATTCTCCAAGTTCACAACTTGTCAAAGAAGCCTCTCTGACCGCCATTCAGCGAACTTGTAAACGTTATGTCTGCGCCAGACTATTGGGAACTCGCTTCCCCTCACAGCAACAAAATAACGCTGCTTAGATCCACGCCGCTATTATTATTAGAGGGGTGCTAATGCCTTCGCGTAGCAGCTCAGCTCTGTGCTTCTAAGGGGTAAAGTAACTCGTTCTTGTTAAGGGATCCAACTAGTTAAGAGGTCCAATTTCAAGAAAACCCAAGAGTCACAAGATACAACCAGAGAAAAACTCCCATTTCAGTGGAGGGATATTTTCCTACCGTTAACACATCCATGTGCTCACACTTGGACCGCCTGTCCCGCTTTGGCGCCTGGTGTGGTTCTGCCAACTCAACGCACCAATTGATTACATCCGCAATCCCTGGTAGCCGCAGTGGGAGAGAGAGCGAACCAGCTCTCGCCTTGATGTTTCGCTGTGTACAGATTGTGAATATGGCCACGACGGCAGCAAGGTCAATTGGGGTTGTCTACTAACGACTCCGTCACATTCGCGCAATGTCGATTCAATATTCAATACAAAATGAATTTCACCTCCCCCTACCCCTCTCCCTCCCTTTCCCCTCCTCCTTTCAAAAGTCAGAAGATCCAACGATTCAAAAGATCCCATAAGCCACAAGCCACGTCAGAAGGTCCAACGTGTTCAGGGGTCCGACGAGTGAAGTTATCTTGCTCTGCACTTGAAGATACATAAAAAAGCAGGACCTTTTCGCTGAGTCTTGCTTTTCCTGTCCGATGCGCTGTTGTTTTCGTATTAAAGTTGTGTACTAACCGGCCCAAGTTCCAAATCTTACCCGCCGCGGTGGCTCAGTGGCTAAGGCGTTCTACTGCCGACCACGAGGACGCGGGTTCGATTCCCGGCCGCGACAGCCGCTTTTCTGATGGAGGGAAACGCAAAAAACGCCCGTGTGTTCGAGATTTCTGCGTACGTTAAAGATCCCCACCCAAGCGGTGAAAATTCATGCGGAGCCCTCCAGACTACGGCGCGCCTCATAACCTGTGCAGTTTCGGCGCGTTAGACCCCATAATCAATCAGTTGCAAATCTTCTGAGATTAAGGAAACTATCGTAGTGGTGCCTTTATACCGACGCCATATATGTACACAGACACACACACCTGTGTATGTATGTATGTATGTATGCATGTATGTATGCATGTATGTATGTATGCATGTATGTATGTATGTATGTATGTATGTATGTATGTATGTATGTATGTATGTATGTATGTATGTATGTATGTATGTATGTATGTATGTATGTATGTATGTATCCGCCGCGGTGGCTCAGTGGCTAAGGCGTTGCGCTGCTGAGCACGAGGTCGCGGGTTCGATTCCCGGCCGCGGCGGCCGCTTTTCTGATGGAGGCGAAAAGCAAAAACGCCCGTGTGTACGAGATTTCGGCGCACGTTAAAGATCCCCAGGTGGTCAAAATTAATCCGGAGACCTCCACTACGGCGCGCCTCATCGCCTGCGTTGCGTCGGCGCGTTAACACCCCAATCAATCAATCAATAATGTGTATGTAAGTACGTACGTATGTATGTATGTATGTATGTATGTATGTAACACAGAAATAAGAGTTGGCATAGGCAGAATCTGAGCTAGTTGGATCATACTTGAATTAATACTGGTCAGCCTAAATTTAACTGGGTATGCAGACAATGACAAGAAACGAAACACAAGCGCTTACACCAACTGAATTTTATTACTCCTCCCCTTGTACATTTATTTATATCCTCTAGCCACGTGGTCCCGGAGCAACATTGCGCAGAAATAGTTTTTCTTTATCGGTTAGCGAAACCGACGCAGTACTGATACAATCGTCGGCGCCCTCTTCAATTTCCATTGCTTCGATGATCTCACGCGCCAGCCTATAGATGTTTTTATGCATGGTAATGACACCATTGAAGTCAGCTTCACAATTGGGGCAATCTCGGAGGTGCGTGGCCAAATGTCCTGACGGGACACTTTTTGTTGACGCCTTGGCCTTGTGTTCTCGAACTCGGTCGTTGATACAACGGCCGGTCTGGCCAATGTAGCTTTTCCCGCACGATAACGGTAGCCTGTACACAACCCCCTGCACACATGCTGCGTACTTGGTACGGTGGTTGGTTGTGCACTGGCTCGCTCTCATTGGCTGGTTGACGCGGCGGCACATGGCATACCCTTTGTTTGGGGCTGAGCACACAACCGTCACCCCTTCTCTGGCCTCTATCTTCTTAATGTTGTGTGTAACTCCATGCAGATAGGGCACAACCGCAAGCTTGCTCCTGTCGATGGCCTCTCTCGGACTTTCGGGGACTTTTCCTTTTTTGTTTTTAAGCAGTGACTCGCAGATCGACACCAGGAACGCATTTGGGTAGCCTGCATTGCGCAGCCTGGAGATTTGGCCCATGAAGCTCCTCTCCAATTCGTGGCAGCATGGCTGGCTTAAAGCCGAGTTTAAAGGCAGTGTACGCCAAACCGCGCTTGACATTCTTCGAATGCGCTGAGTTAAAGGGCAGAAAACCCTTCCCTTCTCGCGGTGCATATCTCCGCACCGCGGGATACGCACTATTTCTGCGCAATGTTGCTCCGGGACCACGTGGCTAGAGGGTATAAATGTACAAGAGGAGGAGTAATAAAATTCAGTTGGTGACAGCGCTTGTGTTTCGTTTCTTGTTATTGTCTGCGTACCCAGTTAAATTTGGGCTGACCAGTATTAATTTAAAGGGACACTGAAGTGAATCTTTCAAGCTCCCGTTTTTGCTTGCACTGCGTAGACTGGCTCAAATTAGCACACTTTTCATCGTTTATCCGGTTGAAAAATCGGTAATCATTTTACAAAGCGCGAAAGAAGAAAAACTACCATGTGCGGTTTGCGGCGGCCGCACCAACTAAGGCTGTGACGTTGGGAGGAGGGGGCACTGTGATTGGACGATGCCCAAGGTTAGCAATCAAACAAGTTTCGGTTTCGGTTTCGGTTCTGTAAAACACAACCAATGGCATTGTTGGATGGGCATTCTCAATATCTCAGTAATCATCGTACCGCGCTTCTGCCATGTTGTCGGTTGTAAAATGCATAAGATAAGCCTGCCAGGACGGCTTGGAATCCTAGCATTCACTAGCCGAGGCCTACGCAGTGCATGAACGCCCTCCGCGTCCCCGCAGACGCTCAAGTGCCATGCGCTTTTCCCCTATATTTGGAGCTTGCCTCACTCATGCCTGTATCGTAAAAAGCGTGTTCGCACCAGGCCAAGGGTCTGTTGATTCTGGCCTGTGCCCACTGCCCGCAAGCAGTCGGTGCTTATGGAAACAGCACGCCAACGAGAACTCGCTAGCGCGCCAGTGCCAGCCTGCGCGCGTTCTGTAGTTCGTGGAGCAATGAACGTTGCGGCCCAAAAAAAGGTGAACTCAGTATAGAAAACATCGGCGGAAAACAAAAAAGTTAACTTATAAAAAAAAATACACATACCCGCGGGGATTCGAACTCGTGACTTGCAAAACACTTGCGCTGACATACCTAGCGCTCCAAACAACTCGGCCACGGGCGCGTGCTGCCACCATCCGAAATATAAGATATAAAATGTATAACCATTTTACACTTTTATTTAGTTTTAGCATTCCAGGCAGCTTAGGTGACTATTTGTTGTTTTGCGCTCGTGCAGTAAGCATCCCCCAAGTTTCCACAATATCTCACGTCTAGCACTTGCATTTCTTAGACGGAAAAGCGTTCGCAGATGCGTAGTCGTGCTGATGGCCGCTGTGCTTGTTCGTCCAGCGCAAAAAAGTGCTTCCCGCACCGTAGTTTTACGCTGTACGGTAAAAATATCAGTTGATTTTATTTCCTTAGTACCTATATTGACTTCGCTGACTCTTCCCTCGCCTTCAAGAGGCCTTATATTTTCCTACTGGCGTACCGGTCAGCGAAGCGTCGCATGTGCGCTTGTGCAGCGCTTGTGTGACGCGACCTTGACTTGGAGCTAGATACAGTGTACAAACTAACCAAGTAAAGAAAGGCACATTCTTCCATTCACAAACGTGTCCTGGCTTCGTTTCAACTGAGCGAACTAATTGCGACGACCCGTCGGCGGCCGGCGGACGAAACGCTGGGCCGACTGCACCGACTGCACTGTCTGAAGGCCGGGGAGCCGTGCAGTAGCGCAGCCAATTGCGAGCTCGGCTCCTCCCGACGTCACACGAAAACACCCCAGAAAACGGGCGAGCGTAAAGAAAGGAGGACAGGATTTTTGAATTAATTTTTCTACTAAATAAAATCGCGTAAACGCGCCCAGAGTGGTGGAAACATGGCCTGGGAACTCCGGACTACAATTTGCGCTAGTAATCCCGCAATGTTTACATATCACTTCAGTGTCCCTTTAAGAGTTGGCAGTCAAGAAAACCTCGGACAGCAAAGGGGAGGATGTGGTAGGTCATTGAAACAGATAAAGAATTTGGAAAGGAAGAAAGAAAGTGGAGAAAAAATGCCCGCCAGGTGGGATCAGAACCCACGACCTCCAGAATACCGGTCTGGTGCGATAACCAAGACATGTCGTAGACACTCGAGTCACGGCCCGGGGGTTAAAAAGAAGGTCCCCTTCACCCCGAGTAGTCCGAGTGGCGCTGGCTACCACCCCCAAGCACAGGAAACAAAAATACCTAAACATAAATACCCCAGAAAGTGGAGGGGAAAATCGCCCCGCCGGTAGCGAAGTGGTTATCGCACCAGACCGGTATTCTGGAGGTCGTGGGTTCGGATCCCACCTGGCGGGCATTTTTTCTCCACTTTCTTTCTTTCCAAATTCTTTATCTGTTTCAATGACCTACCACATCCTCCCCTTTGCTTTCCGAGGTTTTCTTGACTGCCAACTCTTATTTCTGTGTCATTTTCAACGAGCCCCTCATTTCCCATTCTGATTCGCTATATGTATGTATGTATGTATGTATGATGTACGTAGGTATGTACGTACGTATGTATGTATACATGTATGTATGTATTTATGTACGTATGTATGTACGTATGTACGTATGCACGTATGTATGTATGTATGTATGTATGTATGTATTTATGTATGTATGCATGTATGTATGGATGGATGGATGGATGGATGGATGGATGGATGGATGGATGGATGAACGGATGGATGCGTGCAGGTTTGAATATTCTCCACGTACAGACCATGTTGCTTCCTCTTCATTGTATTGTAAAAATCAACGATGCTGTCATATTTCCTCTACACCAGGGATGCGCACGACAGTAACTTGATTAAGGAAAATTGCAGGAAAGTAATTAGCCTTCAAATCGAAGAAAAGCTTACCGAAGATTACCCAAGAGTGATACGACATTCGGCTACAACTGCTGAGTTACAACTTACAGCTAAGCGATTATGATGATTCTCCAAAGACAATGTTTCACACGGTACGTTATAGGGACCGGGCGGCCGTTGTATGGCACCACCGTCGTTTCAGCGAACAGCGCCGCCCGTGGCGAACCGCTCGTCAGTGGAATGCCGGTGGCGGTCAGTGCAGCGTAGTTGTGGCTTTCTGTCGTTTTTCGGCGGTGCGGCTTGCAAAGCGTACGTAACCCCACGGGCATTTTTCAGATCGGTAAATCTTGAGCGTGGATGTGACGTTTTAGAGGCATGCCATGTGTGTTATTTACGCCCATACTCAGTATTTACAAATATACGCTCAATGCTCCAAGCTGGAAGTGAAAATTCGTTGCTTCATGCAATTTTTTCATGCCTGCATGCAGTTTCGCGAATCGAGAAGTATATTGCCGCTAAATGCTCCCACAAAGCCGGTGTGTGCAACCGATCTAGGAATGCTGCGGCACTGGCCTTGGGCAGTTCACGACGAAACGCAGTCGACGTCGTGCACAAGCGACAGACAAAGCTGGCGGGTGTCTTCGAAGATTTACCTCAAAACAGAAATTGTGACGGACGACGCTTCCGTAACTTCATTACCTACGGCTGAAACGTGTTTAATTTCACAGAAATGATCTTACTACAGTCATTGGGAATCGTTGATAGAATAAATACCGCATGATAGTAGAACGTTATTGCTTGTCGTGGAGAAGCATTGCTTTACAAGAAATGCAATGGTTGCTGGCTAGTTGGTAAATGGTTTTTCAAAAACCAATTCCTGCGTGGCTGAAGGACGCAAGACAGGAGGGTGCCCGAAACCTGTACTCAGCTTGACAACTGATTGCTGCGGTCGGTTTACAAGCTGCCACCTACGATTGAAAAATCATGCACACTTCTGTCTAACGACGATGATGTTTTATCGCAAAGCTCTATCGTATCGGTTTCCTTGGTTGCCTCCTGGGTTTAAACTTTGACTAGTTAAGCGTCGAATTTGACCAGCACGCAGTTTGCTGTTTTGATCGCAGCGTCTTTGACTTTGACCATTTCCCATTCGATTTCGCACGAAGAAAGCTTTGTGTTCAACCATCATAATCATTATACGGAGGGCTAGATGATTTTTCTGTTTAATTTTGAACTTCCATGCCCCCTCTCCAAATCTAAACTTTTTCCAGCGTGTCGGAAATGGGTCTGTGGTGCAGGACTCGGGCTCATGCACCCATATTTGAGGCAACTAATCGCGCGTTTTTGGTGTCTTCACCAGGCATTACACGATTTTTTTAGGTACTCTGTAAATAATACTTAAGCATTAATACTTAAACACTGCCACATTTGTTTAACTATCGGTACCAGCCTTTATTCTACGCAGGTGGTAAAACGGGAAGGGGAGGAGGGATGGTTTGTAGCTTGGGCTTTTGAGTTGGTGAATAACTTTGGCTCTTGATAAAATGACCACCACAAACGTGGGATTTCCACTTCGGCTTTCAGGCTCCCATGCTGTCACAGTGTCGCTCACCAAAACCGAAGGTACAAACCTTACGGTTACAGAAAGTGTAAACTACCGCAACATTTCTACGCCTACACGGTAATCCATCTCGTATGCAGGTGCCTTTCTATTCAAAGCACACGTATCGAGGTATCCCAGCGCTAAGCTGGCGTGGAAACCGTAGTCATTGAAACCGTAGTCATTGAATTCTAATATTGTTAATAGTTTTATTCCTACTCAGATCGCGCAGAGCCAGGCGCAGAGCGCTGCGAAAAGCGCTCGTGTTAATGTAACCGTTCCCCAACTTTACAAGCATCCAATAAGTTTGCGTAGCCATTAGTGCATTTAAGAAGAAAATAATACAAATAATAGTAGTTTTATTCGTACTCAGAACGGGTGGAGCCAAGCGCAGATCGCTGCAAAAAGCGCTCATGCCATTGCAGCCGATACCCAACTTTAGACGCGTCCGACAAGTTTGCGTAGTCATTACTGCATCTAGGAACCCAACACACCTGTCTAGACTTCGTTTCATCTCACATGTCTGCTCACAACGCCACCAAAACATACAAAGCACCGAAGCAAACAAGACAAAAACATCGAGAGGCTGTGTAGTCCAATGCACCGGCTCATTCCACTGACGAGCGGAGCGCCGAGTGGTGGCGCCACCCGTCCAGCTGCCCGGTCCCTATAAAGTTCGTTATATGAGGATATTTGTATGAAGCACATGACTGTCTAGTTGGAGTAGAACTGAGAGACGTATTAGTCCCTTGGAGTTGTTCCAAACGTTCATTTAGCGCCATAAAAGCCTTATTGGCGTGCTAAAGGGCACAAGTCTTGGTTAGACCCTGTAAATATTTAAAAGCATTTGTGCACCTCATAATTACTATAACCATCATCGTCAGCGCATTCATCCGGCGTAGCAAGCTAGGCAATTAGGTCGGCTGACATCACCAGTTTAATTAAAGATCGTTCTCTCTCTCTCTCTCTCTCTCTCTCTCTCTCTCTCTCTCTCTCTCTCTCTCTCTCTCTCTCTCTCTCTCTCTCTCTCTCTCTCTCTCTCTCTCTTACCCTTTAGATTACTAATAATTGACCAGAATTTGTCCTCGCATTTTGGTTATGTGTTACGTATCCTGCGTCATTGTGGATGGCCCAGGATATGCAGCAGCTGCGGCAACTACTTTGAGCGTTTCTGCTTCAAGATACGAAAAAATCTTCAAGTCATGATAAAATTTTCTCCCACCTTATGGACCTTAAAACTAAGGCGACAAAACTTGTATACCGAATCCGAAACTATAACTTGATTTCAGCGAAGGCTCGTGACCGATGGGCTATCATGCCGGCTGAAAAAGCATTTCCATCAATAAAGTTTTTCCAATCCAATCCTTTTTTCAGATCTGCGCTCCGCCGTGAATATCCCATGAGGCCGGCGATATACACACGGCGACGGATACATTTTGAGAAAAAGCAACCTGATTGTAAACTATTCACATATGTTGCTTGAAATATTAACTAACCACGACTCTGACGGGACCCCAATTAACCTGGTGCATTTGGTGTGAGTTGTCGGACCTTGCCACGCACACGATCTAGCATCGATAAATAGGGAAGCATATTTTAACAAGAAAGCGCATTTCATGATGCACCAACTTTCACCTGAAGAAATCAGTAGCAGTTCTTGAACCTACCGAAGTGGTATAGCATTGCTTCACATTTTTATAAAACCAGAGAAAATCCCTAACACGCCATGCATTTTGAAAATAAATGAGTGCTCACGAGTACAGGGCAGGTGAACCCAAGACCTGAACAACGTAGTCAGGAGGATGGAAGTAAACGTAATCCGAATTTGGATGTAAGAAAAAACAAAAAGCACGTCGTGTTCTCAACATTGAACCGTACGATCCTATACTATTATGCGCGCACAGTAGTCACAACGCCAAAATCGAGCATAATGTGAGCGAATGTAGAATTCAAAGTAACGCAGACGCATATTAGTTACGCTGGATACGTTCCACAAATCATCATGCGCTTGTTCCTAGGCTTACAGGAAAAAAAATGAGAATGTTCGTGGAGTTCGATGAGACGCGCGGAAACGTCGCTTGGTGGTTGTTCTTCAATTTCGGGTAGTCCAAAATGCCTCCGTGAAGGCAGAAAGCGTCCGCAAGCTTCCCTGCAGTGGCGCCCTACATATGGAAAGCCTAACACGCAACGAAGCGCGGCAAACGGCGATACACAGAATTGTGTCTTTTCAAACAGCAAACCGCGCAGCAAACCGCAGGTGCAGGCACGGCATGCTGCCGCAGCGGCGGTGGCGGCGGACAACGGGTCTGTCACAGCGAGCTGCCGTCGCATCCATCAGTCAAAATGACGCTGTCGTCTCCCGAAGGACGGATCCAGGCCAGCCTCGATGGATGGCCGCCACGCTTGTCTTCTTTCGACGTCGCATTCGAATGACTTCGCGGCGGCAGGCTCCGCAATGTAGGTTAGGTTTCATCAGCAACCGCGGCATCGGCCAACACCTGCCAGCCGACGTGTCTGCTATGTCACTTTATGCCCGAATTGCGCGAATGTAGGTCGGAGCAAAGGGTGAAGAACGCGCGACTCCCGGGCGACACGCGCGCGGAACCCTGTTCCACTCGTTCGTGACGCGGCAATGACAGTTCGTCCCAGCCGCGTGATAAGCGAAACCGCGTGGCCAACTGCCAATAGCCGAAGATGAATGGTCCGTACTACTTGATTAGCTATAGGAGATAACACCGCCAGCGTCTCTGTGTATGTAGTGCACGTGGCACACTTTGTGCCGATCCGTATATATGGGGAAAAGAAGGCCTTCACCTATGACCTACGCGAGTGGGCTCGTTTTAAATGCTTCTCCTAACAACGGGAGCCCTTTACGAGAATCGTATAATAAGCATAGACTCAAAGCACACCGATCAAGCTCACGCCCAGCTCCCAGCGATCACCATTAAGCGGCAAGCTATCGCTGTAGCATGAAAAAATCGAAGAATGAGGTAGTTCATTGTGATACAATAAAGAGTTAATTACAAAAGGGAACGTTATACGGAGTCGATTACTGTACTGGAACCCTCGGGGAGCGATATAAACAGGGTAATAAACGCAAGAAATTTCAGGCAGAGCAAATAACAACATACAAGACAAGATCAATTGTTGCGCAATTACAGGAAACTAGAATATTCTGCAATAGGCCCGAATTCCTTCATTTCCTCTAAGCGCTAGCCACCTGTATACACATTAAAAGCGAATATGAAGCTTAAAAAAAACCAACTAAAACATTGTTCGCCATACCAACGGCGTGTTCAATGAAGACAAGCAGTTAATTAGACATCAGATGGTAGACTATTCCAAATTAGTACCATAATATAAGTTGAAGTCCTTTTGCCGTAGCTAGACGACGGGGTAGTGAAAAGTTTCCCTTTGATGCAAGCCAAGTGGTGTTATTATTTCCTAAAAAGTTGCCGTTGACAAAATTAAAAGGCAGTTGCTTAGGCATAGCCAAAAAAATAGCATGCTTAATCTATACATTGAAACAACTTAATAACTGATTCGATGTTATAGTGATGGGAGAAATCTTGGGCATTTTTAACGACTTTTATCAAGAGCGAATAGAAATTCAGTGACCGAAGATGATGGGGAGTGATAAATCGAGCCGAAAATGATCTTTTCACAACTATCTGGCAGGAATGAATCCCCAGTCTTTATTGAAACTGAATCACCGTTAGTTGCACCACTGGTGAGGGCAAATGAAAGTACAGCCGAAGCTCGTTATAGCGAACACCGATATAGCGAATTATCGAATATAGCGAAATAAATATGAAGTTCTTTTGGTCCCGCTTCATTTCAATGACACCTATTCTTTTTATAACGAAAACGAATCATCCAGAACCGCGCGATATCGGCTATAACGAAGAAATATTTGGTTCCCGCGAGGCTCAAAACTCGACAGCTAGCGTACTAAAAGCAAAATTATAAAAAAGTGACACAAAACAACCGTTTTTAGTAGCTTAAGGCCCATTATTGCGTGGACACTGTGAAAAACTTCATTCCGCTCAGACTGTGAAAAGTCACCACGCGAAGGCCACACCCCCCATCAAGTAAATAAGAAGGTCGGCCTCTTTTGCCCAACAACCTTTGTTCTGCTGTAATTTCACGCCTCTCACGGTCCGGTCTGTTTAGTTTGAAATGCCACAAGAAGACAGATAAGGACTATCTCGTTTATAGTGGGTTCGAAGCCTAGAACAAAGAGTATTTCATCTAGGATTGTTGCGTGAGCGAGATTGCCCATTTATTAGAACCGAGTTTTACCTCTACGGTTATAACGAATATCGGATATAACGAAATAATTTCCTGCCCCGATAGTACTTCGTTCAAACGAGGTTCGACTGTATTCAAAAGTGTACGCAGAACGACCATACAAGTCAGCGGCATCGTTGCACAGTTGTTTCTGAGTTGCATATAAATTAAAGGGAAGGATTTAATGATGCAACAAAAATGACTGATAAGATCCGTGTTTATATTTTTTAGGCTTCTTGAATTCAAATCAATCAGGTACCGTTGTCGTCAGTGAGCAAGGATTTGCATTCATTGGTGGACAGCAAAGGCGTATTGATGTAATGAACACATGCCTGGTAATCGACATCGGGGTGAAAATGCGAAGGTCCGCTTCAGATGAGATTATGAAGATTTAGCTATCGCAGACCTTTGTGGCTTTACTTTTATGGCTTTTTGCGTGGAATAAAACTTAGTTGCAAGTCTGCACCTGTCTTTGTGTGCTGCTGTATCAGTGGACATCTGTAGTTAGTGAAATTTCACAATTTCTGTTAGGACGCACCAACTAACCCAGCGAGAAGTACTTCTAAACGATATCCTTTTGAGTTTATAAAAGTGTAGCAAGTTCTAACCTTCATGCTGAAATTTATGCTGAAATTACCATTAACATTTCTCTAGCAACACGCTGCAGTGAATGTCCCGAAGACAAGAAGCAAACGGGAAGGCGTCTTAAAAACAAAATGCCCTATGCGGTCAAGCCTCTGTTGAAGGCGTACAGTCAAAAACTGCGCTAATTTTTGTTTTATCTCCGTCAAGATTAACATCCACACACATTCCTAGATCTTTAGAAACAGTCCGGTCAAGCGCTGGTAGCAAACTAGCAAAAGAAAAGCCCGTAAAGAACACTGTGATCACGCCTTGAGCCGCTTAATTCGTAGACCATTTGTACTAGGAGTCAATTTTGAGCTGTTGAATACTCTCCGCACAATGCCCCTAAGAACATTGCCTATTTGATCTTTCTTTACTTGTCAATGCTTATCAAAGTGACGGACGCGGAACATGTACGCCGGGCAGGACCGAAAAAAATTCTACCAGGCACATTCCACTTCAAAAGCGGGCCGCCGCAATGACACACGCCGGCGAACAGGCACTCGGCGGACAAAGACTGCGCGCTGTGTACGCGAACCCGACATGCGTTGCAATCTGCGTACAAGACACGCGCCATTCCTTCACGCCGCAACATCTTCGCCGCAGAGGGAGGCATGAGTGAGCCTTCTTTCTCTGGGGGCGCCCAGGTGGGCCGGGGCTTCCGGCTCGCGCTTAAGGACGTCCCAGTGAAGGAACTGCCAGCTAGAAAGAGCGCCGCCAGAAAGAAAAATCGCGGTTATACATTCAACCCATGGTTTGGCGGCGCGCATTGTCAGCCCCATTAAAGCCTCTGCGGTACTAAGCACAACCGCTGTACAAGTTCGCTTAACTTTGGTTGTAGCCCGGCAAAAAAATAGTAAGGAACAAGATCCTCACCTCTCCACCTGCCACACGCTTCCGGTATTACGAGGCTCAGTTAGGCCTTGGGTTACTGAATGAATTGTATTCATTCATAATTAATTAATTAATTAATTAATTAATTAATTAATTAATTAATTAATTAATTAATTAATTATAATTAATTAATTCATCATTAACCTTTCATTTCTTGGATCAACCATTCAATCATTAATTTATTAAATACAAATAAAAAATGCCTTCACACCAAACTTTTTTACACCCTTTTTGGCCGAAAAGGGTGTAGCATAAGTGGAAAAAGGGTGTTAGGAAGCCATTACACACTTTTTATTGAATCTCAACACCATCATTCGTAGCTCTACACTCTTTTTGTGTGGAAAAAAAGCAGGAAGCTCACAATAACGCGTAAGACTTGAAGGTAGCGAAGCGTTGCACAACTTTCCCGACCATCCCGAAGGTTTAAGCCCACGATTGCAGCCGATTTCCTTCTTTGCTGCCGCAACGACCTTTACTGCATCATGGTTGCTATAAGTGAGAGCTTCCTTCATTTTTCTTTGAAGTTATAATCATTGGACAACACCTTGGATGGGCGTACGCTTTGACGTGTCTTTCTCGTTCCGTACAAGTGTTGCCATGATTACGGCAAACGCTGGAGCTTTTTTGGCCAATCTCGTCCAATCTACCTAAGTGGGTGTGCTTGGTGCGCGGGGTGCGCCTCGCGACGACCGCCCAGCATCCCTGACGCACAAACGTGCGCCAGGGACGCTGGGCGGTCGTCGCGAGGCACGCACGCACTAGCGCTTATCATTTTCTTGTTTTTTTTTTTAACTGCCGGGTTGTCGCCGCACTCTCGACATTTCTCCATAAGCGGGTATGCTTGGCTTGATAAACTGCGCCGGGGGACTATGGGCGGTCGTCGCGAGGCCAGCACACACGAGCGCTCGGCATTTCCTGGGTTTTCTTAGCTGCCGGCCGGTCGCCGCAAGGCCCGCGCTCGCATGTGCGCGCTCGGCAATTTCTTGGTATTTTAACTGCGGACAGGAAAAATCATGATTTGCAAAACAGCTTCGCTGTTAAAAAGGGTGTTGACCAAGTTCAACACCCGAGGTTTTTGGTAGGGTGTTTAAAGGGTGTGGAAAAGGTGTTCAGCTGTTGATTGATTAAGGCCCTGTATACCTGTATAATTGCACGGCGAAACACAAGAGATCCCTTCATACCCTCCTCCCCACCTCGTAAAAAATGTTCAAAAGTAAAAAAAAATAATTGTGCGTCTGTAATGATCGCTAGTTTCGATATACGGTGCGCCTGATGGCCCAAGTTTAGCTTTGGCACGTGAAACGTGAGTTTGAACTCTTAAAATTAAAGACTATATATAACCACTACACATTTTTACGCCCTTATTGCCTAAAAAAGGTGTAGTATCAGTGGAATAACGGTGTTAAAAAGTCATTACGCCCTTTTGCTTAGGTTCCAATACCCTAATTACTAGCTTTAAACTCTCTTTATGTCGCGAAAAGAGTGTTGACCGACTGCAACACCCTTGATTTTCTGTAGGGTGTTGAAAGGGCGCAAAATGGGTGTTAAGTTGCAAAAAAAAAGAGAAACTACAACACAGCGGAGGGGGGGGGGGGGGTTGACCTAGCATTTTCCCGTTTGCCATGATTACACCAAACGCTGGAGCTTTTTTGGCCAATATTGTTCAATCAACCGAAGTGGGTGTGCTTGATTCGCTGGGAGCGCCATCAACATAATCAACAAAACAAATTTGATCTAGAAGTTTCGCTAGGTTTTGCTAGGTTTTGTGATGTTCTTGTAAGGCTATATAGGATAAGCTAAGTGCTGGGGGTGAGGCCAAGTTTAGGCGGATTTTACAAGGCTGTTCTAGTGTATCCCCCACAGTGACAGCGGATTGAAGAATTAAACAAGCTATGTCAACGCCCAGCTCCGCTGTTACTTCAGCCTTGCACCACTAGTTATAAGCTGCGCGAATTTTTTCGCGCTTTAGTATCCAAAAAAACTAGTACCTTTAAAATGGTATAATAAGAGGCGCGCATACACATGCGCCCCTTGTGCTCACACTCGAACAGGCTCGAAAGCCGGCTTCACTATTATAATGCCATATCTGTTCTTTTTCTTGGTATTTTCACCTAAGCTAGTTCAAGCTTAAACAGCTCCGGTCTTAATAAATTATTCCAATCAATATTGTATTGAACGTCGTAAGCTACAAATCCCTCCGCTTGTAGAAAATGTTCAGTCCACCTGTGTAAACGGGTATCAACACTCACCCTTCTTGGTGAGTGTTGATATGGTGTGGAATAGGTGTCCAGTATTTAATAAAATTCTATGACTTATTGAACATAATAACTTTTTCACGTTTAAAAAGTTTTCGCGAATCCGCATTGTTACTTGTACATGCTCACATTAAAATGCACAATTCCGAAATTAGTGCTGAAATATCTCATTTTTGCGACAATCCCACCGACTCTATAGGAGGGTTTTCCTCTTCTGGCTATAAAAGCAAAGAGCCGGTGTTTTTCTAATTATGTACTCGCTCTGTACACCGTTGGTTTTCTTGCGATGTTCGATTGAGTATCCGTGATCATCGAGGGTACGTCGTTGCGGTTACGCCGTGGGGCTGTATTAAAGAAGACGGAGGTGGAGGCTATGAGGCCGTGATCTACGTCGATTTCCACTTCGACGCTGATTGAGTCAAGGACTTCATTTTCCTGTGGGGCGGCCCTACGTTTTTGGGTTGGGGTGGCCCCTCCTTCTGGACGTCATCTACCCTGCTGCCGACTGGACCCCCTCTTGGACATTTAAGGACTCGCCATAATGGCGTCTTGGGAGGCTGTTCAGCCGCCGCCCAAGGCCCATGTCTTCTACTTCGCGTCCCCGAAGGACGTCACCGTGGATGACCTGGTGAACGGACTCGAGGAAATTGTAGGCCGTTATGGCCTGGACACCCTGATGTACCTGGGTGGTTTCAAGTTCTGCGCTGTGGCTGCTTCGGCTGCTGCTGCTGCTGGCAAGATCACCAAAAAAGGAGCCGTCCTCATGAACGGAGTTTTGTGTCCTGTGGCCTGCATGGGCCCACAGGTCGTCTACGTGACGGTGTACCGCTTGAACCCCGTCGTTAGCCACGCGGATCTCGCGGCAGCACTGAGACCGTATGGAAAGGTCCTCAACGTCAACCAGCCGGCGTGGAGGAGTCTTCAGCACATCAAGACCGGCATGCGACTCGTGAAGATGGAGATGGCCAAGGCCGTGCCCAACTTCATGAAGATACGAGGGTTCAAGGACCAGTTTGAGTACAAAGGTGTGCGACGGGTATGCGCCCGTTGCGGTCAGAGCGGCCACCAAGTTAGCAGCTGCAAGGCCCCCTGGTGCGGCCGCTGCTCGCAGTTCGGCCACGACGAAGCCGACTGTAACACCAAGTGTCGTCGCTGCAAGGGCAACCATGCAACCACCGACTGCCTGCGGCCCCGGTCCTATGGGGACGCTGCAAGCAATTTCTCCTCGACGCCTTGTGCTCCCCCCCAGTCAGCAAGCTTTCGAAAGCGCAAGTGAATTTCCTGAACTACCCCGAGCCCTCTCCAGCCAGCCAGAAGAGGCGTCAGTCGGGAGTATTGAGGCTCTCGGAAGCGAAAGCGAATTTCCTGAATTACCCCGGGCCTCCTCAAGCCAGCCGGGAGGCGTCAAGCGGCAGCACTGCTGTGGTGATCGAGGAATCTCCGAGCGACAGCCAAGAGATGGACCTCGAGGGCTGCACGTCGTCTTCGGAGGAGGCGATTGCACCTGCTGGGGAGGCCACGTCATCGTCTTCGACGGACACTTCCCTCTTCACGAGTCTCAGCTCTACCGAGTGCAGCGACACCGCAGAGCAGCCTCAGCGCGAGCAAGGGCATGCGCCGGTCAAAAACACCGTTCTTTCTGGAACATCCAGCGGCTCGCGCAGTCGACGAAAAGAGCAAAACAAGCCCGAAACGAGCGCCAAGACGGCGCTCGCGTCATAGCCCTCTGCCGCGGGCCTTCGTACGCCCAGCACCAGTGTTCTGCTTCCGCCCAAGATCAAGGAGCCCCGCCTGGTCAATCCTGTCAGCCAGGTCGCTGAACTAATTCGCTCCCCATCCCTCCTGGATTGGCCCGACGCGTCCAAGCGGAGTCTGCCTTCCTCCGCGGACTCAGGTGACGCGGATGACACTAAGAAATTGTGTGTTGAAGTGTCCTCTGAGGACAGCGAAATGTAGGTGGGAGCGTCAACATTAACTAGCGCATTAATACCATCATGCTGGTACATTTTCTTTCCCTGAATGCCTAAGGTTTTCGAAGCTTTGACAAACACAGAGAGATAATACATTATGCACGTGCGAAAAACGCTGACGTTCTCTTCCTGCAGGAATGTAATTTCCGCTCGACGCGCGATGTAGGCGTTTTTCGCATTGACTGATCGGGTAGCTTCGGGGGTAGGAGTTATTTTCTTGCGCGAGAGGTTTCATCGCAAGGCTCACTGCACGTTTGGCTTTGACGGGCGCGTGCTTGCAGTAGATTTTCTGCTCCTATAGATCGTCGTGTGCGTGCCGTGGTTGTTTATGCACCGGCGTGACACTCCGATCCATCAGAGTTTTTCGCATCCCTAGATGCATTCATGTTGGACCCCTACCCCACCTTTTTAGTGGTGGACTTTAACTGTGTTCTCGATCCCCAGCGAGATGTGTGCGGTCCTGGACAGGGTAAACCTTATGTCGGGGCGCGGGCACTAAAGGATCTTGTGAGCCAGTTCCAACTCCGCGACGCGTGGGTGCACCTGTATGGTGAAAGGTTTGCCGCCACGTGGGAGAGGGGACGATGGGGCAGCCGGTTCCCGCCGGAGCTCAGCCATTATCTTGAACGCTGTGACGTTCTCTCTTTTCCTGCGAGCACTCCGCGTATCTCCGATCACAAGCCAGTCTTAGCAACTCTAACCTCGGCGACTGTATGCCACGTCACCAGATGTGGCGGATGGACGAGAGTTTGCTGACAGATGAGGTCAGTGTAGCCGCGTTAAGGAATGCGCTTCGTGCACCGCGCCGCGACTCGACGAACACACTACCGTGGGATGAGTTAAAGTCCGGCTGGCGCGAAGTGTTGGTCCGGGAGGGGAGAGCGCGTAAAGGCCCCATCACGGCCGCGCTCAACGATACACTGTGGAGGCTTCGGATCGTCAAAAGGGGTGGCGCTTTAACCTTCACCATGCGTGACTACGTCAATGTATTGAGGGCGCGAAATGAACACCTGTTACGGCAGTCCTCTCGCGCTGCTAGTCGTGCCCAGTTTTTAGGCCGGCCAGTTTCAGACCCATCCGAGTTACGGTACGTCAAAGCAGGCTCGCTTGACGGACCAGGATTGGCTCAAGTGCCAGAGGTTATGTTGCCGGACGGCTCAAAAAGCGCTAATAGCGACGACATTTTTGAGGTGTTCACGGCACATTTTTCTCGCCTCCTCACCTGAGAGAATACGTTGCGCGGTGAATTTTTTGAGGAACGCCCAGCGACGTTTTGTGGAGCGCTGCTCCAGGTACCCCATGACATGGCGAGCAGGCTTTGTGGGCCGGTTTCGTCGAAGGAGCTGCATGATTGCGTCACTCGCTTAAACGGCGCATCAGCGGCGGGCCCTGGCGGCATCCCTGCAAGGTTCTACAAGACCTTTTTTTTCGTTGTTGGGGGCGCGCTTCTCGCCATGGTGAACGGCTTTCTTCTTCACGGAGAGCGGGCGGAATCCTTTCGCGAGGGTCGTGTCGTACTGATAGCGAAGCCGGGAGGGAGCCCCTCGGACCCAGGTGCCTAGAGGCCAATCACGCTCCTCAACACTGATTGTAAGATTGTCGCGTCCATTCTAGCCAACTGAATGAACCACGTACTCCCGTACATTCTAAGCTGCGCGCAAACGTGCAGCGTGCCGGGCCGTCAATTTTTTCATCCTTAGCCCTGAGCCGCGACCTATTTGACTTCGCGTCGAGAACCGGCATTTCCGGTTGCTTCATATCGGTCGATCAGGCGAAAGCTTTCGATAGAATGGAGCACCCGTACATGTTCGGTGTCTTAGGTCTCCACGGTTTCCCGTCAGAGTATATATCTTGCCTTCGGCTAGCTTACTTGAACGTGACCACCCGGCTGCTTGTTAATGGCCGCCTCAGTGAGCGCTTCACAGTTACGCGCGGAATCAGGCAGGGTTGTCCGTGGTCCCCCTCGCTCTATGCCCTATGCCTGGACCCCCTTCTGCGTCGCGTGGCAGCGTGTCTTTCCATCCGCGGCTTCCCGCTGCCCGGTCAAGGCCAGATCAAGGTCTCTCCATATGCGGATGATGTGTCCCTTTTTCTCCGGGATGAGGACAGCTACCGAGCGTTTATACGGCTTTTTTAGGAGTATGGTGAGCTGTCTGAATCCCAGCTGAATAAGGGCAAAAGCAGAGCGCTACGATTTGGGTCGCTTGCCAGTGACCTTGCTGGAGACGTACAGTGGGTGAGGAAAGTCCGGGTGCTAGGCGTAGTCTTCCATGGCTCTGGAGAAGTTTCTCGTGAGACGTGGAAGTGTGTGTTAGACACGGCTGACAAACGCACAAGCATAGCGTCAACTTTCAAGCTGTCTCTCTCTGAGAGGAGTTATATCATTAAGTCGTGCGTGTCAGCGGCGTTCTTTTACGTGGCGAAGGTGGCTCGGCCACCTCGTGACATAACGGCTGACCACAAAATTCGGGTCATTTTTCTGGGCCAGCGCAGGACCGAATGCGTCTGCACCGCAGCATGGGGGGGTTTAGCTTGCCATACCTGAACACGGTGTCAAGTGTTCTAGCGTTACGCGGTGTGTGGAACTGGTAGATGATGATGAGTACTCGGGGCAGGCTCTGCTTCGCTACTTCTTGGGTACTGCTCGCTTGTTGTTTTATGATGAGCCCATTACCGGACCTACAGCCGTGTAGCCGACGGCTTTCTATAAGTACGTTGCTAAAACGCTTAGAGGCTTTAAGTCGGTCAACCCAGATTTGGATATTAGAGTCTCATCTGAGACTGATATATGCGAGAAATTGGCTATTGGGCAATTGAATGATCGGCAAAAAGAGAAGTCTCGCGGGGCACGCTGGCAACAGTTAACGTCAGCGGTGCTTCCTGGAGACGTTCGTGATTTCGGGTGGCTGCGTGGCTGGAGAGCCCTGCCGACGTGTGACCGCCTTGCAGCATTTGGTGTGGTTCGCTCTGCCCGGTGCCCGCAATGCAAACGCACTGAGACGTTAGAGCATGCTCTATTTGAGCGTCGTGTGGCCGCCACATTCTGGGTTTTACTCAGCAGAATGTTTGAGCTTAGGCTAGGAGCCTACACGAAATCGAAAGATCCATTCGTCAGCTTTCTGCTGTGTGTGGGTGCCTTTGTTGTGTGGTGCCAGCGAGGTGTAACCGCCTTGCAAGCACGACCACAGCGTGCCATGTATCCCCTGTTGTGGGGCGTTCGGAAAATGGCCATAGAGCACCTGCAGCATGAGGTGGTGGCGCTGGGTGAAGAATCTTTCCTCATGCGTTGGTCGACTCGCTTCATCAAGGTTGCCAATAACACCGTGAAATGGTGTATCGTGCCTTGTTAATAAGGTGCAACACTTGCATGCTGAAGGGAGTTGTATGTTAGAGACCAAGGCGCAGTTTGGTGGGCAGTCTGGCTGAGCATGCCTATCTGTACGGACAGAGACATGAATAGTGAGTAGAACCGATGTGTGTGAAATGTTGCGGCTTTTATGTTGCCTCCCACGTGTGAACCATGTGAACTCCCACGTGTGAGCCATGCCAAGGAAAAGTGGAACTTGCCTCCACTGTACATGACGGAACGCTCGCTGAAGCACGGCTCGCCTATAGACTGTGGCGCCAGATTTCCCTCTAGTATATATTAGTATAAAACTCTATGGCCTACATGGTGGCAAATACGGGATCACATCCCAAGCTGTCGATCGCGAGATGGTACGAGCCCAGAAGGCTTCACAGGCACGTTAGAGACGCACGCAGGCCGCGCGATGTATCATCAGCTAGGCGACAACGGTTCCCAGATAGCTGTCGCTACCGACGAGGTACTGCAAGAAGCTGCTGCATTCGTGCAGCTTTTTTTTAATGCCTTGCATTCTTTGGTTAGCGACCTGGAGTTTTCAAGTGTTCGGTCAATAGCGTTTTTCGTGCTGCAGCAGTTCTTCACGGCCCGAAAAACCATTAGCGCCATCCATGCGCCCTTCACAATATCGAGGCCGAAGACCAAACATGTATAGGCAAAATTTTTCCAAACTACTGCCGCTGGTGGTACGGTTCCCACATTTCAACATTGTTTAGCCCACAGGTAGCCTTGGACCGATTTAATGCAAAACAAACATGCATAAACTAAAATTAAAGCCACTAAAAATTCACATCAGACTGGCTTTTACAAAAATTAATTTAAAATTGGCGCAGCTTGCACTAGTAGCGCAAGGCTGGAGAAACAGCAGAGCTGAAGGCCTCTCTCCCTTCGTCGGAGACCAGGCTTTCGCGTAATCATTATCATCAACAGCCCACTAGGTCCGCTCTGCGGGACGAAGGCCTGTCTTACCGACCTCCAACCGATCCTGTTCCGCGCCGCTCGAGTCCATTCTTTGCCTCTGAATGTCCTTATTTCGCCCCTCCATCCAGTAATTGGCCTTCCTCTTTTTCTAGACCCGTCTCTCCGTGTCTACTCTGTCACCCTGGTAGTCCACCGATTGTCATTTCGCCTAACTACGTGGTCAGCCCAGGTCCATTTCTTTTTCTTTATTTCAACTATGATATCTTCTACTCTAGTTTGTCCGCTGATCCAGGAAGCTCGCTTCCTGTCTCGAAGTGTTACTTCGATCATTATTAGTTCCATGGCCCGATGAGCCGAGCTAAGTTTGCGTTCAAGTTGTTTAGCAAGGCGCCAAGTTTCCGCGCCATATGTCATCACCTCACGTTTATTTCCGAACTTGCCCCTGAATGTTCTCCATGACTGGCAGTCCCGGATCGTTTCGTCCGCAGGCTATCACATCTCTTCCAAAGTGAACCGCGTTAGGGCGTGCTAGAACTCGCGGCTAACTACACAGCCAACGCACGCTCTACGAACCCAAAATGAAACGCTGTACGCCCGGGATGCGATGGTAGCTCAAATGGATAGACGCCAGTTTCATAACGCGAGGGACCCAGGTTTGATTCCGGCCGCGGAAACCGTTTTTTCTTCTTTCCAATTGGCTGCACATGTTATTATTCCCCACAACTGCTAACCCGTACCCCTCGGGACTTTGCGGTGGCCCAGTGATTATGTTGCTGGTTTTACAGCGGAAAGGTCCAGGGTGCGATTCCTGGGACCTCCCTAACCACATTTTATTCTTGAGGCTTCGGGGTTCTTTGTCTGCGCCGGACGGATTTGTGTCCGCCGAAACAGTTCTGCTGTCAAAACAAGAATTAAAAAAAAAAAAAAAAAGAGCGCCGTCCACGGAAGTCAATGTCAGAGCGGAGCAAAACCATAACATAGATTCCGCTTCAGGCATAATCTTTCAGGCGCCACGGCTACAGGCAGTGGCGCCAAACATAACAAAAAACAAAGAAAAGGACGCTGTCTGGCGCTGTGAAGAGGAGTCAGCTCTGAATGCTATGCACAGTATGATACCCAAAAATATGAAGTTCTGGCGAAATTTTGATTAACATCGGAGCTGTTGTAGCTGGCCGTAATGTGTGGCGCGTAACTCGTAACGCGTTTAATACAAAAAAAAATGCCGAGCGCCCATGAGCGCATGAATCGCGGCGACCGCCAAGCCTCCCCGGCATGCACAGTGGCTTTAGCCAAAAAAAGAAAAAAAGAAATGGTGAAAATCTCGAGGAGAGCCTCGCGTTGCCCAGCAACCGACGACGCCCCAGCTGGCGCAACACCTGCTCCACGGAACCTCGACGCGACTCTATAGGAACGCCGCGCGTGCGTCGTGCACATAGGCGCCGCCGCTGCGCCCCAGCTGCCGTCAAGCGTTACCGCGCACGTAATGCTTGGCACCAGGAACCCGACGATATCGATGCACATGACGATGACTACTACTAGCACGGGGCGAAGCGACGACGGCACATGTAGATAAACAATTTCAAACTTGCACAAATGCGTGGTCATGTGTCCTTCAGGGCTCCCGTGGGACGAAATCCTACACCTTCGCTATGGTTCAAGCCTTGCGCGACTTAGTGCAAGCTTCGCCAGTTGTTTTTTTCTCTTCATGTGCACTTAACTCTCAATTAAAAAATTCCGACATAGTAGTTGACAAAGTAGCAGTTGTATAACAACCACAGTATGTAGGCTAACCAGAAAAGAAACCAGATTTTAATTTCAAACACGCGTTGCAAAGTTTCTCTTTAAATAGGCCATGCAGACAAATACAGGTTTGTTTTATTCGAAAGATTTAGCGTGTTATCGGGCCCCAAGCGCTTGTTCAGTAGCAAACGACACTTTATTCACTGAGAAATAAAGTATTTTAAGTAAAAAATTCAATTCTCCCGCTAAATCGTGTGTTTTTGTGACGTTGACAATAACATATTAAGAGTAGGGCCTCAAAACTAAATAAGCCTGTTGACCAGGGCTGCTCCCATCTCAAAGGATCCCGTTTGATTATCAGGTTTATCGCCCACTTTCATATATGGCGCTGCAGGCTGAAGTACCAGTGTTCGCACTTTGCTTCTCGCCGGAATTCTATACGCCTGCCGTATTTTTATTACGGTTCATACCAATCGTTTCCTAAAACTTAAGCTCTGACTCGACAAACAAGGCAACGTAAGCGACCGTGCCGCTTGTGTCAGTTGGTCAGTATTGTTTCAAACAAGTTCAACGCGTCCGACGGCTTTGTTAGCGGTCAACCGGCAAAGTTCTGCACTAACTGCTTCGGTGTTTATGTGTTATTTCGTAACTTTAATTGTTCACCCCACAACTCTTCCTGCTATAAAAAAATGTGCCCTACATTTAAGCGCAAATAGCTCGTTCGGTAAGCTTATAAGCCCTGCCTAATTTGCGTTTGTTTTTGCCGGCCTTAGCCAATCGCCCAGCACGGCTTATGACACCTTAGGTTCTGTTGCGGGAAATGATCTTGCCGGTCGCATGGCCATTCCCTTTTTAAAGCAAAGCTTTTTACCTCTACCCCCCAAGGGTTCTTTCGCGACCGTTGGTGTCACCAAAAACTCCAGCGAACAAATAAAAGAATTTACTGGCACCGCCGGGAATCGAATCTGGAACTAATAAACTAACAAAGCCAGAGCCCGTTGTCTTACCGATTTAGCTACGAGCCCACGCGAAGATGGGGAAGACAGGCGGTGTACTCACCAAGCACATCTACGGGTTTACCCCCTGCGTTCTCGCTGGATGCCACATCAAAGCGTCACGCGACCACTCACGCCCGTCTAGCGGCCCTGTTCGCACCTTGCTCGTCTGCTAGGAGTTACAAAAATTAAAGGAAGCTAATATCTAAAATTAAAGGATTACAATTAGAGGACTAAAATAAAAGCATTAATAGCTCAAAATTAAAGGAAGCTAATGGAATCTCACTTCTAGTACGCCAACGTGCTAACGCCTGTGGCCTCCAGTGTTCACGTAAAAAATCACAGCTCCTTGTCGTCCGCCCTTACGCCAAATCAAGGAATACATTCAAATTCTCCTTGATGGCCAGGCCATCACTCCAAGCCCCAGTATCAAGATCCTGGGCCTACATGTCGAGGCTAACACCAAGAGTGACGTCTCTTTGCAGCGCCTCAAAAACAGCATAATCAAATCATACACATGATCAGGCGAGTTGCCACCAAGAAGCGAGGCCTAAAGGAATCCGGTACCTTTCGATTAATTGAAGCTTTTGTCCTCTCGAGAGTCACTTACGTAAACCCCCTCTCTTCTTCCCGACAAGGAGGACATAGAGATGCTTTATATAACGATTAGAAAGGCGGTCGAGCAGGCCATTGGTCTTCTCATGAGTGCGTTCACACAGAGGCTGCTTAGCACGGGGCTCCACAACACGGTGGTAGAGCTGATAAAAGGCCATCTTTCTAACCAGAAGGTCCGACTCAGAACTGCGATGGGTAACCGCATGCTTCAACAGAATGGCTGGGCTGCCCAGAATGTCACTACGCTTGACGTACTCCCAGACTCTTGGCGACTAACACTAAAGATGCTCCCTTTGCTTAGAAATATACACCCTCACATATGACGAGGGTCACCGAAAAGCACGGGCTCAAGCTCTAAACACCACCCCCTGTGGGGATCATGCAGTTATCTTCTACACACACGCCCCCAAACATCGAGGGCAGCAATACGCCGTCATCGTGGCTACCTCCAGAACCAACCTCCTTGCGGGTACCTCGCTTAGGACCCAAGAAATGACGGCAGCAGAAGAGGCAGCCATCACCCTGGCTCTCACTCAACCAGGGGTTCGGAGGGTAGTCACCCATTCCCAGCAAGCCTACTGGAATTACCAGTCGGGTTGGGTGTCCTGACCTGCACTGCAAGTGCTAAAAAACCACTCCCCAAACGGTTCCATTCAACTCATCTGGACACCCCCTCACGTTTCAATGGAGGGCAACAAATACGCCCACCCAACAAGCCTGCGCTTTTACCACCATGCTATGGAGCTGCATGAGGACAGTCACCCACTTGTCACGTTCAGGGAGATAACCCAGCATTATCGCCTTCCGAGACAACCGTAACTTCGCCTTACCCTGACCTTTCCAGAGAACAACAAACTACCCTACGGCTCATGCAATCCTGGCTCCTTCCTACAGCCTACGCGTCTTCACTTAATGTATCCGAATCGCTACGACGCTGAATGTAAATTTTGCTCAGAAGTAGGAACACTCCGCCCCGTAATCGGGGTGTGCTACTTTAGCCCTGTGCACCCTCCTCTCTTTCCGTCAACTACCCAACAAGAGCAATGGGGGACGCTGCTGTCCAGGCCCTCTCTACCTACCCAGCTTCAGCGGGTGGACAGAACGCAGGCTGCGCGGACTGCATTTGGGCCCCACAGAAGAAGGAATCGCTCCCCAGGGCTGCACTCTTGGCCGTTCAGAAATCTGAACAGAAGTATTTCTTCCTCCGCCGCCTCCTCCTCTTCCGCAAATCTCGTCGCCTCCGTCCGCGGTGCAGAGACGGAGAAGTCAGATCGTCTAACACAGGGTTGGAGCTTTAATTTTATAAAAAAAGTTTCCACTCTTTTGCTACACCAATACAACTCAACCAAACACGTTCATGCATCATGCATTGATTTAACCTTACCAAGAATATCTCTTTGAAGTAATAAATGGTGTGGTTAAGTGCATTTCACTTTTCTCTGGTTTTACTATTTGTAGGGCGATGTGAGTGAATTTAAGTGACGTCGCATGGGTAATCGTTATGGGTGCCGTTTACAGCTTTGCTTTCCAATCACATTCACAGGGTGGATTGGGGCGATTTTTTTCCCAATTATGTAGCTTATTTGAGCGAAGTTTACGTTAAAAGTGTTGTCAGTATGGTTCTAACGAGCCAATCTTTCGAATGAACCAAACTTGTGTTTTGTCTGCATGGCCCCTTTAAGGTTTAAGCGTCTCGTTCTCCTAAGGCTGTGTGAACGTGGTGTCATCGACACTTTACACGATTCAATTTATCCGGGAAACTGATGAAAGTGCATGAGCTAGCGTACGATGTTTACCCTCCGCTACTTTATAAGGTTAAAAGTTATAGGAACTACAATGGTTATGAAACCCTGTTGTTATCCCTTCCTACACAGCTTGACAGGGGACTAAAATGAATGTTTCTTGCCAGAATCGAAATATAGGCCTAAGAAATCGCTCCGATATGAAGCGGGATTTGAAAAGAAACGTCCCTGTTTAGTGTCAGTTTGCGTATCCAGAAAATATGAGCGCAATAGCAATGAGTTGCCTCCTATTTCATCGCTACATAGTGATACGTGCCCTTGTCCTCGCTTTCTTCGACTGCTCGTACGTGCCGTGTTTGATACACGCACAAAAATATCTTTCTTGTTGAAGTTTTTCTTCTTTGGTCCTCGCTGCTACTCTCTGCAGAGCAGCTCAATCAATCAATTTGATGGATGCGTGTTTTCCAACTCCACGGTGCACACGCAGCCGGCGCTCACAAACGCACGCACGCACACGCTCTTGACAAATAATACACGGTGTGTGTATATCGTGGATCGCGTTTCTCCGACACGTACGGCCTGCCTCTCGGCACTCTTGCGCCGGCAAGCAAAACGACGCTGGCCAGAGGGACCCGTGGGTCGCGGGAGGAGAAACAAGTGGCCGGCGCAAGACGCACTGCCCAGGGCAGTCAAGTTCATTAGACGCCGTGTCTCCATATAGACACACGCCTGGACGCGCGCACGACTCTGAGCAGGGAAAGAAGGACCGCGGTCCAGTCTGGGCCGGGGCCAAACAACGGGGCTGCAGCAGCGGAAACATTTGCCGCGGTCGAATGGAGTATCCGCGGGCAACAGATCGCTTCCAATTAGCTCCCGCACGACCCGGAGGGGAGGAGCTCAGCCGGCCGCGAATCGGCTCGGCCTCGTAAAAACCTCCTGGGACACGGCAGGCAAACAGCAGAGGCCACCCCAGCGCGTATATACCTGGGCACGTATCTTGGGCGCCATCGCAAACGTCTGTCCGCGGTCAGTTGGTTATCGATAGACAGCGTCGCTAACGAAGCGGTCAACAGCGCCCCGTCGACCCTCCTGTGCGGCCCTTCCCGATGCCTCACGGGTACACATGGCCTGCCATCCATACCCACCGAACGGCTCACTCGCCTATGGGTGCACACACGTGCGGCATGCGGCTCCCGAGGACAGCTCCCTTTTTCGTGCTGCTCTTTCTTTCCGAACAGAGGCACTTTTTTTGCTATATCTTTATCTATCTAGATAGGGCAAACGCAATGTCAAGTCTCGAGGACACGTTGGCACTTTGCTGCGTATCGCGTGTTTTAAGTGTACGAGTGTTTTATGCATTCCAGCGGCCAGTCAGCCCCCGATGCTTCGTATTTACTGCTGGAAAGTGCAGGCTTGTCAGCAGGATACTAATTCCCAGGGGCCATGGTAGCGAACCTCGCTATAGTGATGAATAAAGTAATGAAAAGGGAAAGTCTTGGATCTCTACATTTGTAGCTCAGATATGGTCTTTCCTGGACATTTCTCAGCTGGGCTGTTTCCAATTCACTCTCTTTCCCTTGCGTATATCCGGTTGTGGAGACTTGTTTCTGAGATTAAAAATTAAGTGCCGTTCCATCCACTCTGTGAAATAGAATGACCGGAGGAGCTGTTTGGAGTTGATTGGTTGGTCACAAACTCCCGTGCAAGCCGCGCCGTCGCGCCGGGGAAGCGTTCAGCGGGATTGTAGCGACGCCGACGTCGTGTGATCATCGTCCGTGGTCTCCTACCGACGATTTTCTTTGTAAGTAGGCTTCACTGTACGACACGCAATGTGGAAAAGCCAGCTTACAAAAACCAAGCTTAAACCGATCTTTTTTACGTCGGTTTCACTTCTAAGCACAAATGCCTTGCTGCGAAGACATTTTTTTCAAGAGCAGGGTACGCCATCTTCTATCAAAGTATGAAGCGCCAGAGGCAAAGAGGTGGCCGAAGGGAGAGGGTGTGCCGAAGTGAGAAGGAGGGAGCGGCTTTTCTCGGTTTAAGTCCGCAAACTGGAGGAGTTAGCCTATGACAGATCTGCTGCAAAAAGATAAAATTTATACAGCTTCTCGAAATAGAATTATGTCGAATGTTTTACTGTCTTTTATGGCGGAGCCGGTTGATTCAGTCACACTATAGTGACCTGGAGCGGCTGTAGTTTTGCTTTTGAAAAGAAAATGTTAATGAAAGATGCGCGTTCAGGATGATCATCAGCGCCTGAACAACTTAGCTCGATCTTCGAATATTGCATCAAGCTTTCATGCAGTCTCATGGCTGAATTAATCTGCCTTAAAAAGAGGGAAATGTGGCGAAAATCATTCCGTGGAGTGTCTGCTGTTTTTTACAGGCAAGTTATACAAGCCTTTTATTTCGATGAGTCGCATTCGTTGTTTTTGAAGAGCGTGGCTGACGCGCTCATATACTACATAAAAAAATCAATGCAAAATTTGACATCTTCCCTCAACATTCCTTCTGGAAATGAAATCATGTAGGATTAGAGCAAACTTCACTAAAAAGCCTGGCGATACCTATCAATGACCTCTGTACTGCTACATTGTATTCGCGCCTCTTTCTTGTCTTTCGTTTGTTGGTCTCTTGACGCGCAATACTTCAACAGGCAGAATGGTGACACGCGTCCCAGCATCATAAGAATCCGTTCTGCGCGGCGGGAGTGCACCCGTTCCAGTCACGTGCCGTCACGTTCACTTGTCACGCGGCACGAACCGCTATAACTTTGGTTGCAGGGCTGACAATGAGCGGGATAGCGCCGTAGTAGCGCAGCTTGCTCGTACACTCTGGAGACCCGGGGCGAAATGCCATGTGAACTCAAACGTGTTTTTTTTTTTACTCTTTACAGAGGCGGCCATTTACTATAGCGGAAAACAACAATTTTTTGCACAGTGTGGCACTTAAGGCACTCGCCTTTAAAAAAATTTGCGGGTGGGGGGCACAATCAAAAAGACGAAGAATACCGACTCAAACGGGATCTCGTGAGCGCGCGGCTGTTTACACGAGCAACTGCAAGCCCCTGTTCATGATGGCTCCTTGCGGACGGAGGCGTACAAGGAATAAAACCTGCAGGATTGTGGACGAGGCGCTTGCATGATTAAGCATCGACGTCTCAACCCCCGACGTGACAAAGATATAAAGCGCAGATATTCGATACGTCAGCGTAGCATGGATTTATCGCTTTACACTACAAAATGGGAGCACCAACCGCGTGAGCCCAATGGCGAAACTAGCAGAGCGAGGGCGTGTAATGGAAGGGCTGTGGTTAGCGCACATAGCCATGGGGCATGTTTCCCACTTCTTCTGATGTCACCTTTCTAAAGAGCGTATCATTTCGCGCTTATCGCTGCTCCCTTTCATTCTGATGCGCTCTTTTCCCTTGCCTGCTCCTCCGCTGGTGGTCGTTTCCTATATCTCCCCGCTGCGATGTCGCGTACATCGCTCGAACACGCCGCTACTCCTCCCAGACGCCGGCGGCAGGGAACGGCGGGAGGCTTCGGACCTTGCGCTCATTACCGAGCCATAAAAAGCCTCTTTCGTCGTCCGAAACATCCCCAAGTGCGCGCGAAAGGGCACCTCGTAATACCCAACGACATCGCGTTGCCTGCAGTTTCCTCCCCAACCTGTTCCGGCCGCTCGAGCTCTTTTGGAGCGGCAGTAATACAAAATGCGCGGTCGCCCACTTTGGCCCCCTTCTTTTCCACGTGTTTCCTTTCTCTCGTTTTTTCCCGTGACCGAGGTGGTTCATTTTCCACGCTCTTTTCGTTTTATTTCTGCTCATTTGCTCTCGGCTCGATATCTTCTGCTTTTCTCCTTCGTCTGAGTCTTCTTGTACCTCAGCTTACGGTTAGGGAATGTCTTTTTCTGTTTTTCGCACTCTTTTTCCCACCAGCCGCGGTATCTTGCGGTGCTTTACCGTTCCGGATCTCGCGGCACGCCCTTGGTTTTGTGCAGCAGTGAGATCTCCACTCACTACTCTCAGCTTCGAGTCAGCGCCGTCTATGAAGGGGGAAAAAAGGAAAAGGAAACAAGGAATGACCGGAAGGGAATGCGGAGAAGAAGCGTAGAGAGAAGGAGCAAAAGGAAGAGCACTGCCGCCGTTGGTGGCGTAATCGGCGCAAAACGCTCCCCCGGGCTTTCACCGCGCGGGCGCAACTCTGTTCGCGCTCGTTTCTCCCCCGGGCTTCTCTAGCGCTCGTGCCTACTTGTCCCGTGGTCTCACCTGCTTTTATTTTTGTACTTTCCCCTACAGCTTTGCGGCAGCTCGCAGCTACTTGGCTGCTCGTTCGGCTTTTACGTCGTCCTTTTTGTTCCTTTTGCCACTGAACATACGACAAAAGGAACATGCCCGTGCCTCAGTCGCGCACTTGACTATTGTGCGAAGGAAAGAAGGGGAGACCCGCGGGGGAGAGGACAGGAGCTTGTCGAGATCTCGTATAGTTCTAGCGTCGACGCAATCATCGCCTGATCACCGGACGGGAAGCTCTCTTTTATTGCGTCCGCGACAACAATGGGTACACATGCGCGTTCCACCTCAGTAGCTCACTTCGCTTTTTTAAACTAAGACAATTATGTCCCACGTTAGACTGTGTGTAAGAGGGTAAAATCCTGAGGTATGTTGGGAAAGCGCTGAATGTCGTTGATCTCTCAACGGACGTGTACCCTTTCTGAATATACTGCTGGAAGCCCTTGGCACCTGGCGGCTCGACGACAAAGCACAGATGAGGGAGCAGGTGACTTCGGTGAAGGAATGCGAAGCTCTCGTATGGCTCCCCAATCAGTTCCTGGACTGCCTCGCGATGAACATGGGTGAGTCCGGGAGCAGCCACCTGGTTCAGATAGACATATCGCTGGAGGAGAAAAGCCCACCTGTTTGTTCGAGCATCCTGCCATTAAAGCACACAACACCTTGGAATTCGAAAGTTTGATGACGGATGAGGAGGCGAAGAAGATGCAAGTGAGGCAAGATCACCTTGCTCAATCTCTGTTCTTCTCTTAAAAACAACGGTGAAACCCGATCCCCCGTCGGCTTCCGGCAGCTGAACATTCCAACTGCCAAGGATAAATATATCTTGCCTGTAATACCCGATACTCTAGAGCAGCTTGCCGGAGAAGAGCTGTTTACCAGGTTGGACCTTGCAAGGTCCAACCTGGAAAACAGCTGACAAATGCACACAGTTTCGCCCAAACTCTCCTTTAAGCGATATGCAAAGGGCAAGGACGCGATTGTGACTCCTGACGAAACGTGGCAGTTGAGAGCGGCGTGTGATTTCATTCTTTATATTTGTGGAGGGTTCAGCACAATTAGGACCAAAGCTCTTGGCTCGCTTCCCTTCGTAACATTGTTGTGCTTGACGATACTTGCGAATATCGAAGAAGTGCTTGTGGGCTCACAAAATTATTTCATACTCTCCGCAATGCAAGATTTGGGCTCCAGCTTCATAAGTGCAGCTTTGTAGAACCACAGTACCTTGACTTCGGCATCAGTGAAGGAAGCGCACGACTGGAGGGGGGAGGGGCAAAGTAAAAGCGATCAACAAGTCTGAGATGACATCCACAGTGTCCGGGCACTGTGAAGAAATAACTCGTCCTTTTCAAAGTGCCTCTGCTGATGTGTCAAATTGATTTAGTTCACCGGCTGGCCTTCGTGACTTCCTCGCTTTTCGAGTGTCCGTACAGTCCAGGAAAAGAACCCAATGAGGCAGGCGCCGATAAACGGTACAGGAGCTCCCACAGCGGCGAGCTCGGTTTCTGTAGCTCATGTCCTGCGGCTAAACGTACGGCTCACAGGGACCCAGGCGGCCGCAGATGGTGCCCCTACTCCTACGGCTAAAAATTCCGGAGTAGCTGAACCATCAACATAAATGTGGGTATACCCGCCATTGCAGCGGGATATGGGCTGAAGGGCGAAGCAGGTCAAGGCCGATGGAAGCATCGTTGCCCATTTACGGCCCTGTTCTTGTTATCGACCACGTAGCAAACAGCCGTGGTGGTAGCCCAGGCCTTATGGGACGTTGATAGTTCAGCTGCAGCAATTCCTGGGCAACGTCTGCCGGAGCCAGCGGCTAAGGGATGGGCAAATGATCCAGCAACACGGCGGAGGCAAGCGCGGATATTTTCTTGCCTTAGCAGCAGAGTGGCCTAGAGGCACCCCACTTCACAAAGCACCCCGTTGGTTGAAGTGCATTTAGGGGGTCACAGGAAAAGACGCAGTGCTTGCGTCTGCAGTGCCTCCATTTCCCTGACGGTGCTCTTGGAGAGAGCGCCGAGGGCAAGTAGGCTGAGGGCGTCTAGTAATTTTTTTTTAAAGCTCTAATATAATTCTAGAAATTCACTTCAAACGTGCATTGTCGATACGACTTAATTTGAAGCAAGTTTTGGTCGTCTGTTATGTTGAAGCAGTAGAATTTTAGCGGCCAAATGAATAACTGCAGCGTAATTTTTCGGCCTAGATCAGCAAATACTGCTCAGCTTTGTATATCCAGCTTGATTTGTGTTCGCCAGATCCTTCTAATTTCAGACACCAGCCTCCTACTTTTTGTGAAAGCATAACATTATCGATGGCAAATTGTGGGCGAGAAATCTGATTTATCCAGAATTATACACGCCTTTAGCTTTGGGAGGGCGAATGATATTGGGAAATATGTTCGAAAATGAAAAAAAAAAAGAAACCATAGGTTTACGATATTAAATGTTGTACGCTTGCATCTGCCCGCATTGGTATTAAAAGGAGGGCAGGTGACAATAAATATCGTGCGGGAAATGAATCGCCGCGATTGCAATTTAGCGGCCACTGACTGCTCAGCAACAAAGCCGTGAAAGCTCGGAGCTCTGCTCAGCGGCCCTTCTTGGCTCCCCGAGTGGACCTTGAGACAAAAAAAAAAAAAAAAAAAAAAACTAATGAGAATAAAAGCGAAACAGGAAATGCGTGCCGTCGCCTATATCCTGAGTAACCTGCATATCCACTCGGGATTCGAGAGCTTGTACATACACACACGCACAATACAAACCGGGTTTCCCTGGAAGCACCCGTATACCTCCCTGACAAGTTTGACAAAATAAGACGTAGGAAATTTACTGCTTCCAAACGCTGCGCAGGCAGGTAGGTATTCGTGCTATACACAGCGAAGGGGCCTCCCAGAGCGCCGGCCGCGCAGAACCGGTTCTGATCGGCTGGCGGCTGACAGAAAGGCACGAAGCCTACTGTTCGGGATATCGAGAACCACGACTGAGCGTGCGCACTTGATCAATGCGCGGCAAATAAATGTGTTTAGATTCGCAGCACGCGTGACAGTCCACGCCGGCCGGAGATTACGAGGTACGAAGCCGTGCGTGTAGCTTTACTCGGGAAGGGGAGACCACCGAGCGAGCGCGCTAAACAGAGGCACCGCCGGGCGTAACATGGGGACGTAATTGATGATGATGGACTCCGCGTCATGACGAGAGTGGCCAAGGGAGAAAAAGGAGACGGGCTTGCATTTGTCAACGCTGAAAGGTAAATAAAAGAAAACGGTCGAGACAGAGATGAAACGACTTGCGAACGCAAGCAACTCCGACCGACGGCCTGCGCCGGATGCCTCGCTGTGTGCGGCGGCGGCCGCGTATTTTAAGCCCACCGTCCCAAATTCTGGACAAGTCGGCAGTGGGTACGAAGCCGAGAAAATTAATTGCGCGCGGCAGAGACGAAACCTTCTACGCAAGGCTGCGGCAGGAAAAACGAAACCACTGTGCGTTGCTGCTATACACATGCACGGCGGCCGCACAAAGAAGGGAACACTCACAGCAGCACAGGGGCATCAAATGCGTTTAAATGTCACGCGGTTCCGTAAAAGTTGTTGTCATGCAGGGGCTGTGGGTAGCAACCCAAAGGGTTCCAAAAATAAAAAAAATAATGTTGCTACTAATAGCCTACTATAAATAATAGGCTCTGTGCAATGCAAAACTCTGTGAACGCCTTGCACGTGTTATCGCTGCGCACATCCATTTATTTAGTCAAATCGCATGCTGTGCCTTGTCATTCGCAGAATTTGCACACTTGGCCACTTCAATTGGTTATTCCGAAATGCTGCGCTGGAGACGTCCTACAAAGACTTCTAATCGCCACAAGCGTAATAATAGGGGGGCCGCATCCATTGCCCCCGGCTTCCAGTGCATTGGCCATGAAATCATCCCACGTTGGTGCTTGACAGGTGGCCGCTGAGCACTGATATAAATGGTACACAATGAAAAAAATGCGGGCCAATCTACCCAGTAAATGATACCCCCCCTACAAACAATGATTACCCATGTGACGTCACTTGAATTCACACACATCGCTCTATAAAGAGTGAAACCAGAGGCAATTAAGCAGCTAACCACACCCTTTATTACTTCAAAGATATATTATTTGCCAGGGTGAAATTAATGCATGATTCATGAACGGTGGTTGGTTGAGCTGTATCGGGGAAACAGATGAGTGAAAACTCTTTTTCTATAAAATTAAAGCAAGCTCAGACCCGGTGTTGGACGATCTCAATTCTCATCCGTCTCTGCCGCCGCCGACGGAGGCGGCGAGATCGGCGGCAGAGACGGAGGAGAAGTGAGATGCCATGCGTTGGTGTGAGCTTCCTTTAATTTTTGTAACTCCCAGCGCATGCGCAAGGCGCGCAGACGGCCGCTACACGTGTCATGGGCGGAGCATGCAGTGGCCCAAGAGGTCGCGTAATGCTATCTCGTGGCATTCAGCAACAACGCATGGGGTAAACACGCAGTCGTGCTCGGTGAGTGCACCGTCTGTCTTCCCCGTCTCCGCGTGGGCTCGTAGCTCAATCGGTGAGACAACCGGCTCTCGCTCCGATTCTCTATTCGTTCGAAGTTCGATTCCTGGTGGTGCCAGTAACTTTTTTATTTGTTTGCGGTAGTTTTCTGTGGACACCAACGGTCGCGACAGAACCCTTGGGGAGTAGAAGTAAAAAGCTTCGCTTGAAACCCTATTTCCATACCAAAGCATTCACGTTATCTTGATAGCATTCCATGTCGTTGGACTGCACCGAACTCTGCAACTTGTTCTGGCTATCCAATTTGGCTATCAAACAAAGTAGCACGCGGGACTAGTTGGCGCGTGCTATAGTACTATTTGAAAGAGTTGCGCTGAAATGTGCAAACATGGGGCAATATAAAAGAATGACGACACGAAACAAAACGCTTCCTCGCCTCGTGTTGTCTATCTTTTGTGTTGTCCCTTGTTTGCATCACGAAGGGAAAAATTAAATGTGATCATTTGGCATAACAGGTAGTGAGTGAGTATAGGCTGACTCCTGTGACGTAAAAAAAGGCCCACGCCATCGCATGTGGGATCCGGGCGCAACGAGGACGCAGCCATTAGCATTCACCTTATATAGTGAAACGACTGTCGATACTACCCGTGAGCATACGCACCTTTACCTTGGAGGTTCCTGTCGCAGCTGTGTGAAGCCCGGTGATAAAAGTTGGTAAAGCGCGAAGAATGAGGGGAGCACCAAGAATTGGAAATAATTTGGCAAACAATAAGAGAAGCAGTCCGATAAAAAATAATAAATTAGTTTGATAAATAGCGATGACAGAAGAAACTAGTGCCGTTCCACTGTGTGAAGGAAGATTACCTGCGAAGCTGGGTGCAGTCCAAGGGCCGCATAAAACAAAATGCGTTTGTCTGTAATTTGCGATTTGGCATACTTCCTAGCAAATTAGCTGAATGAGCCTCGGAGGGACTCGAGCTTTAGTCTGACCGACAAACATGGAGCTGCCTGTTACACTCCCGCTTCGTAGGCATCTTACTGTTTGTGTAACACGCCAACTCAATCCACTCGACCACTCAGGACACCGGACAGTGGCACCGTCTGATGTCCAAGTTTAAACCTCCTGCCAGCACAACGGACTGTTCATCGCCGGCAACCGCGTATGTGCGCGGGCTTAGAAGGGAAAGAAACCGTCGGAAAGGTCGCTCCGAAAGCCCTTTTAGCTGAGCAAGTAATATCTGCGCAGTTCAGCGTTCCAAGCGGGCAAGTTGCCGTTCATCCTGGAATAATTTGCAGCTACTCGAAGAGCTGGAATTTGAGCAGGCAACGGCGGCGGCAGCGGCTTTCCGTTGTTTTCGCGCCTATTCGCGCTTCTGTTCGGGCCGACGTTTCTTCAATCTCCACTCTTCCTCCAAGCGAACGGCATGCGTCCGTCCCATAGCGAGTTGAACGTGGGAGGCTTAGAGCTTTATTCCAGTGGACAAACGGGACTGTTCTTTGCCCTCCCCCATCATAGGCATGTTGCTGTCTGTGTAACACACCAACGCAGACCCAAACCGTTCGATTACAGAGGACAGCTGACAGGGCGCATTGAGCCAACAGTCTTCCAAGTTTAAATCTCCCACCAACAGAACGGGCATGTCACCGGTGGTTACATCAAGCGCAGCTGTGCGAGTGCGTGCACGCTCCACTCCTTCCACCCGCACCCCGTGCATGAATAAACCGGCAACCGGTGATGGGCGCACACTTAGTCGTGAAATACACCGGCGAATGATGATTGTCGCTCCTAAAGCCTTTCAAGCTGAAGTAGCATTATGGGCTCACGCCGGCGTTCCAACTGGGCAAGTCGCTCTTCGACCGTGTGTGTGTGTGTGTGGGGGGGGGGAGTGGGGTTATTCGCACCTACTATGCTAGGTGGAATTTGAGGCGGCAACGGCGGCGGCGGCTTTCGGTCGTTTTTACCGCCATTCGCACTTCTGTGTATTCTCTACAATAATCTGATAAGGGTGCTACCGCCATTGTCAGCCCATTGCGCAACTTGTGAAAGAAGCATGGGTGTCGGCGAGTGGAATAACAGTTGTGATAGGGGGCTCAGCGTTGGCGAGGAGGAGCCCGGTAGCGACGCCGAGTAAAGCGGCTTCACCGAAATGAAAACAGGGGAGGTTTATCTTATCTACTTAGCGAACTTATCTACAGTTCCGGAGCGCCCTCAGTTTTGGCTCTTCTGGGGCACCCTATGTTATTTTAGTTAATGCGCCACCTCAGAAAAGTAGGCACAGTATGTGATTTTTTTATTCACGCTTGTATTATACAGGGCATATACTGAGCGTCGCAAGCGTTGTGCGTCGTTGAAAGCACAATTCCCATTATGTAGAGCTCAGTGCTAATTACGTAAAGGCATACGATGAAGATAAAACAACTTCTATACTAGATTACGAATTCTTTACAAATATATTCTAAAATGCCGGGAGAACCCACGCGGCATAAAACTACGTACGCCCAACCAAGCTTCAAAAACACAATTTACTTCAAAAGCCTATCGAATGTAATTCAACGCGATGTAATCTTGAAGCCCCAGCGTGTTTTACCTTAGAACACTTTCTGTGCTATTGAAAAGCGTTAGGCGAGTGCTCTTGATATTTGCGCAGTTTTTTTCCATCCTTACCTTGTATTTTTTCCTTCGGTAAGCCTTAACGTAAATGTAAACGTAAAAGAATTGCTAAAGATGCCCCTTCATCCAAAAGAAAAAAGAAATAATGGGGGGACAGTAAGGAGGAGGAGGAGGAATAAATATTTATTTCGCGAGCGTTGAATTTGCTGAATTTTGTGCGATGATAAGAAGGGGTAAAACAACGTTTCGTGGAACGGCTTCCTTAAGGCGACTTTCGAATGAACAGATTCGATGAAGGTGCGTTCAGTGAGAAGTGATTCAATGGACTGTCTGGGCGTTGTCTGCCGTCTGTATCCATCTTCCATGGTCCGTCGGCAGGCGCGACACTTTGAACGACTGAACCGAACAGGCACAAGGCTTACACGCACAGAAGGCGCCTCTGTGCGCCCTCCTGGGCCTGCTTCCATCTGATGGCGTCAAGCACAACGGACGACCACGCTGAGTGCGCAGGATGTCTGTCCCGGGCCGCCGTTGCTGACGCCTGCTGCCGCCGCTGCCTCTGCTGGCACGAACTCCGCAGCTTCGGTTTCACTCTCGGAGGCAGTCTCCATCAAGAAGGCGTGCCTTCCAGCAGTCCGCGACGGCAGAGTCGGCAGGGTGCGTGTGATAAGTATCTCCGGAGGCCGTACACAGAGGGGCTGTGTGTTGCCGTCGCCGCCACTGGTGCTGATGATCCCGCCGCAGACCATTTATTTGCAAGCGGCAAGCTGACGTGCGCGGTTTTTCTGGTAGACCAGGCCACGGGTCGGTTCCTCGGAATCTGCAGATGCTGCCTGTCCGCGGGAAGCCAGGCGTGCAGCTTGGCTGCCGCGGCAACCCGCACCGCCAGCCGCTTCCTGCAGCCTTCTTTTTGCGAGAGTTGTCTTCTCGGAGTTGGAGTGTCTGAGCATTACGGTGAACCCGCTTGAAGCAGCGAGCCAGTTGTGCAGAGCCGCTGACAGGCAAGGGCGTCGACAGTGGCATAATGTTATCTGGACGCAAGACGGGCTGTCCGGGGGTATACGGCGTATGCTCCGTATGCGCTCCATGCGGCGCTCCTCTTGTTTCATGGAGATAGAAAAACGGGAGCGATCTTGTCGGCTGGGAAGTTTTCTGGTAATGCAGCTAGAGGCAGGTGCTTTCGATGGAACCCAGAGATCCAACGGCATGGTATGCTGGCTCGTGCCTGTATCATGCACCGGTTCAAATTACCGCGCGATGCAGTCCTTGCTCTACCAGCCGCGGATAGTCTTGTTGAAAACGTTTGTCTTGAAATATATTTTAAACTCGCGAGCATTTATTGGGGCCTACCGCTCGGTTCAGAGGCGTGTTGTGCGCGCGGAAACGGATCAGGGTAAAAAAATTCGAACTCTGTCACACCAGGGTTTCATCACTTCCCCCTCGTCTAAACGCGGATGCCTGGACGGGAATGGAACACACGAACGATCTCTGGCTCACCGGCAGTGCTCACTGCGCCACTGCGGCGAATACACAGCAGCGCTATTCGCGCTATACTGAAAGTCCGCAGCGCTCTAAAGAGGTGTTCGGTGCAGTGAGAACCCGACGCGGTGGCTCAGTGGCTAAGAGACTATGCTACAGAGCGTTACGTCGCGGGTTCGATTCCGTACCGAGTCTGCTTCTTTTCTTTCAGGGGCAAAACAATGGAAACTGCCGCGTAACGAGATTTCGGTTCGCGCTAAGGTTCCCCCTGCTGTTTAAATAAACCTGGCGCCTTCCACTACGGCGGTCCTCATAGCCCAGGAGTATAGCTTCGCTGCGTAAAACCCCAATTTGAATGCCTTTTGTTCATTCTCTGTGGAGAGTTAGTTGAAATAAAACTCGGTGAGCACGACAGCGCATAATTAGGGTAGGAGGTTCGGTAGGGCCCTGAGTTGTCGGTTTGCGCCGATAGACGCTGAAAAGTAAAAACCGGGGCTGTTTTCCCCGAATTGGCGAGTACCGCAAATTACCCATATTTCTGCACCGTTCCTTCATGAGAGAAAAACCCAACTTTACTGAAATCGTGGTGCTTTCTACTCGAGGATTTCAGTGAATTGATGCGGTGGATTGTTATCGCCGTTTGTAAGCTGTGCAGAGCTTGCGTGTTTGAGAGAGGATCTTCTAGACCTTTCACTTAATAAGGGAATTTGTTCGCCTCGTAACCTTAAGAGGAGAATGGTCAGGGAATGGCCAGCCTTGTCAAAAGTATATCCTGATTTGCTGGTCTACATGTATCAAGCGGGGACGTAGAGCCATTATGTTTTGACTTGCAGTTCCTTAGCCGGCAGGAGCGCATTTCTTTGGCGCACACATAGACATACGTACACACGTACATAACATACCTACATGATAATTTTTTTCTCAACGACTTGAAGTATTTATGTCATGTTCATGGAAGCATTGCGATGAGGTCTTTCATTTTCTAAAACTTATTGGTACACTCATTGTGTAAAAGTGTTTTATGCGTTCTAATTACGCTTTAATGACAGTTACGTTTGGCTACATGCAAAAAAAATATTCTCTGCTGAAATATATTCGCATGTTGTCACATTACAACAAATGTTCGGATAAATGTCGATTTTTTTCAAAAAGAACAACGCACACCAAAAAGAATCGGTTCCAAGGGCGAAAATCAATGCCGTAAAGACAACCGTGAATTCAAAGAAAAATAAACGCTGAATAACATGGAACCTTAGTCCCAGGTTGAATGACAGCTCAAAGGAGTAACTCAGAGGAGCACGAGAGAGAGAGAGAGGGAGATAGATAGATAGATAGATAGATAGATAGATAGATAGATAGATAGATAGATAGATAAAAGAAGAGAGAGAGAGAGAGAGAGAGAGAGAGAGAGAGAGAGAGAGAGAGAGAGAGAGAGAGAGAGAGAGAGAGAGAGAGAGAGAGAGAGAGAGAGAGAGAGAGAGAGAGAGAGAGAGAGAGAGAAGACTTTACTTGAAGACTTTAGTAATTTAGTTGCCGCAGAGAAAAAAGAACTGCAGGAATTCGATCACCTTTTTCTATTTCACACCGTCCCTGATTTAACTTCGCGCTTAATTGTTTTGTCTGTGTGACATGCGAAGAAAAGAAATGCGTTTCAAAGACGATAGTCTTTCTTGGGCTACTTAAACGCACAAATAGTGGTCTGTCTGTCTGTCTGTCTGTCTGTCTGTCTGTCTGTCTGTCTGTCTGTCTGTCTGTCTGTCTGTCTGGCTGTCTGTCTGTCTGGCTGTCTGGCTGGCTGGCTGGCTGGCTGGCTGGCTGGCTGGCTGGCTGGCTGGCTGGCTGGCTGCCCTTCGATTCACCCGCCCTGCCAAAGGTTTAAATTAATTATCTAACGATAACTTTACATCGGCAAAACTTTTCCGAATCCCCGAATCTGGAAACACGCTGCATACTTGTCAACATTTTTCAGCAAAAAGGAAACATTAGGCATATTTGATAAATGCATAGGTGATATTTGCAGTGTTCTTGATTTTTGAGATAGCAAATAAAAAAGAATATCCGGGCCATCTACATTATCGTGAAACCTGAGGAGGAGCAAAGCATGCAGTGTATTCAAATATTGTAAGTCTCTCTCTTTCCATGCGGCGCGAGATGATTGTGCACCGGAGAAGCGCAGGTGGGAGGAACAATCGCGCTCTTGCTGAGGCGGCCGCGCCCTCTCTTGTTTTGAACTAGATTTAAGCAATTAAATGAGAGGCAGACTGGTCGTAAGTTGTCTTCGTGTCACATGCCTCAGCATGCTATAAAGTACGCCTTACAGGAGAAAACCTGGCGTTTGAAATCAATTTCGAGACGGAATTTAACATATTTCTGTTATAATGCAATTAAATCTTGGCTATTGCTATATCCTGTTTATTAAATTAATTTAAATCATGCTAGTTTATTTTGAACCGGTTTTATCCATGAAACACTTGTGCTTTGACCATCGTCTGACAACTTGATTTACCGTGACGTCATGAAACGACGATGACTGAAGACGCCGACAGCCGGAGACCCTAAGGTGCTTCGCCCATAAAATGCGTTAAAAACAATATTGTGACTCAAAAATAGAAAAAGTGCTCGCGCGCGACAGTAGGCCTGTTCGATTTTCCACTTCTGGCTGCCCGAGGCTGCCCGCGGGCTGCCAGAGGCGAGAGCCGGTCATTCGTTTTTCTCGGGAAGCCCAAAACGTCACTTCCGGTGGCGCCAGATCGTCTTCAATTTTTCTGGGGTGGCCACTTCTGGCTCCCCACAAGCTGCCAGAGCCGCCCGGGCGTTTGTGGTCTGGCGGCGAGCCGGCACAGATCTGGCAGGTAGCAGACGACGCTGCTAGCAGACGAGAAAAGGGGAGCGGCTCGGCGAGTTTCAAAATAAAATTGCGAATATTTCTCGTTCTTTCGGATTTGATGGTTTGGAGTTTATTTATTTGATATTAAAAATCACTTTCGCTTACATTTCAGTTTATTTTTCGCATTGCAACACCCGTTTTTTTTTTTTTTTTTAACGAGAAGAGAAATGACTGATTCGCGCCTAAACGGTCATTTGCGGTTCGTCTTCCGACAGACATGGAGGGCCTATTTCAGCACGTGGGCGAGGACGGCGTCACAATTCTAGATGAAGCCATGTCTGTGTTTATTACTTCAGCGAGTACATTGGTTGTTCGCGTTCAATGAATGAAAGTTTTCGTTTATTCCTCCGGGAAAAAAAAAAAAAAAAAAAAAAAAGCTCTCCCGCAGCACTCTGGCGTCGTGGGCTCTGCCAGAAAAGCCGGCGAACACGTCGATGAGCACCATGTCCGCATTGTAGATCCCCTGGAGTACGATGGAGTGAAATTTCTTGCGATTGTGGTAGCTTCCTTCGGACTCCGAAGGCCTAGAAATGCGGCACCCATAAATCGCGCCGATCATGTCCGGCAGTCCTCCGCTTCCTCGACGAACGAGAGTGTGGAACGCCCGCTTGTTTAGCTCCAATACTGCTCAGTCGGGCCAGAATATTTCCCGTCCGCTGATAGAAATGTACAAATCCGATGACTCGGTAGACTGCGGCGTGAACAGATAACTCGCTCACGCCGAGTTCGAGATCATGTAGATGGTACCCTGTGTACCGATTTCCGACAGGGCAATCAGAACCGTCTTCTGGGCAGGTATTTCGGGGCGTCCTCGCAGGTCTTCGGGGTAGAATTCGGCAACCAGGGCTACCACCGTACACCGCGACAGGTGAAACAGTCTCCTGAACTCGAACTCCGGGTAGGTCGGCACAACGTTCTCCATATAGAGGGGTAACGCGGTGCCGTTCTTCCCGCTGGACCATCGCGAGGACGACGCACACATAGAAAACTTCGGCTTCGCAATCGTACTCTTCGCAATCGCAATCGTACCTTCAAGAAGACGGCGGTCCGCAAACAACGCGTCGGGGAGAGCAGCGAGCGCACTTCGTGCTTCGTCCGACATTTTGCCGCTGAAACTGTAGCAGACGACCGAAAAAAAAGTTGTTCCGCAGCGCTCGGTCACGGCTTCCGGTGCATCCCGAGGCGCTTGAACAACGTAATCATGACGCAACTTCCTGCCCAAGAGCAAGCTTCTGGCAGCCCGCGGGCTGCCAGAATGCCCGTAAATCGAACAGGCCCAGTAACGGAAGGTTCCAGTAAATGGCGCGTGAGCAGTGGAACGCGGTAAAATTGAAAGGACTTGAGCAATAATCCACCGTGTTTATCGTGGGAAGAGCGAAACGGGAGGGGAAGAGCGTGAGAGGTGAGCGGGAAAGAGAAAAAAAGGCATTTACGTGGCAGGGACGGTAGACGATTATCGTCTTTCGACGACATTTGCGACGAAGTGACCAGACACGGGGCCAACCTTTTTTACTCCAGGTACAAACTCAAGAAACCTCTAGTAGCATCCCTGTGACCTTTAAGCTCAGCCGAGGCCAACCAACCGCCTCGTGTGGTTTCACGCGCCGACGGAAGTGGCACCCACCACGCTTCGGTCGCTGGCCGAAGGACAAGTCGTCGTGGCGCGTTTGTCGGCGGAGAAAAATACTTCAGAAAGTGATTGTGATGGAATAATTCAGAATGGCATGCAAATGAAGCTTCTTTTTAAAGCGATTTCACAGTGTTGCTGTCTCTTCATCAGCGTGCACATGCGATGACAAATATGTGCAGCTTTTTTTTTTTTTCGATGTAATGTCGGACAAGATTTCGATACGGCTTAATGCACAAAGTCGAGCTACATGCATCGTTTGTTTTACCGAGTGAATCGGAGTATAGGAGGGCTGAGGTAGGTGAAAACCAAAAACATCTGCCTGTTCACCCCAAAGATCATATACTATTTATATTTGCTTTATCAGCGATACGTCCCTGTATCTCTCTCAGCAGAGAAGTCCTTTGGAATGCCGCGTCGTTCTTCGACCCAAGATGTATGCTATAACTTCGAAAACACATACTCTCCAATCCAAGTTAGGCCCAGACTCGTTCATGTGGTCCTAGCCATGAATCTCACCAAATATTTTGATAATGTTAGACCCAATGTAATTCTTGATGTGCTAGAGGTCACCGGCTGTGGTTCACGCATCTGTTTAGGTTCGCAGTTTATTCAGGAAGCGGACACCTGACATCCTTCTCTGTCCTCATTCGAAAAAGACCCTACCACATGCCAGTTGTAGCATGTCTCAGGGGTCTGTGCTATCGCAGACTCTGTTTAGCCTGGCGATGTGTGGAATCAGCAGGGGGCTCCGGTAAGTGCCTGTCATCTAGTATACACTGTACGCCGACGACATCACTACCAGGGCAACAATTGTCTCTGGGCAGCATCGAAGACTCCCTGCAAAATTCTCTAGACACGGTGCAGCGGGAGGCCAAACTGGCGAGACTCTCCTGCTGCTCTCCTACAAAATCCGAAGTCCTGCTCGTTAATAAGTGCAAACAAAAGCGGGGCTGAGGCGTCATATGTCTCTCCCGAGACGGTACTCCTGTTCCTCTGCCTGAAGACCGAAATCGTCGCTCTTGGTCTCCATATTCAAAGAAACGGCAAATCTACCTCGACTACAGCCTTCACCCTCAAGCAAAGGGAGCAAATCATTCCCATGCTGCGCAGCATTAACCAATCGTGTCGCAGGACTCAAAGAAGCTGAAGCCCTTCGCCCCCGAAATGCTCTTGTCAACCCATGTATTCTCTATTACCTGCCCTGCCTATTCTCTGCCAAAAGAGAGAAGCGGCCAGTTGAAATCAACACGCGGAAGGCTACTAAAATTGCCCCCGACCTGCCTCTTTGCCCAAGTAACGGGGAGCTCCTAAAGACCGGCACTATTCGCACGCTAGATAAAATCAGAACAGTTAACGAGGCAAACCAATTTCTGCGCTCCCTTGCTACGCAGCAAGGCACGCAAGTTTTAGTAGCATCGGCTACCCAACGCATTCATCACCGGTCCCCACCATTACCGTGGGGCCCCATCTCACCGCTGCAACGCAGAAAAACCTCCGCAGCGCTTCGAAGCCACACCACATAGACCCGGCCAGGGACGGTATCAGACGTTAACAACGCGCCAACGTCCTCTACAAACTGGTCACCAAAGCTCCACCTGTATAACCAAGCCGATTTTATGTGGATGATAGGATTGATGGACACGAAAGCAGCCTTGCCGTACATGACGGTGACGAAACCCTAGTTGGACATGTCCAAGCATTGGATGGTCACTGATGTCGAGCTTCCGGACATAGCCCATGCCGTCCAATATCATGGCGAACCACAGTCCAATACCCAAAGGCCCCCGCGCGTCTTCCCAGCCAATGCTCGTATCGACTGATTCTCAAGAATCCTGTCTCCAAATTCTCCACAACAATACGTAAAGGCGCTGCTCATGTGCTCAATCGAAATAGCCGGCATTTCTTCGACATTATCTGGACCACAGGGCATGGTGAAATGAGTGGCAATGAAGAAGCGTACACTCTTGCCAGTGCGGAACAACTCCGGGCAACACGAATTCCTAGTGCAGTGGCTACCCCTCTCTCCAAAAGCCTCCTGACACAGCTGCGGTTGAACCACCAGGAAATCCTTTCTCAACACCCCCATCTCTGCAGATAACAAGGTATTATGCTCCGTCAGGCGCAGTAAAATAACTTGCTGACACCCAAAAAAGCTCCTCACAGCCCGTATTAGCTGATATCTGCCTCACAGATACGACATAGGTATTGAGTTTTATCGTTTAGCCAACCCTTACGTGCCCTAAACATGTAATCTAGCCGCAATGGCATCGCGCCTCCCTTTTTTCTTCCCTCTTCTCAGTCTTTTTAACACATGGCTCCAGGTTGCAAATGGCGTGAGCCTGCAGAGCGGGCGCGTAGATGAATACGTATTCGACATTTCGAGGCACTCATCCAAGAAACATAAGCTCCCAGCCACTCGCGTAAGCCATTTAATTATGCCGAGCCATACCACCGCTTTCGGTGCAGCCCGCAGCAATTCGCCAGGGCCACAGAGTAAGCACATTATTTGTGCCCGTCTCTTATCTCTGCCCTTGCTGCGTTCCGCATGTATAGTGTCGTGACCAACAAAGGCATGCCGGCCGACACACACACATCTATATGAAGCGTGTAGTGCATGCGTTCACCGTGGCGATTTACGCTCGAGACGAAAGGCTGCGCACAAGCACCGGCCTGTTAGTGTGCTCTCGCTCTGTCAGCCGCGCATAAATTGCGCGCCCCTTTCTCGCGCCGACCGGACAGAGAAAGACTCCCATCCAGAGTAACGCATGCCAACAATGAAATAGGGAGTCTATCGTTTTTCCTTTTCCTGTAGCCTGGCTTGCTCATTTCGTTTATTCCATTCTCGACCGCTGTTGCCGCTGTTGCCTTCGCTGACAGATCGCAGCGATTAATGTTTCGAGTCTGCGTGCGTGCCAGCTATGGTAGGCGAGAGATTAATGAGGCACCATTGTTATTTCTTCGGGCTAAACGCGCACGCCCATGCGAGACCAGTGCGTGCACGTTGTTAGGATACTGGGCAATTTGAATTTGCGCTGCCTTGCTTACGGCAACTCGAGTTCGATGCAGGGACAACTCCCTTGCTCCACTCTCTTTGTGCATACATACATACATACATACATACATACATACATACACACATACACACATGCATGCATACATGCATACATGCATACATACATGCATGCATACATGCATACATACATACATACCCACATACATACATACATACATACATACATACATACATACATACATACATACATACATACATACATACATACATACATACATACATACATACATACATACATACATACATACATACATACATACATACATACATACATACATACATACATGCGTACGTACGTACGTGATACGCACACAAGAAAAACGAGACGAACCACTTCCTTGTTTTCCTTGGCGTCTCGACACTTTGTTGGCTTTCCTTCCTGTAATTCCACGAGCCCCTTACACCAAATTTTGACAAACTACATGTATAGCCAGAGCTAAGCTTGATCCTAGAAGTCTTGGTGACAAATCATCAGTGACTAACGAGTGACAAAATAAGTGACGCTCTTAGCGGGATTCGAACATGCGTCGACGAGAGGAGGTGGCTGGGTAGGTGCAAGGCTAATATGGTCTACAACTTTAAAAATACCCCGATATCAACGTCCCCCCAACGCAGATAAATAACCAATAATTGCTACCAATGGGGCAAAGCAGGGCAGCATGAGTTTTAGCACGTGATTTGAGCCAAAAAGGGGGCTCTACGCTCCGAATTTAAGTAGGGTAACTGTGACGTGTAGAATCGCGTGGTGTGACAGTGCAAGTCAAAATGTCTGAACCATATCATAATCTAGCCTCGTTATTTACCATAGCACCACCCCCGGACTCAGCGACAGGTTATCTATGAGCGTTGTGGTGAAGCAGACCCACTGAAGCTTTTGAGAGTGTAGGCCTCCGGCGCTGCTCTTTGGTGGTGTATAGAACGCCGGGAGGAGGTTCACATGGATCCGCACTCGCCCCACCGCCTTAGCCCAACATTCGCACTTCTGCCATCTTAATTCGGCTTTAGTGAAGGCATAATTTTACATGCCGCGGAATCTTCACCAGGGAATGGTTTGTTTGCAAGGTTCGCAAGTGCTTTCTTCGTCTGTGCGCAAGCAAAAACCGTCGCACGTCGACGCGGTGCTGTAGAAGCGTGCTATTCGCGTTTTGCTTTTTTTTGCGCGTTTTTAATCGCGTTTATCATCGCTTACTTCCAATTTCACCAACTCGGGCACTTGCTAACGCGTTAGCATTTCAAGTAATTTCGCTGATATAACGTACGCCTATACAGGGTGTCCCAGCAATCATGCACCAAGATTGAAAAAAAAAGAGCAATGGCGATACTTAAAGAAAACCTAGTGCATAGTGTTTTTGGTACAATGCAGTAGCGAGCAGTAATTATTTCGTTGATGAGATTTAATTAATAATTTCTAATTAATTATCTAACTCGAGAAGTACTATCCTAACCACTGAACCGTCAATGACGCACTTGTAGGTAAACACGAGAGGGATCTAACTGCAGTATTTTCAGGAACGAACTAATTGCGTTCTCATTTATTCTGACTACCCGCCGCGGTGGCTCAGTGGCTAAGGCGTTGCGCTGCTGAGCACGAGGTCGCGGGTTCGATTCTCGACCGCGGCGGCCGCTTTTCTGATGGAGGCGAAAAGCAAAAACGCCTGTGTGTACGAGATTTCGGCGCACGTTAAAGATCCCCAGGTGGTCAAAATTAATCCGGAGCCCTCCACTACGGCGCGCCTCATCGCCTGCGTTGCGTCGCCGCGTTAAACCCTGTAATCAATCAATCAATTAATTCTGACTGATAAAGAAATTCCGCGAAATATGAAGAATACCACGTGATGGCGCTCCCTCCCGAAGCGTAACGAAACGCCCTCGAGCAGGCAGCCTTTGAGTTAGCCAGAATGAAACAAAGCAAAGAAAGAAAGAAGAAATCGCGACTGAGTTTGCGCCTTATCTGCCACACGGTCACCGCTAAACGTGCTGGTGCTGCTTCCATGCATGCCACTAGACAGATTGATGCTATGTTCAGACTACCGACGTAACCGCCATATCGTGCGCTATGTTTCTGAAACAGAAATGTTTGCGAAACAAGGTAGGGCAATCATTAAATATATCCAACTAATCCGAGTACCGATTGTACGGGCATTGCAGTCGGAACGTAGGGCACAAGACACGCAGGCATTTGGGATTGTAAAATGTATCATGTTTCCTGTTCAACTTTTGCGGCGCGTAAAGTGGAACGTGGTGGTGTAGCAGCCCACCACAAGACACTGATGATGAGGATGATGATGATGATGATGATGATGACGACGACGACGATGATGATACGCACATTATTTGGCCCTAGCTACTCCGTCATAACAACACACGCACGCACGGACGCACGCACGTATGAACACGCACGCGCACACAAAATATTGCTCGGAGGGAGTTCCGAGCATGAGCAGATCTGTTTGCTCAAGTTGAAATTACATGTGCTCGTTTATGGTTTTCTTGAAGTCAGCTGGCGCCATCTGGAAAGAGTGCGCAGTAGAACCGTAGCAAGCCTGCTTGTTGCATTTGATATGATTGCATCGTTATTGTTGCAGCTGCGCGTCACTGTCCGATTCACCTTCGCCACAAAAGGACTTGTCAGCTTTCCTCTACGTCGGGAGCAACGACTGCGCGTGAACGTCTCGCGCACGCAGGTGGAGGGGAGGGGCTGGATTTGTGGCAGGGCTAGAGGCGAACGCGACATTCGCTGACAGCTGTGTGGCCTGTCCATCAAGTCTGGGCCATCGGCAGGCAGCCGTCGTGGCACGGGGGAGCCTGCGAGTTGCAAGAAGCACCGCAGCGCACGCCTGCCCTTTGGCCGCGGTTGGCAACCGAGTGGCGCCGCTCTTCTCCTTGCCGTCGACCCGGGGCCGGCGCGAAACCTGCCCGTTTTTCCCCTCGGTTACACTCAGACGCAGTTAGACACGGCGCAGGACCCAGGGGTAGCATAATGGCGATCGCACATCGGCGTTGGAATCGTAGTCTTAGAGCCACCAACTTAAGGCATGCCGTCGGTTCGCGCCCTTCTGAGCTCCCAGAAATCAACGAACATCGCTGTGCGCACGTCTTTACAGCTCCCGTAGTCCACCTTCGAATGACCAACCCCTGAGACTAACAAAGCGAATTCGACAAGTGGCGGGGCCCTGCATATACGTCGCCATTCTGAAGTGGGATCTCTGGTGCCACGTCGTGCAACGAGCACACGACTGGAAGCAAAAATGGCATCTATGCTGACACAACAACCAATACGGGCGTGATATACGATGCGCAGTGCCACAGCGCAGATCACATTTTACAAGGAAATATACCTTGTCATTCGCCGCTCCATTACAGGCGTTGGTTGGTAATTTGGACCCCTGTAATCAAAAGACACCTACGAAAGTTTCTCAGTGTACAGGACTGTCTACATTAAAAGTGTGATCTGGTGACAACAATGAAGCCAAAGTACGAGGAGTGCGATTAGACACGCCTGTCATGTGCAGCTGCTAGATAAAACGAAGAGACCTCTACATCGAACCAATAATTTACCCCCCATCCGCACGCAAAATCCACCAAACGGGGTTCGTAAACATCTCCCTTGTGTCTTACAAGGACTAGGCCGATGGTGGAGTTGCCTGTCGCGAAGTTTAGACTGTACTCGCACAGTAGGGGAGGCGAAGGTGGCCTGTAACTTGGGATACCTCAATAAAAGCACTTCAGTTCCGACTGGTGGCAAAATATCCAGTGCCCATCTACAGCTTTGCTTACTGGTTTCGTTTGCCTCTGAAGTAGCTGGCTGCCGGAGAGCTGCTTATTAATGCAATGTAGCCCTGCTTCATTTCTTCGTTCTTCGTTTCATGAGATCGCCCTTTGAGGGCCATAACAACAAGAAGTTGCCATCATATCTGCTTGTCATACGACGAGCAACAGGAAAATTACCTGGGCAGTTCCTACGGCAGCTGAAGAGGAAGCATGGGAACACCACCTCTCACCTCCGAAAACAAAAATGCCCTGGCTGAAATGTTTGGCCATCCCAACTAGTTATGTATTTATACGTTTTCTGTTAGAAGGGAATGCTCCCTCGCAAGGAGAAAAGGTGTTGTCGTCGAGGTTTCTAAATAACGGACCAATGAAGAAAGAGAGGACACTTTCTCCCAATATCTCACTCTTTCCTCTTCGCTTCTACTCTCTGATCATAGATGGACGGAAGGGCAGGAAATGGCACGAGCCCAGGCCTTATCGACTGCGTTAAGAAATGCGCCAAGCTACGGTGTTGACTACCTATGAGTTGAATTGAAATGTTCTTCCTCAACTGCGCGGGCACCCCATACCGCGGTTTCGCTCTTGATGCGCTGCACGGAATCCACTCTGGTCAGTGCAGCCATAACAGCCGTGGCGGCGGGCTTGGTCAGACGCGCGTCGACCGATTCACCCGTGTGCAGGTGCCCGAAGCGGCGGCGGTGCTTTGTTTGCCGAAGCGCGCGCACGCTCGTCAGCCGGCGCCGCTGGGCTTGTCAGCGGCGGATGACTTCAATCCGTCCACCGACCGCCTGTCTGTCTGTCTGCCATTTCAGAACGAACGGCATGCGCGCACGGCCTGCAGACAGCTGACTGGCAGGCTCCTTTATTTTCTGACGCTGCGGGCGCGTTGCGCGAGGTCACACCGTCACTCCGCTGACAGCCGAGCGGACAGAGCGCAGTGAGAGAGCTTGATGCGTGCGCAGCTTTTGCAGTGCGCCGGCTCCGGACACCTTTGTCGCAGAATTCGTTGCCTCAGCTACATTTACGCACACATCGGGAATGATGCCAATGGAGCGCCTCGCTGAGACACGAGTAGCGCCGTCCTACGAGTGCAAGAGGACGCTGCAGCGGTCTAGCGAAAGCGGCGCGAAAGGGAACGAAGTGCGCATCTCGTGGGCTGTGATTTCGAGATCGGACTGAGTGCTTCACGCGGGGCCCTATTTACAACAGCGCATGTGCTGAGACGGGTAGAGAAGGATGAGGGTGACGACACTGCCTTCGACTGACAATTAATGTATTGTGTTGGGAAAAGTACGACATATATGGCCAGCAGTAAGAACGCGGCGTAATAAAGGGACAGACAACCGATTTTTGTAGAGTATATGTTCTCTACCATCAATGAAAGAGCATCCCTTAAAACACCTTAGCGCGAAATGGTCTTGCTGATAACGCCCTAGAACTTTCTAGATCGATTTTTTTAGAACTACGTGCCGTATGTGTCCTCCCAAAAATAATGCTGGCAACCATGACTACAGTAGCGCGGCAACATAATTTTGTCTGTATGCGAGATGAAAAGCGGTATGTAAAAACTTGCCCCCAGCTAAAAAAGTGTCAATTGCAGGTTTTCTTATTACTTCGTGTGTTTTGTTATTCACGAGTCCATTTTGTACGAAGGCGCCATCTGTTGGGATAAACGATAGGTCACGTTATCTGGCTTCATGTTGTAGAGTCGGCAGTTCGACTCTTCCCGGGCGTGTCCTTCTTTTTTTTTTTTTTTTTTTTTAAAGCTGCCGTTGGCGTTTTCGGAAACTGAAAACGAATATTTCAGCAGAAGAAACGCTTTTGACTCAGACAGAATTTTTTTTTTATTTGATTTGATCGTAGGGTTTAACGAGCCGACGCAACGCAGGCGATGAGGCGCGCCGTAGTGGAGGGCTCCGGATTAATTTTGACCACCTGGGGATCTTTATCGTGCGCCGAAATCTCGTACACACGGGTGTTTTTGCTTTTCGCCTCCATCAGAAAAGCGGCCGCCGCGGCCGGGAATCGAACCCGCGACCTTGTGCTCAGCAGCGCAACGCCTTAGCAGACAGAATTGTCAAACAACGTACATCACAAGCAGGAAGCTCATCCACTCGGTCTGTTTACTGAACGCTGCCGTTGACTTTGGACAGGAGGTTCAGTCAGCCACACTGAGAGCAACGTAGCACCGGTGGGGGGTGGCTTGTCTTTAAAATTTTCAAAAGAATGCTTAAAAAATATATATACAATTTAAAATTATACAGATACTTGTGTTAAAAGGTTTTCAATAAGTGAATAAACGTTTCAGCGGTTTCAGTAGCTGCAAGGTTTGCAGGTCACGTGACCGGGACACACATTGTGATGTCAAGTTTCTACACTATGAACCGCCACACTTCCGATTTAGGAAAGTTTAGTGACAAATGGAAATTATTTCCTCCGCTTCGTTTATAAATTGCCAGTGGTTACCCCACTATATAGAGCACTGGCTTTCATATAAGCTAGGGAACATATATTCGATAAAAAAAAATCGGTTGTCTGTCCCTTTGACGAATAACAGCGGCGAAATAAAAACGAACAGTCCGTGTATTCACTTCCTTGCAGTTTTTGCAACTGCCAGGTAATGCCCCTGTTCCTTTATTCAATTCCCAAACACGCTTTTCGCAGACTGTCCGAAAATTTAAATTTGGTTCCAAATTATTCCTAGTGAACAAAGCCCACTTCACTGTGTGGCACAGATAACGTGACAAAGTGTTCACGCAAGATAAATTTTTGGGATACGAGTATTTTTTTTTTATTGCGCGACCGGTTCAGTACTGCATTTGCGGATTTGATGGCGCGCGGCATTGGCGTGCGCAAAGTGGGGTGGAGGGAGAGGGGAGGCCGTGGCCACCGGTGGAGTTTCTGGGTCCGTAGGGGGGGGGGGGGGGGGGGTAGAATGAGGGTGCTTACTCTGCCTGTTACCCAATGACGACTGGCTATGTTTGTTTTTTCGTCGCAAGTGATGCAACAATGAAACTTAAGCGAATTCGTTGCTGCTCTTTACGCAACGATCCACCGTTTTATAATTAGCCTGAAGAAAAATGCGAACTTGTAACAATATCGCAAGCGCAGTTAAAGTAAACCCAACGCTTTCTGAATTTTTTTCTTAAAAATCCTGGATTGATTTTTTTTTATTTAGTTTCTTGGTTCCGTACCACGTTCTCCTTACCCTTTTTTTCTTTGAGGGCAGAAAAGAGGTAGGGATGTCCTTTCCGAAACAAAATTTTGCGCCCGAAGAATGGCAAGCGGTATACTGCCTTAAGCCCCGTCTCGGGTGACTCCAGCGCCTAAGGCACAATTAAGGACGTTCAACACAAGCACCTGTAATTCCTCGGGACGCCTCATAACCGTGTGCCTAGTGGGGATCAATGCTCCTCCCGTTAACCCTGCACAAGACGTGGGTTCGATTTTTTCTGACTTGAATTTGTTTTCCTTTTTCAGGATATTGTGGAGACATACAGAAAGACGGACGGACGGACGGACGGACGGACGGACCGAAATTTCAGCGTTTAACTGTACCAATAAATATGTAGAAACACCACCGCATTTGTTTTAATCCTTTCTTCTCCGTGTCTTAGATATAATCATTTGCGCATTATAAAATTAAGGACGACAAGAAATTCGAAATAAAAAGCGAGTGTGAGGAAAACGGAGCACTGTAAGTGCGTGTTGAGGCAAGTAATGCGGCACTTAGTGAAGTAAACAAACACACTCCTCTAACTTAAAAAAAATACTCTCACGACGCACCCTCACTTGACCTGGGATTTCCTCAGAGTGTAAGAAATTAAAGTTCTGTGTCTCTGAGATTCGTGAACGCCCGACAAACAGAGATACATATTCTTTCCTATTTCCGTGGAATGCCTCGATGCCCTGACAAGAAGGTACGTCGATCACCAAAAACCACGGACTACAGTCGCATATATGGCAGCATTAGCCCAAATGTAAAAACAAGAGCCTTTCAAGGAATGTCAATGCTAGTTGAAGCGCTATTCATGCCATTTCGCTTTGCCCCGCACATGTTGGCCGTAGGACCATGGTTGCTGGTGGGCGATACCTTCACAGAAAGCCAAAATTCGACACATGTTGAATACCACATCAGTGAAGCTGTCCGCTGGAAAACATTTTGCACTTTAGCGCGCAAACATGCAAGTGGTGCGTGGCAACATTCTCTATTGGGACGCTGAAGAGATATATGAAGATTCTCTAAACCGTGGCTTTGTCAGGTTAAAAATCTTGAGTGTGACATACGTTCTGAGCTTTTGAGAATAAAAACCACGAAATAGACCAAGACACCAGCGGACACACGACGGCGCTAAGGAGGAAGTAACACGGAGACGCCATGATTGTTGAAACACCATCTCAACACGCCGTTTGCTTGTGGAGTGTTAGCCTAAAGTCAGTCGGGCGGACAGACAGACAGACAGACAGACAGACAGACAGACAGACAGACAGACAGACAGACAGACAGACAGACAGACAGATGAATTGATGGATGGATGGATGGATGGATGGATGGATGGATGGATGGATGGATGGATGGATGGATGGATGGATGGATGGATGGATGGACGGACGGACGGACGGACGAATGGATGAACGGATGGATGGATGGATGGATGGATGGATGGATGGATGGATGGATGGATGGATGGATGGATGGATGGATGGATGGATGGATCAACCCTGTTAAACTTTTTTGTAAACCTTCCCATGATACTCCCTTCGCCGTCATGCATGGCTGGCCTTCAAATGCACGGAAAAAGCCGCCCTGCCCATCAACCGGTCCATTATCAGGCGGTCACGACGTGCACTCGTAATCGAAACCGCATTTCTCGGTATCAGCATCGATCGCCCAAAGCTTCCGGGTTACAAGGCAAAGCGTGTCGACTAATTTCGATGTGCAATCGTTGAGCAATGCTTCGCACGTCGCCCGCGTCCGAAAAAACCACCGAGAGGTGAGCGTCGGTCTGGTCGAGAAGGGCAGACCGTACGGCCCATCGGCAGCCAGGGGGTCGATGCAGCGTGCGGTGATGAACGGTTCTTGTAAAAGAACGGTCAACGTGTTTCTCTCGGAATGCCGGCACTGAAAAGAGTAATGGCGGCTCTAAATCCTAGCCGGGCCATTAAACGGCAATGTCTCTCCCCTCACTGTGGGTCGAAAGGTGCAGAAAGAGAGTTACGGCGGGCCGAAATCATTCTCCCCCGAATCCGTCTGTGTACCGATCCTTCTACTAAAGAGGTGCGCGAAAATTGAGAGAAGCAATGATTTGCCGGTAACACTCCAAAAGGAGCTATTCCTTCTTTCGCTTTTTCTTCTAGCCTGTGGGTGCGTGTTCACAGCATCATTATTTTTTGAAGCCTGTGGCGTTGTACTTTCTGCGAGGCTTCCTTTATTCACGTTGTTAACTTAGTAACAATTTTTTATTATTATTACGGCGCAGTGTTTTTTTAAACAGGTGCTGTGATGGAAGGCCGCAGACGTTTTGCTATAAATGACCTAACGTAACTGATTTCTGCACATCAAGCAAAAGGTTCTAATTTTTGAAGTGCCTCTAGAGCCACTATTTCGTTGTATGTCCTGCAGTACTTCAGTCAAAGGTGCCTGTTTTTTTTGTCTACAAATAATTCCTGCAGAAGCAAAGAAGCGAGAATGATTTTACGCTGAGAATAGCGCTTGTCATTTGATTGGAGAAGCTTCCGATTAAGAATCGAAACCGCTAGCTTGCAGGAGCAGCAATAAAAAACTTGAAGGAGGTTGTATTTTTTATGAGCCTAACATTGTTCACGTCTTCAAGAAAATGGGTGACACGAAGTCATAGCCAGTGCGATAGGCTGCTTCATGAAATAACTTTGGACGGAGTAAAGGTGAAGATGTCAGATATAAATAACAAGTTGTACACGAGGAGGCATTTGCAATGGCAGGGAGCGCTGGGTTTTAAGTTAAAGAAATAGTACGTGTAAAAAAAAAGGTGCTTCCCGCAGCTTACATCATGCATGCGAGGTTCTATTTAGCTCAGCTGGAATTACTGTGAACATGACCGTAAGCATGCTACCTCCGAAATAATCAGAACAGACTTGTTTGCCTCCGCAAATTCAGACTATATCTTGTTGATGTCCAAAATAGCTTTAAGTTTACCCATCGATTACCTTACAACAAACAAACAAACAAGCAAGCAAGCAAGCAAGCAAGCAAGCAAGCAAGCATTCAAAAACCTAAATCTGAATGTGTTGCCCTATTCATTTTTAAAATGTGATGTCTCTAAGACGACAAAGTCATAACCCATCAATTCATCGATTAAGTTTTGTTGCAATACTAAATTTTAAGCTTAGAACCCCATGTCTATGGAGAACCAAAACAACAGCGGAATCGGTGTAAAATGCCTCGATTAGGGCATTTGATGAGCTTACATAGTTGGTACCTTAGTGCATATCATATGTTACCGCCAAAGCTTCGCGTATGTGCTTTTGTAAAAATATTTCTACTCATGAGAATCCTTGTCCGTACAATTTAGATAAACGTATTACTTTAATTTGTCTGCTTGGAAGGCAAGGCTCCAATAAGTGTCCAAGCGGCCCAAGAGATGCGTGGCTAATGTATTAACGCTTCAAGCTTTTAGAGTTTCGCAATTTACGCCACTAATTGCGTACATTTGCTTACAAAAAAAGGAAGCTAAAGAGAGCGAGAGCGAGGATAGAGAGAGAAAGGGGGGGGGGGGGGGGGGCAGATAAACGCTGTGCCCGTAAGTGGAAGACCCTGTTCCCACCATTTCATAAACTTTTAACGTCCTTATTTGAGGTGGAGCCAAATTTGCCCGTTCGATTCAGTGGGTACCTACAACTTTCTCTTTGTCGCTGTATTTTCAATGAGCTAGCGAACATAAAAACGAACCAAAGCTTCCTCTAAAAGCGCGAAGAAGGTGTTTTTGTATTCGGGCCACTAGTGCAAGGTCCCAACAAACGTGTACGGGCGAAAAATGAGCACACGCGTATCCCCTCAGCCTACAAAGTGTTCGTACAGCGTGACACAGAAAAAAATAACTTTTAATAACCCCCACCCATCACTATCAACCTTGTAAGCGTTAGTTATTGCAACCGCTTGAACCCTGCTCGCCTTTGAATAATCACTCAATTTTCATTCCACCTCCTTAGATCATGAACTGCCGCCGGGCAAAAGAAGAGTCCACGTAGGGCCACACGAATTTGCCGAAGAAGGCATTTAGAAATACACCCCTAGGAACGAACGGCCTTGATAGGAAAAACTGGCGCAGTAGGCTACATGGACGGGCAAAAATCATCAATAAAACTCCAGGAGCGACGAGATTGTGCAGACATCACTCCGTACAGGAACACAAAAAAGAGAAAGATGTGAATACCACTGACAGCAGCGGAATACGTGAAAAAAAAAAAGAAAGAAAGAAAGAAGGAAAGAAAGAAAGAAAGGAAACCTATCAACTGCGGGCCCTGAAAAACGTGGCTGTCTATACATGCGCGTATTTCTGCGCCTTTTACACGGGCGGTGAGCGGTACCGATAGGCCGGGCGGCTGCGCCTGTGTTGCTTATCGACACGGCCGCAGAGCCAAGATAGCGGTTCGAATGACGGGTAATTTGCTTAATGGACTGAAGCCCCGTCTTATTTCAATCACGCGCGGGCGTCCCTCTGCAGGCGCCTTGGTCGGCTTGCAGCTGAGATAAGTTGTCTGCGTCCCGTGACGGCGGCCATTTCGGAGCTGCTGCGCGGTGGCTGCTCCTGGGCCCTGCGTTCCCCTGTACCACTTTATGGTTTCATACACTTCTACCTGCAGCCCAGTATGGCGCTGCCATAGTGGAGTCAGCGTGGAAATGATGGATAGTACTCGCTGTCGTACTCGCTTGGCTTTGCATGACCTATAAGCTGCACTGGCAGAACTGTTACCAGAGTTCAGCATACCAGTGGGAATGCTCCTTTTCAGAATACGACGCCCTCGTACCCCCCTCTGTTCTTTTAACAATGGTATGGCAATTGTGTGTGTGTGGTACATCTGCCGGGGGAAAAAAATAAAACGACAGCTCTGAATAAAAATTCTCGCGGACTTCTTCAACAGTCACATAAGGCTTTTTTCAGTATTCAAAAACAGGCCGTTATAATTATTTTCACAATCTTAAGGGATTCGGTTAACCGGTCTAATGTCGCGGTGCATCACCTGCAGTATTTCAAATTTCTGTTGAAAGATAGAAGTCCAATTGGTAATCACATAACCCCACCGAAACTACAGGGGACAAAATAGGGGTCATTCCATATATTGGAGAATTCTGGTAGTCATAATGTGGCACACGATGCTGCACCTGTAAAGTTATTTCGGGCATGCACAAAAAATGAAAGCCGCTTTACTAAGGCAAATGCGAGTGGTAGCGCTAGAGGGACTGTAGTTGGTTGCCGTGCTTCTGTGCACGCATGGCGGCGCCGACAAGGTGGTTTCACACGGGTCGGGAAGTACGGGTCCCCGCGAAAAGTCGTACAGAACTTTTTTCCCGTGAAGTGTGGGATTGAAACTCATGCATGAAATGAGCGACCAAATGACAACAACTTGGATTCTGAAACACAAGAAGTACAGGTTTTATTTAATCTCAAGTTGTTTTGTTTGAAAATTCGTACAAAAAACTCATTGGGCTAACATTAAGAGGAGGAGGGATACCTTTCACGATAAGGAAAAGTCAACGCGGCGGCGAGCTTGGCTACATTAGATTACAATTTTTTCTATTGTATGCATATAAATAAACGCTGGAAATCTATATGTATGCGGGATCGGCGGACCAATGCAGACTTCGATACCATGTCGCTGCTGTGAGTTTGGGTGTTGCTCCGTGCTTCCACTTTATTTTTTTTTTGTTCTTGTTGTTGTCTCCATGCACTCTTTTCTTTTCACTAAGCCATATGTAAGCTTCAACATTTTGTCTCGTTTTGTTGTTGCAGCGTGGTTGCGCCTCAGGTCCACGCTGGAGTATGTATTTAAAACTGCAACTAGGAGCTGAACACAACCAAAAAAAAAACAAAAAAAAACCGGTGACTTTCTTCTGGGGAGTAAAAAAATAACTTGTTCAGGGTACTTGACAACTGTATTGCATTAAACCCCTGGCGGTGTCACTTCCTTCACAGTTGCCACAGACTGGGCAAAGCACCGGAGGCACTTCGCAATATAAATTTAACTGGCTCATGTGCTTCTAGCTCCCCCACACACGGTTCGCCGCCCGAAAGACGAGTCGCTGGGCTCAGCGAAAAGGGCTCGTAAATCACATGGTCCTAACGACGCTGCTCTTGACGAACGCTCCACACGGGTGGTCCGAGGCTGGACCCCTGCATCACGGGCGCCGAAGGCGGCCATATTCTCGCTGCAACCGAAGCACGCGAGAAACCCGCGATAACCGCAGTGCTTCGAAACATGACCGGACCGAGGACTGCGTTCCGTAGAATAGGTAAGGCCAGAGGGGCGAGACTACAGAGTTACAATTGTTGGTGAAATGGCTAAAGGGGAGCCTGAAGGAATACTTACACCAAATTTAAAAGTTGAGAGAAGTGCATATATCCCTCTCTGTGTGTATACGTTGACACGTCTTCCACAAAGTGTAAATTGCAGACGTTTTGCGGATCAAGTTTTAAGACTGTAGTAATGTTCGCGCATGGCGGAGAACCGAGAGCTGAAGACCTCTGTATGACACCTTGAGGGTTTAGCCGCCTGTTAAACTAGTGCTCTGGAAATACTTCACTGAGCCAAGGCACTAAGGTGTCGGGGCACTACGGTCCGTAAAGGCTATAGTCATAATTACAGCAACGCATCTCACAAAAACAAATGCCATAACCCCTAGCAACGAAAACTTTTTTATTACAGTCATAGGTAACGTTACAAGCTTAACGTTAACACAGTTGGAGGTCCCATAGTCAAAGATTGTATCAGGACCTTTAAAGCAATTATTTCACAATGAAAGTTATGTAAAGCAGCAAAAAAGCAACGAAAACGGGTAATTTCATGCCCACAGCAAAGAAATGCTAAACAGTATGTACATAGAGTGGCAGCAAAGAGAGAGAGAGAGAACAGACTTTATTGTCATCCCTTTTAAGACGAATGTACCGTGCGGAAAAGTCCGGTATCTTCGTCCCATTAGACGGCGGTCAGGAACCCGTGGTCCCTGGCGGCGTCCTCTGCCAGTTGGATGACAGCAGCTTGTATCCCGGGAAGAGAGCTGAGCAGTGCGGCCTCCCACTGCTCACTACTTCTTATATGTATTACTTGTTCAAAGGCCCGTGGTTTATTGGGACATTGCCAGACCATATGTTGTAGTGTGGCTGCTGCAATGTTGCACCACTTGCATCTGTCCGTGTACCTATCCGGATAGCTGCGGTGACACAGGGCGGGGTGAGGGAACGTATTTGATTGTAACCTGCGCCAAGCAACTGTCTGCCATTTGTTTAGAGCAGTGTGGGCAGCCGGAAATTTCAGTCGGCTCAGCCTATAGTGTTGAGTAATCTCTCGGTAAGTTTCCAGTCTCTCCCTCCCCCCCGTCACAGACGCCACGTTGTCGGATTCGAAGTCAGCCTGGTTCGTGTATCCTCGGGCTGCTTCATGTGCCATCTCGTTCCCCGGAAGAGACGAGTGAGCTGGCGTCCATACCAGGCGGATGTGCCTTGAAACTGGGGTCGCGCTGTTCGTAAGGATTTTGGCGGCTGTGGTGGAGATCCTACCGCGCGCATAGTTGCGCAGGGCGGCCTTCGAGTCCGAGATGATGGTAGTAGCCTGCGTGCCCGCAATTGCAAGAGCTATGGCCACCTCTTCACCCGTTTCTGGGTTGGACGTAGGGATTGAACAAGATGAGGTTGCATTTCCCTGCTGATCTACCACCACGGCCACTACCGCACGTTGGACAGGGTAGCTCGCCGTGTCGACATAGCATACCGCTGGGTTGGCACTGTACTGCTTGTGGAGCGCCTTCGCACGGGCAAGCCGTCGGTCTTGATGGTACTCCGGATGCATATCTCTAGGCAGTGGGGCCACACTTATTTGTCATTGAAGCGGACCTACGAGTGGCAGCAAAAACATGCAATAATCGGGAAAATCACCCACACACGTACCGTAAACACGAAAATCAATACAAAGTAACTGCAATCAGCAAGACCAATTGGGGGTGGGTAAGCTACATTAAGCTACGGCGTAAGCTACGGCGGGTAAGTACAGCCGTAAGGTTGCATAACCTGATCGAAACAAAAATTATTAATCGGAATACATGAAATGAGTCTTTTTTAACTGATGCAAGGCTACTGAAGTTTAGTGGACTTGGGAAGGAAGTTCCAAACAGTAGTTAATAAAATACTCCGTGTCCTCTCACTCTGTGAACAAGGATGAAGCTGGGAGCAGTGATTGGCGTGCACGAAACAAAACACGTTTGTTTGTAATTTGCGATTGAGCACACTTCCTAGCAAATTACCAGAGCTAAACTTGGAAAGCATACAGCTCTAGTCTAGGGAACACGCATGGTGCTGTCCATTTTCCTACATCGTCGTACGTATCTTACTCTCTGTGTAACACACGTACCCAAACCGCTTGACCACAGGAATGCAAACAGGTCGTATCGGTTCGTGAGAAGTCCATGTTGGAATCTCCCGCTCTAGCAGAACACATGTCAACGGTGAGCGCGTGAAACCTGCCTGCGCGTGCACCCCCCCCCCCCCCCCTCAAACGCAGGCACAAAAATGGTAGGGGTGGGGGAAGAGGCAAGCGACGGTGGAGAGGGCTCCAAAGTGGGGCTGTAACTATGCTTTCACCGTAGATATCCACGCTTCACTGCACAGCCCACAATGTGGTAAAGACAGCTTACAAACCACAAGGTTACACCGATCTGCTTAAAGTCGGCTTCACCTCTAGACATTTTTTTCAAGGGCAATGTAAGACAGCAAAATATGGGGACAGTAAGACTTGCCTGTAGTTTTTATAAATTTTTCAACACTCAAACGCAAGTTCCGGAGTTTTCGTTCTATACGCCGAGTTTTCGTTCCACATGGGCGCGAAGACAGGGGGGCGAGACGAATACAGCTTCGGTGTAAAACTGACAGTCTGTTTAATGCATTAAGTTCAAACTTTAGAAAAAAAAAGTAATATGAACTGGTGACCTTTCATTACGCTGAATGATGGGACAGTTAGCCGAGACGATTACAGCTTCCACAAGGCAAGCCGATATGTGTCCTTGACTCCTGTAGGAGTCTAGAACACATCAGCGCTTGGAAGTTCCCATCTATAGGTGAAAACCTACATGGCTGCGTGAAGTCGCGATGTGGGGATATGCGACCAACGCAACGCTGGACCGATGATGATATCATGTCTCATGTATTAAGGTGTTCGGGTGGGTTAGCATCAAGTAATGTGGCATCAAGAGCGACCAGGTTTATCTGCGCCCAGCGTAAAGAGAACACGCGAGAGACCGCGACGCTTCATAAGGCGAACCCTGCCCAATTTTACTTGGCCGCATGCGCATGCGCTGTCGCGCTAATATTAAGGCGAAATCATTAGGTGTCTCATCAAACACGAACAGTGACCGCAGTCGTAGTCTTTGTCGTCGTCGTATTCGCCGACGCTAATGGTCCCACAATGGCCGCCGCTGCAAAGAGAAAATAAATTGGGTTCGTGAGGGATTTGAACACGGGTCGCCAGAGCAGCAGCGCTAATCCGGGACCTCGCCAGGACGGAACAAGAATTGGCCTGTTGCGCGCGCCGCGACACGCGGATTGTGGGGAAGGGGTCTAGGTCTTTTCGGTACAGGGCGGTTCGGTACAGGGCGTTTCGGTACGGTCTTATCGGTGCACGGACGCTTCGGGACACGGGCGTTTCGGGACACGGGCGTTTCGGTACAGGACATTTCGGTACAGGGCGGTTCGGTACAGGTCGTTTCGGTGCGAAAACGAATTCGAGCGAGCGTTTCAGGCGAGGCGGCCAAATTTGCGTGCGTTGTTAACATGGGAGTTGCAAGCACGCAAATCGAAGCTGTTTATTACAACTGTTGCTTGTATTTCTGCGTTACTTTAGGCCAGTAGAAATTTATGCGGCCTTGCCAAAAAAATGCCTATTTGCGTAACCGTAGCCAGAAAATGTATAGCTTGTTCATTACTTCGTTTCTTTAGCTACAATATTGATACAGGGTAAAGCCGTGTTTACAGGGGTGTATTTACGATGCACATTCAGAGGCTAGTTATAAGAAACCACGATGGAAGAGAGCACCGCGCAAGCCAGGGAGCGAACGCGCTTCACCGTCAGCGTCCTCTTCATCTCTCTTCTTGATGATGATGCCCGCTAGCACAGTACATGAATACGAATCTAAGTAATGCCCCGTAACACAACCCCCCCGGTGGTAGGAGCGCCGTCTCGGTGCTTGTCAGGGTAAAGCTGTAGGTTGCGAGCGGTATGGCTTAAGACGCGTGACGTGGACGACGTCTGTTTGTGGAGAGCGGGATGAGTCTGACGGAACCAGCGGGGTGATTTCGTAATTGACCTCCGTCACTTGGCGTACGACACGGTAGGGGCCGTAGTACCTGGCTAGAAGCTTTTCCGAACGCCCTACACGGCGTGCAGGACACCAGAGCAGCACCAGGGATCCAGGTGCAAAGTGGCGGGTGCTGTGGCGGCAGTCATAGCGATCCTTTTGAGAGCGCTGGGACGAAGCGAGCCTGACGCGAGCAATGTTGCGGGCAAAGTCAGCGCGGGCGATGGCGTCTTGTGCATATGCGGAAGGTGGCAGAGGGTGTTGAAATAGAGTGTCCAGTGGTAACGTCGGCTCTCGGCCGAATAGTAGGTAGAAGGGAGAGAATCCGGCAGTATCAAGGCGCGACGAATTGTAGGCAAATGTTATGTAAGGCAAGGCAATGTCCCAATCACCATGATCGTCAGAAACGTACATTGACAGCATATCTGTTAAAGTCCGGTTAAGGCGCTCTGTGAGGCCGTTCGTTTGAGGGTGGTAGGCGGTAGTAACCTTGTGAACGGTTGCGCATGAGCGGAGGATGTCGTCTACTACTCGGGAAAGGAAGTATCGTCCGCGGTCTGTCAGGAGCTGCCGAGGAGCACCGTGGTGTAAGATGACGTCGTGCAGGAGGAAATCGGCTACATCAGTTGCGCAGCTGGTCAGAAGAGCCCGCGTGATTGCGTATCGTGTCGCATAATCGGTGGCCACGGCAATCCACTTGTTGCCGTTCGCAGACCGGGGAAACGGACCGAGGAGATCTAAACCAACTCGGAAGAATGGCTCAATAGGTATATCGAGTGGCTGAAGAAGACCGGCGGGTAGCGTGGTAGGCACTTTCCTGCGTTGGCACATGTCACAGGCGCCGACATAACGGCGAACCGAGCGGTAGAGCCCCGGCCAGAAGAAACGGCGTCGCACGCGGTCATAGGTCCGGGAAACCCCTAGATGGCCAGCTGTTGGAAGGTCGTGGAGCTGCCGTAGTACATCTGTACGAAGGTGCTCAGGTACTACAGGAAGCAGATCAGGACCATCCGGGCGGACATTGCGGCGATAGAGGACGCCATCCTTCATTCGGAACAACCGCAGTGAAGGGTCGGAGGGGGCAGCGGTTAAGCGGTTGATGATCCTGCTCAAGGAGACGTCAAGGCGCTGCTCAGCAGCAAGCTGTTGAAAGGAGGAAATAGACAAGACCGAGGTGGCGAGTGAGTCGCAACTTGTAGGATCGGGAGGCTCGACTGGATACCGCGATAGACAGTCAGCGTCTTGATGGAGGCGGCCGGATTTATAGACTACAGAATACGAGTACTCCTGCAGCCGCAGAGCCCAGCGCCCGAGGCGTCCGGTCGGGTCTTTCAGGGACGCAAGCCAGCATAGCGCGTGGTGATCTGTCACGACGGAAAATTGTCGACCGTAGAGGTATGGGCGAAATTTGGCGACAGCCCACACTAGGGCAAGGCATTCCCGTTCAGTAATAGAATAATTTCGTTCAGCTGGTGTCAGCAGGCGGCTGGCGTAGGCAATAACGCAGTCGTGGCCCGTTTGGCGTTGAGCTAAGACGGCTCCAATGCCGTGACCACTAGCGTCAGTCCGTACCTCCGTGGGAGCGGCAACATCGAAGTGAGCTAAAATGGGCGAAGTTGTTAAGAGTGAGATCAGGGTCTTGAAAGCCTGAGCTTGCTCACTTCCCCACGAAAAGACGGAATCCTTTTTGAGAAGGTCGGTGAGAGGGCGGGCGATATCAGCGAAGCCTCGGATGAAGCGACGGAAATAGGAGCACAGGCCTACAAAACTTCGAACGTCTTTCGATGACCGGGGCACCGGAAAATCTCTAACCGCCTTTATTTTGTCGGGGTCAGGCTGCACTCAATTTGCGTCGACAAGGTGGCCCAAGATAGTTAGTTCGCGCATGGCGAATCGGCATTTCGCGGAGTTGAGTTGTAGGTTCGCTTGACGCAAAATAGCAAGTATTTCGGACAGGTGTTGGAGATGAGCCTCGAACGATGGAGAAAAAATAATGACATCATCGAGGTAGCACAGGCATGTGGACCATTTGAATCCCCGCAGGAGAGAGTCCATCATGCGTTCGAAGGTAGCTGGCGCATTGCAGAGACCGAAAGGCATAACCTTGAACTGATATAAACCGTCTGGGGTGACAAAGGCGGTCTTTTCTCGGTCCATCTCGTCGACTGCAATCTGCCAGTAACCTGAGCGTAGGTCAATGGACGAAAAGTATTTGGCACCGTGTAGACAATCTAAGGCGTCGTCGATCCTGGGAAGAGGGTAGACGTCCTTCTTGGTTACTTTGTTCAGGTGGCGGTAGTCTACACAGAATCGCCAAGTGCCATCTTTCTTCTTTACCAAAACTACCGGGGAAGCCCAGGGACTGCAGGAAGGTTCGATAATATCCTTGGCGAGCATTTTGTCAACCTCTTTCTGGATGATGCCTCGTTCACTATGGGACACACGGTACGGGCGCCGATGGATGGGTAGCGCATCACCTGTATCGATCCGATGGGTGACTGTAGAACTTTGCCCCAAAGCTTTGTCGCTCAAGTCAAAGACGTCGGAAAAGGATGTCAGAAGACAGCGCAGTTGGTTTGTTTGTGCGGGTGATAGCTTTGGGCTGATCATTGGTGCAAATTTATCTGGAGTGGTAAGGAGCGGATCGGAGACTTCATGGGGAATTGACGGATGGTTCAAAGCAAAAGCAGAAACGTCCGGTGCACAGAAAGGAGCAAGGGTGGCGATGGTGAGTCCTTCGGGAAGGACTTGAGTGTGAAATCCAAAGTTGATTAGAGGCAAGTTAACACTGTTGTGCTTGATGGTAACAACAGTGTGTGGAAGGGCAACACCACGCGTCAGGAGAACGTCTACGATGGGAGCGGCAAGGTAGTCTCCATCAGGAACCGGCGTGGAAGTAGCGAGAGGAACATAGGTCGCTGCTTGACTCGGCAGGCGAACGTATTCGCAGGAGCATAAACGCAGCGGGGGTGCGTCGCTATCAAAAGCCGGTAACTCCAGATGCAGAAGTCCCGCTGAACAATCGATGAGCGCGGCATGTTCACACAGGAAATCGCGGCCAAGGATAATGTCGTGAGGGCATTTGTCCAAAACAAAGAAAACTACAGTGGTGTTGTGGCCGGCGATACTAACACGAGAGGTGCACATTCCAGCGATGGCCGGCGTACCGCCGTCAGCAACTTGAACATACGACAGAGCAGGCGTCATAACTTTACGTAGGTGGCGACGGAGATTTGCACTCATTACCGATATATGCGCCCCGGTATCAATTAGAGCACGGACAGGCACGCCGTCCACATTCACGTCAAGTAAATTGTCTCTGGTAGGTAGCGTCAAAAGAGGATTTTCGGTCGAGGTCGGGAATGCAGCATCACCTCCGGGAGCTGCATTCGCTAGTTTTCCGATGTGGGACGTACGTAGTCGTTCGGCGAAGTAGAGCGGCGGGGCTGCGGGGAGCGAGACTGTCGGCGCTGGGGAGAAGGGGATCGGCCAAATCGCAGAGTGGATGCGGCGGGGTTGTCGGCAGTGCGCTGCTGGTAGGAAGGTGCAAAACGACGCGGCGCATGGTCAGTGGTATCGTCGTTCCAGGAGGTTTGAGCGGAAGGGAACCAGCGACTGCGGCAATACCGTGCAACGTGGCCGACACGCCTGCAATTGAAACATATAGGCCTGTCATCGGGCGTCCTCCACTCCGCCGGGTTTCTGTAAGACGAGGGCCGACGTTGCGCGCGGAAATTCGGAGGGCAGGAGACGTGATCATTGTGACTGCATGAACGCGACTTGCAGGGAACTTGATGATGGGCTGAGTAGCTCACGTGGCAGACTGGGTGCAGGCCCATGCTCGCAATTTCGTCGCGCACAACCGCTTGTATCACCGAGATCGCCGGAAGATGGCCATCAGACGTCGAGTGGTGGCCGGTGACCGGTGTCATCGCCTCGATCTCGCGGCGGACAATGCGTGTCACTGCGTCCGCAGTTGTCTCCGAGGGTGGTTGACCGGAAGGAGCAAACGGTCCCTGACACGAAGAAGTGGCGGCAGTATTTGGAAGGCGATTGAATTGTTGTGTAACTCGACGGCTTTTGGCCTGCTCGAAACGCTTGCACTCACTCAGAATTGAGTTTACGGTAGAGCAGTCCTTGCACATGAGCAGATTAAAGGCATCGTCAGCTATGCCTTTCAAAATGTGGTCGATTTTATCTTGCTCGGGCATCTCAGCATCAACTTTGTGGCAAAGGGCCAGTACGTCTAGGATATAGCTGACGTATGGCTCGGTCGACGTCTGCGCTCGCGACGCAAGCTCCTTTTTCGCCTCGAGCTGGCGCCCAGCAGGCTTGCCGAAAATTGCAATCATCTCCGCCTTGCAGCTATCCCAGCTAGTAAGTCTGGCTGCGTTGGTGTCATGCCACGTCTCCGCCGAACCTCTCAGGTGGAACCCGAGGTTCGCCAGCATAATAGTGGGATCCCAGCGGTTGTGGGCACTCACACGCTCGTAGCGGCTGATCCAGTCCTCCACGTCGACATCACCGGTACCGTAGAAAAAACCAGGATCTCGAGGCTGGCTCATGATGACCAGTGGCGTAGCGGCGCTCGTTGCTTCAGTAGGCGGTGCCATTGTGGAGCCTCGGAGATGACGCCCGCTTCGGAGTTCCGTGATCAGCACCTCCGAGTCAGCCGCGTCCACGGCTCACTCGTGCCAAGGAAGGGGTGAGGTAGAGCAGGACGGGGCCAATGCAGCACTCTCCACCAAATGATACAGGGTAAAGCCGTGTTTACAGGGGTGTATTTACGATGCACATTCAGAGGCTAGTTATAAGAAACCACGATGGAAGAGAGCACCGCGCAAGCCAGGGAGCGAACGCGCTTCACCGTCAGCGTCCTCTTCATCTCTCTTCTTGATGATGATGCCCGCTAGCACAGTACATGAATACGAATCTAAGTAATGCCCCGTAACAATATCATCATGTATTTTCTGCCCGCCGCGGTGGCACAGTGGCTAAGGCGTTGCGCTGCTGAGCATGAGGTCGCGGGTTCGATTCCCGGCCACGGCGGCCGCTTTTCTTATGGAGGCGAAAAGCAAAAACGCCCCTGTGTACGAGATTTCGGCGCACGTTAAAGTTTCCCAGGAGGTCAAAATTAATCCGGAGCCCTCACTCTACGGCGCGCCTCATCCCCTGCGTTGCGTCGGCGCGTTAAACACTACAATAAAGAAAGAAATACTAAATATTCGTCCTCTCACGGGGCTAAATTTTTTATTTGCGCCCTCGCGTTTCCCATCCCGTCGTCGCCCACGTGATCACTTGCGCTTCGGCGCATTCTGCGAAAAAAACCACGCATTGGTACCCCGAATGGTTAGCGGCACGAATGTCAGCGGGAGCCCGATCTTAGGGCCAGCGTTTTAGGCAAGCTCCACGGCAAGCCATGCACGCTCCTCCCCCACTCCCCGTGCGTCCAGAGAAATTCTGGGAAGGCAGGTGGCTGACCCCACGGGGAACCTCCATTGGGATTCCGCAGCCCCTTCGGTCCAAAATTTTGGCCCAGAATAAAAAATTTACGGGTTTAAGGAGTTTTTGCTGCATGAACATATCAGTTAGTTCTTTATTTTGTTTTTGTTTTGATTTGATTTTGCACAGGATCTCTAGGATCTATTTTTTTAAGACGGCTTCTGAGCTCATATTGTGATTATTTAACGCCTACTTACGAATCCGCATACTTTTCAAGCGATTTCTCCTGTAAATATTTGTTGAGGATAGTTCCTCGATCCTGTTTCATTTGTTTACTTTTCGCATAAATGTTTTTTGAATCGATTATCCAATTACTTAGACATTCTTTCAAATTTTGTTCTGAGTAGCGAAGTTCTTTGTCACAAAAGTACCGTGTGTAAACTTCAGAGGTACCAATGAGCTCCTATCCGTGGCAATGAACGTGGCTCCTATTCGGGGACGCTGCTTTGACGTGCATGTTTGCTGGGGGAAATATTTCTTACGCACTAAGTGCTCTTCCGGGCTGTTAAACTAAGTAAACACCTATCTTATAAATAAGAATGAAATGGTTTAACAGTGCCGTTAGAAACACTATCCGTCCGAATAGTAGCGCTAAAGTGTTACACTGGGTTTTTCACTTACATCATCCCACGCGATTTGAGTTGCAGCGGCTCATTTTAACCTGCAGCATGCCTGTTGCAGCCTGCACTTGTTTTTTTATATATATGCCATGTATAATGTCGTGCCGACACCTGCTTCTGCGAACATCATTTTAACGGTGTGCGGCTCAAAAAAGTACTGATTATGGGGAGCAGCAGGTGACATTGGTCTCAGGTCACGACCATATTAGCAAAACGTCAAGAATTACGGATGAGCAGTCCTTGCGAAGATGAATAACTGTATGTATGCTGCATAAAACATTACAGAGTGCTTTCAACTTCATTACACAGCGTTTGCAAATTTGATTCACAAACACAAGAAACCCGCCGCAGTCCCTGCTAACTACGAATAAGTCGGGACGGAAGCGTGCGGCAAGGTACAATAGGTGCCTTCCGTAATGCATTGCTAATAACACCTCAAGTACTTGCGTTATCAGAAGAAAGCAACGCACACAAATGCAGAAACACAAGAAATTGCAACTTCTTCGTCATTACGTTATAAAGGGACAGGTTCCTTTCCCGTGCGGTGGGACTCATTCCCGCAGCCGTTGTCGAAGGGTCTCCGCAAAGTGCAAAAAGATAATATTTACCTCACTGATTTTCGAAAAAATAAACAGGTGATAATAAGTCGTCAAAAAACGAGTGAAAAAACACGATGATACTGTCACTGATTTGTTATATAACATTCTGGTGATAATAGGTCGCTAAGAAACAAAATAATGAACACTTATAGGTTGTATAAATGCTACAAATATCGCAGCTAATATTTAACAAATCAACAGAGGTTTTTTGGGAAGGCCGCATAACCAACTGCTGGCCTAAAATAACGCAGAATTTCGAACAAGAACATCTGTAATAAATGGGTACAAATTCCGTGCTTGTCACCACCCCGTAACAACGCCCGCAGCCTAAAGCGCTCGCCGAAATTCGTCTTTGTACCGAAACACCCGTATCCCGAAAGGTCCGTGTCCCGAAACGCCCGTGTCCCGAAACGCCCGTGTACCGAAACGTCCGTGCATCGAAAAGACCGTACCGAAACGCCCTGTACCGAAACGTCCTGTATACCGAAAAGACCGGAGCCGGTGCGGAAGCTGTCGTACGAATGGCGGCCAGTCTACGTGCCGGAGTAATTCGCGTCAAAAGACGAAGAAAGTTAAGAGAGAGACACAAACTCGATGTATACCTGTAATTGATTGAGATTAAACGCGCCGACGCTACGCAGGTGATGAGGCGCGCCGTAGTGGAGTGCTCCGGATTAATTTTAGCCACCTGGGGATCTTTAAAGTAGCTCTCCCAAATCTCGAACACACGCGATGTAGCTGTAAAGAAGTCTGATAATCGCTAGGCTTCGCCTTCAAACAACGTAGGCAGACTTACACGCCCGATGATTTTTTTCTGCTGTTGTGTGGTCCCATGCGTTCAACAATGGCCCAGTTGAGGCCCCCGGCCATGTTTTGAAGTAAACTCTTCAAGCAAGAATGCATGGCTGCATGTAAAGCCTCGTACTTCTCATGCGCAATTTTCCACCTGCCGCGCTCTTTCCATTGCCAAGCCAGCCGTATAATGTCGACGCCTGGCAGTTCTCTTACAGATGGAGTTGTTCACGGAGAGCTCCTCACTCTGCATTTGCGCTCGCAGAGAACGCCCGCGCTAGGCGGAAAATTAAATTCGTCGGTTGTCTTCCACTGGGAAGCAGACCCCGGCCCTACTGCTTTCGAAGCACGGCCTTACGCCATGATTCCACTGGTGACTTCAGCGCAGGATTGGCACACGGCGTGACAAGGAACAAGAGACGCACGCACTATTCATTGCTAATCAGGGGCAGCATGTTGGAACATCCAGACTCCATACAGGCTACAGCCAAAATCTGCGTGGAGGATGGTCTACATTCAGAATGATGCAGACAAGGCATTTAACCCGAGCTTTCGTTGCCGGCCGCCGCAGACCGAGCCCTTCCATTATCCTCATTCCAGCTGAACTCGCACTATCAATGCCCCCCCCCCCCCCCCTTCGATTTTCTTCCCCCTCGCGAGCTTGCGCATTTTCTTCCCCCTCGCGAGCTCTCGTTGCCCGTTGCTTAATTAATTTAGAATTTACCGGTTTAGTCTTGACGCTCAGAATGAATTGCGGAGCGTTCAGAATGAATTCATGAACGTAGGTTATACACAGAATACCGTTAAATCTCATTCAACAGCGTCAGGAAACGAGATAGTTGGCAATACATTTTGAACACCGTTAAGCGCAGCAAAGAAGACGAAGGATGTAGAAGACAAGGACCGGCGCTACTCACAACTGAATTTTAATAACAACACAAGGACATATAGATGGAAAAATAAGAACACGCTCACATGACCATAGAAGTTCATCACACCACTGCGCAGCCCACCGCGCACCCTGTCATGCAGGCCCGTGTCAAGACCATCCATCCAAGAAGGCCATGGCTCCTTCGATGTCAAAGATAGGGACGTCGTGCTTACGCAGTCACTAACCCGCTGCATTTCCGCGTCCTCAACAATCTCTAGCGTGCGCTGATCAGCGTCTCGAAATGTCACGGTACACGCATCGTACAGAGGCTCGCGGTCGTCGCACTCGTGGCAATGATTAGCCAAATTACCATCTTTGCCTTTCTGTACTTTGTTTAAATGTTCCTGTAAGCGTAAATGTCGCCTTAATTCTTTTGTGATTCGAGTATCTTGGAGTTTTTGCCGCACATTTTTCTCGTCGCTGACTCATGCCGCCGTCATTGCCTAGGAGGCTCGAAATACTTTTGTTTTGTATGCGCTTCTAGACGTCGTGCACGCCTCGGCCGTGCGAACACTCTCATACCGCTGCATGGGCATATGCAGACCTTGTAAATGATTCCCTCCGCGCTCATCTGAACCAGCGCCGAAGCCTAACTGCTAAGCGCAACAAAAATTCCGCTCACGAAGTTGGAGGAATAATTACACTTGGCTTCTATAGACCTCGTTTTGCAAAAGTAAGCCCGGCTCCAAACATATCGCGAAACTTTTTTTTTCTATTTTAGGAGGCGAACCAGGTGACCCGCGGGAACTTGGGGCCAAGTCTGACTGCACGGTTAAGGGAGCTCTTTCGCGTTACTGGGCGTCACTTGAAAGAGCGGCCGGGCTAATCGCGCGTGTTTCGGGGAGGTGCGCGCAGAGCGAGCGTGAAGAGACCCTCCGAGGGCGGAAACGCGTTCCCGAGGCGTGAGAAGCAGCTGCACGCGTTCGCGGCCCCCCCGACGCATGTACGCGCTGCTTTGGAATGAACAAACGGCGAACATCTGCGTTCGCGCCCACGACGACGCGGCCGAGCGCCGCTGCAGGCCGTTTATGTGCTATTAACCCCGCTTCCGAAGAGGCGCGGAGACTCAGCCGCGCTTTATTTATGTGGATCGGCCGCCAATGGAAGGGCGCTCACCATTTGAGTTATCGGGCTCGACCGCAATGCTTTCGCGCGCCCGGCCGCTGCAGCCAAGACGCAGCAGAAGTGGATATATACGCCGCCCATCGGTGCCCAGTAAATCTTGGCGAACGATCGGCTATTTATATTTCCCCCATGCAGACGGAGCGCGCGCCGACGGGGGCTTCTCCGCGCTGCTCGCCGGGGGCCTCGGTCGGCTGAAACGCGGCGGCAAAATTGTTTACGCTTCATAAACGCTGACCGCCTCGGCTCGTTTTTAATCCAGCTCCAGTGGCTTAGCAGGAGAGCGGTCGGAATATATTACTCCGCGCACCCGACGGTTGCAGCATCGCGTTTGCGGAGGTAGAAAATCTCGCCGCGTCTCGCCGCCGTCGTGCAGCCCGATAAGGTGCGGTGCTCACGCAGGTGGTGGCGGAGCTGTGAAGAGGGACGGGTAATTAATGGCCAAAGGGCCCCGCTTGTCATAGTCGGCCAATTAATTGCCGGAGAGCGTTTCGTTACGGGACAAGAAAAATGCTTCGCTCAGCTTACAGACGAATGACTTATTGGCCGGCACTGTGTATACACCCGTAATCGCACTCGCAACATTGGGAAAGACATGGGGAGGCTTGCAGCGCAGTTACACCATTATTTTTCAATAGGTAATTACTACGTCGACTCCCATAGAGTGCGCGCTAAGGAGCGTATCGGTTCGGCGGCTTGCGAGCAATCGACTCGGAAGTGGGAGGAAAGGGGCAGGGAATGGCGCGCTGGCTGAAGCCGCTAATGTTTCCATTCGGCGATAGGCCGTTCCCACGCCACGCGCTCTGGCGGCGGCAGATTAATTTTCTTCCCTGTACGGCGCATTAATTTTGATAGGGCCAAGAGACCTCCTCCTAATTAAGAGCGCCGCTTCGACTGCGTGGCCTCGACCGCTCGGAATAATTGTATGCATTCGGCTGAAAGGCGCGCGCTTGCACCCGTCATCGCGCGCGCGCGCGCATATGCGGCGGCCACCAAAGATAATCACTGCGGAGAAACTTTTCGTCTCTTCATTAAACGGCCCTTTTTGCTCTTGATAAATGGAACGTCGGGCGCAGGGCCTCGAAAACGAAGCGAGTGGTGCCATTTGTTTGCTCTTGGACGGGACGAGCACGTCGCCCCGCTCGGGCAGCACCTCATCCATTATACAGCCCGCTGCGAGCAGAATGAGACGACCACTCGAATCGTCCCCAATCATTTCGGCCGCCGGAGTGAGCGCTACGATTGGGCACACACCAGTGTTGTCAACCATAGGGTAATTACCCTACTTAAAATTTGGGAATTTTAGCGGGAATCACGGGGTAGTTGGACTCTAGCGCCATTTCCCCCTGTGGTGTGGGGTGCTTGCTCCCCTTCGATCAGTGGACTCAAGCGCGTAAACAGCAGAGGCGCAAAATTTATTCGAGTGCTCTTGGAAGCAAGCCTATTCATGCGCAATCTCCACAGCGTCCATGCACAGTACACCTTTCTGCTCCCACACGAAGTGCCAATCAGGAATGCATGATCCCTATTGCAATTGTTTTCACAACACGTCCTGGTAGGGAGAAATGATACGGTACCTGCCACGGGACGTGTGGACGCCTTATTTGAGCCTGATGTTTCCTCGGTGACATAATTCACGTGCAGCTTGCACGACTTGATTTTTTTTGCCATTGTGAGGGAGCTGTGTAGTTTGTTGACTTACTCGTCTTCGCTTTCCGCTGCTGGTATTAGTGGATGGCACTTAAAGGGGTCCTAAAAGGCGTTTTGAGCACACTAAATGAACTACGCAATCGCTAGTTTGGATGGCTAGCGTCATCTGTGCCATTTTTACGTGCCGCAGAAAGCTCACACTTTAGTTGCAAAGTTTCTTGTCGCGTTCCCACCCTTTCCTGCGTGTTTGTGGGCTCGGCCATCTCCACGCACGCACGTCATCGATTCTCTCATGTGCGTCACGAAGCAGAAATATTGCCATTGGACGGCTTTTTCTCGCACTTCCGGCGAAGAGAAGCGTCGTCTGCTCAGCGTCGGCAGGTCGCGGCGGCGCTTTTGGTTAATTGGCACTCCCTGCCGCACGCTTAACGCTATCGTGTTCGTTCATATTCAACTTTTTTACTCTATTACCGCGCATCTCGTTAAGGAGCGTTGGCTAGGCCAACACGACGACGACGCAACGCGACGCCGACTTTCGAATTAGCAGACCACCTTGTCAGACACGAACACGTCGCCCGATCGGAGGTCCGTGTGCTGGTGGGACTGGCTCGCTGAGCGAAGACGCCGACAATACCGATCGGCCATACAGTCGTCGGCAGTTTCGAACATGAAGCGAAAACTAAGCCCGGCAACATTAGTGCCGTAATGAATGCGGCTATGTTGTGTTAGTTCCCAGAGTGCAATAAACATAGTAATGTCCATGAAGTTCATACAACTCAACGCTAGCGCTAACGGGACCCGGATTTCGGCTTACGATGCTTCGGCCGTTCCCTTCGGCGACAATTCGTTTCCCGGAATTGAAAACGGATTATTTGTGTGCGTCCAGCAACGGTTGTAGAAAATGTAAGCTCACTTAAGAACAGAAGAGGAGTTATGGAAGGTTATTAGGCAATAAGGAATCAATATCACCGAAGTTTTTAGCGTAAAGCGTAAAATAAAAGCACCGTGTTCACTCTTCCAGCAGGGCAAAAGAGCTGTCGTTGCCGAAACAGTGCTGTTGCTGAAGATCAGCTATGGTGGGGTGCTTCATAGAACCTTAGTGCGGAACTGCTATTCAAGAAATGTTCAGTTAACCAGCCAGGAATCCTTGAAATTAGGTAGAAAACGTTGCTGTTACACAAAGGGTGGGTCTCAAGGCAGTATACCGGTTATTTACGCGGAACCTCCAGTTTTTTTCGTGGCGCAGTGAACTAAAGCCTCACGCCCTGTTAATCAAAGCCCCGGGTTCAAATCCCGGAGGGTGTTGCTCTTTCTTTTTTTTTCTTTCTGCCTTCTAAGTAGTATGGTTTTTGAATTGCATCCGGGAATCTAAAACAAAGCTTGTTTGTTGAAGTGAAGCAACCATGTGAAACGTCAATGCATCGGATTCGTTAAGTCACATGCACGATTCGTTCAGTTTTAAACTCGTACTTCGAATATATAAAATGGAATATGTAGATTTAGAGGAAGAAATACTGATGTGTGTATTGTGCAAAATTGGTATGTCTTTAATAGAGTAAACATAGTTTCCTTCCATCCACTTAAACAAGACACAAGGTAGGCTTTTGTGGCGGGGGAGGGGGGAATATAGCACCGCGGCCGGCTACCAAACCCTCCAATCGCAATTGGCCGCATTGAGCACGTAAAAAATGAACCAACAGCCTTTGGAGAGAGAAAAGGGGCTCCAGGCGATCAGGGGAAAGAGCGAGGGTGGAATAATTGTTTTGCCCATTGCGCAGTCGAACGAAGAGGCAGGCGCGCACGACACAAAACTCACACTACACTTCCGATACGGCTCGTAATATCTGTCACAGGTGTACTTGTATAATAGTTGATAAACGCAGGGTTGCGTAGAAGTTTTCCGGAAAGTAAGGGGGGCGGGGGGAGAGAGAGAAAAGTGGAATGCACGATGCACTCTATAAAAAGTCCCTGTGCCATACCATGCAACCCTTAGGCTGCTTTTTTGTTACGGTTATAAATATTTTGAATCAATCGGAATAACGGAATCGAATACAACTACTGCCTGAGTACGCGCGTACATGACGTCACCACAACAGGATCAATGCGGACATTGGCGCGAACGAGCGGCCAATCAAGCAATATATACACCGACGTCGGTTCGGAACGCATGTAAGTACTCACTCTAACAAATTATGAGGCGATTCTTTAGTCACTCACTCACATATTTTAGACTCTCGTATGCATGTTGTCGCCCCGAACGCGCGGGAACAGGGTTGTTCTCTTTTTGCGTGATCTTTAGGCGTGGTGTGGGAGCGTAAAAGTCCCGCCCCATTTCTTCCATAAGCTTTTACAGCCGTGAGGGGAGTGCAGGATTAATAAGCACAATGATAAAAAAATTGGCCGCGTATTTGCTCTTTTCATTGCAAACGTCGACGAAAGACGATAGTCGTCTGGCGCCCCTGCCAAGTAAACGCCTCACTTCTCTTTTCCGCTCACCTCTTATGCTGTTCCTCTCTCGTCTCGATCCTCCCAAGATAAACACGCTAGAGAATTGTCAATTTAAATTTACCGCATTCCAGTGCTCCAGGCCGGGAGCCTCGATGCCAGCGCTGCCGTACGGCGGAGACGCGCGTGAATCGAGGCACCCTACTCCGACATTTATAGAACTACGTTACCCAGCTCCACGTGCGTTCCAAGCGGAACGTAGAACCTATATATCTAGTGGAACCTTTCGTTACTGTTTCTGTTTGATTTCTTAAAAGTTCGCCAGGAGCTATAGTGGCGCGGGTGACAGCAGGCGAAGGAGTGATTTTTTTTTTCGCAGTGGGTGCAGTATTGCATTTGCTATCGCAAAAAGCAAGCATCCATGACGTTTTAATAAAGGAACACTGCAAATATTATTTATGTATGGATTTTGTAGCTCATATTTTCGTAAGGTTTTGTTCTTGTTCAACAATGGGGATAAGTATGAACGTTGGCACCGGACCGATGCTCAGCATCACGCTCGACGAGCCTTTGAACAGCGTAAACGATGCCAAGCTTCACGTGCGTTCGTTGACACCAAAGTTTTGGCTACTTACATAAATTGAAACTGCTAAACTAAAAACCCGCCTGTTAGGTTTGGCTGTTTTTGTCGATTCCGTTATCTGTAAGAATCGGTGTACCTAAAGCGTACATATATTAAACTTTGGTTACTGCCTCGTCCCTCACGGTGACGGGATACACGGCGGACCATCCGCAGGGGTGCCGACACCCTGAACCATACTAAGTCTGATTCCTCGACTTTATTCATCTTGTCATAGTCACATCCTTTTTCTGCATAGCACACCCTCTACCCTGCGCGCCTTCCAATAATAAAACGACGGATAGTAGAAGGGCGCATTCGTATCTTGTTGTGGCTCGTCGTTGCCCGCGTGCCCGAATTTTTTTCTAGTCATCGTACTCGATACTGGGAATTCACTTCTGCTTGGAACCTGACTGTTTTTTTTTTTCTTTGCTTCCGAGGATACCCTCAATTCGCGACGGTGTGAAGCAGCTAAACGCAGCCCCATTCTTACAGGCAAGGACCGCAAGATTTAAAATATAATTCAGTAGGGGCACCTCTGTTTCCCGAACGCGTCGTTTGGTTTTCGAAGGAACGAACCCTTCAAAAGCGATGAACACAGTTTTCAGTAACTTTAACTGAGTTCCAATATTTTTTGTATTTGCATGTATAAACTTTTATTAGGTTAAAACGGTATGTCCAAATAATGTGATTATTGTATAAGCGGCACCTGCAATGGACCTATTCAGAAGCAATTCAATTACCGTAACCGTAGGCTTCACTTTTAGTTATGCGGGGAATAATTAATGGCAGCGCTGTTCAAGTTCTCTGATATCATAGCAAGAGAGAGAGAGAGAGAGAGAGAGAGAGAGAGAGAGAGAGAGAGAGAGAGAGAGAGAGAGAGAGAGAGAGAGAGAGAGAGAGAGAGAGAGAGAGAGAGAGAGAGAGAGAGAGAGACATCTTTACGCAGCAGAGTCCTCTTTCGGTAGCTGCACCAGCAGTGGCGCTAGATCCCCTTGCCCGTGGCTTCATTTCTGCGGGTTGGCGTGTCCGTCGTTTTCGTCATGCAGCCATCCACTGCCCAAGGTGCTCCCCGGTTTCTCGAGCACGTTGCAGACGGACCTACACATGCTGCTGCGCTTGGGTGTGCCTATTGCGAAAGAGATATGGAAACATGGCGACATTCTTTCACCTCTTGCACATTTCTTGTCCTTACACGAAGTCAGCTTCCTCTGCGCTGTTATGGCCCTCATGCCAGGCTGTTACCTCCACTAATCCACATTATTAGCCTAACTGCTCTCCCCTCCTAACCGAGGCTCCCTCCCTATTGAATTGAAGTCACGCTGCTGGACAGACGCATCAGGACAGCGCTAACGTTTGGCCCTGCAAATGCTAATTACTCAAAAATGGGAATGATCGCCGATGTCGCAGCCCTGACGCAAGCTACATGGAATTTCGGAATGACTGAAAAGCACATTATAATGCTGACAGCTAAGAAAGCACCGGCACCACAACGAAAGGGCAGATATCAAATACGGATCGTTAGGCGCATGTTTGTTTTCCCATAACCATGCCAAAAGCGCCCTGTCGGGTTATGCTAAATGTCGACAGCCTACCCTACCCCTTCCAGAGCATTCCTTTATATAATCTATGCTGTCTTTTCGGTCTCGAGTGGATCAACCCCTTTTCCTTTTTTTTTCTTTTTTTTCACGCACGCGCGCACTGGGCACCCCTAGTTTCTTTCCTCTAGCCGAGTAGTGCAACAATCGCTGTTTTAAGATAGCAGAGTATTTCCTTGCGCGAACACGAGGAAAAAAGGGGTGCAAAGAAGAGAAGTGCCGGGCAGAGTCGGAGAAACGCGGGGAAAAAAAAAAGAGAAACGAATGGCCGCGAGAAGGTTTTCTTCGCCATTAAGCAAGAAAACGACCCTCGCTGGCCGCAGTCCTCTAAATAATTTCAGCGCCCCAAAACGGGCACTCAATCATGTCGCTTAATTAGCGCTCCCCTCCCCCCCTGCCCCATTCGTCCCCCCTCCGGCCGGTCGTCGTTATTCTCCCGCCCACAGCCGGTCAAGTTTATGCCGTCGCTATATCGCCTCGGTGTCTCCCACATCATTCTCCTCGAATGCGCGCCCTTTCTCCGCTCTTCTTCCTTGTTCTCCTCGCCACCATTTTCGCCGCTTGCTCTTTTTGCGCCGCGTCTCCCGCCAGTACCGATTCGATTAACAGGCCCGAGTGCAGGGCGGCGAACGCCACGGATACCAGTGGGCGCAATCGGTGCCTCTCGTTGGTCTCTGCTCTTCGATATCGACAACGACCAAATGAATTGCACAGTCTGACTACACTAGCGAGCGGCACGTCTGCCATTCCGTCCACCAGCCTGTCCAACCAAGGTGGTGTTGCTCTCGCTCGCTCATCTCTGCGCCCGCTCCCGCCCTCGGTATTCCCCTTGGCTCTGTGTCGGCCGCCAAGTCGAGCCAGACGCTATACGTTATGCTGTCTGGTCTGGCGGGCCCAGCCGGAGAAGGTTTGTATTTAATCGATATCCATAATGCATGATGCCGTTTAAATGCTTGCCGCGACGGGAATCGCGCCTAATTGGCTGTGTACGTGAAATGACTCAGCAACCTACTCTTCCGCCCGTGGTGGGTCCTTTACTTTTTTTTGGTTGCGCCATTTTTTCCTTTGCCTTTCTTTGCCTTCCTTTTCTTCTTACGTGCTCACGCGGTAATCTTTTTCGTTATATTTTAGCTTCAAGGGCTCCCCGCTCAAATGAGCCTCGTATTCCAGCGTCCGCCTCCGTCAATGGCGACGAAATGCAATATTGCAAATTTGCGAATGCCTGTTTTTACGCTAATTGTTTGTTTGCGGTTTTCCCGGGAACAGGTGTTACGCGGCGACGCTTAATAGCGGCTATTTACGCCTTCCGCCATTTTGTTTCCAGCTGCATGAGCGCGCCACGCCTCGGAACAGCGGCGGCCGCTTCACGTTTTTCTGCACCCCGCTCGCGCGTGTTTTCCGCGCGTTTTCCCAATGCCCATATTTCGGCGAGAATTACGCGCGCCTTGCTTCGTAATGGAGAGACCATTCGTCGATTGCACAGCCCCGAACGCGAGGGGCGCGCATTGATGGATATTTCTCCGCTAGACGGCGCCATGCAGGACGACGATTTCCACTGGCGCGCAACTCGAGCGATCGCGTAACGGGGCTGAAATCGTTCGGTGTGACGCTGTTAATTATACAAACACCTATATCTAGCGCGGGCAGTGTACCGCTCCTGCCGCGTTTGCTGATGATCGCTGCCGAGCTCCGTGTAATGACCGAAAGGTTGGACGCACGCGTTGCATCTCGCGTGTTAAACGCGTGCCGTGCGAATGCGTCGCCTCGCTTACCCCTGTTTTTATCGTTTATTTAATTTTTATTTTTTTTTTCCTTTTTTTTCGCACGCCTGAAACACACCCCTCCCTTCTTTACGGCAGTCATGCACTTTGCGCTTTGCACTTTGCACTTTGCACTTTGGCAGTCACGCACTTTCATGTATTTACATGGAGCCGGGCAATTTGCTATTATGCTGAGGTTTGCGTTGTTTTTATTTTTTCTGCTAAGTATACTCTTAGGCAAAAAGGACTAAAAGTTCGTCCTTTCGGGGACTAACGGCCTCTGCCACAATCATTAGTCCCTTTGGGGACTAACTGCGAGGGGACGAACGGTTAGTCCCCCACCCGGATGGTCCGATCCGATACTCCCCAAGGACGAACTGCGTAAAGTGCAGAAAAAAGAAAAAAAACTCCGGCACTGGCAGGAATCGAACCCCTGACGCCCGGAATTATACTTAAGGAACCCGACGCGCTATCCGCGCGCATGGCGTGGCTCCATGGTGACGTGGATGCCCGACCGGCCCGGCAGTTTCTGCGGGAGAGTGTCACGCAGTTCGTTGAGGGGCTGAGAGTCCAGCAGCCAGTACCAGATTGGTTGGATTTTTTAGAGCCGTTAATTTCTCTAAAGTGATGATTAAATAACAAAGCCTAGCCGGAAGCACGGCTGGTATGTTAATGTCGGTGTTTGTTGTACCAAATGCAGTGCGGTTATTTTTGCGTTGTAAGTGTGTGTTGATGACTGGGAATTAAAAAAAAAAAAAAAAAAAAAAGCTAGACCACACCGCCGGGTGGTAGCCGAGCAAGATAATATTCTAGTGTACAGCGTGTAGTTCTGTGCATAACGCAACAGATCCATTGCAACTGGTGCCCGCATTTCTATCTGTGCAAGTGAACGTGACCGCGCATCGTGCCTTGCACTTAGTGCTTTGCTAGGTTTAAGGACTATTGCTCAGTTCGATTCGAAGTAGAGCCTCACAACCATAGTTTTTCTCGTAAATAACAATCAACTCGTCGTCGCCTAGTTGAGATAAGTAGCTGGGCGATCGGACGACTCATTTGTTTCCGCACAAATTAGCGCAAGCTTAGTGCTTTCTTAGTGTTCGATACATATGTTAAGTGCTCTATGTAACGTATGTGAAAGGTGTCGTCTGTGTGAGTGTCAGAATAAGGAAACATGCCATATTTTCCTGCATCGGCGAAAGCGAATTCGGTATTGCTTAGCCTGAATTCTTCAAATTCGCGTCACTAGACGATTGCGACTGGGAAATGCAAGCGGGTTTTACAGCAGTTGCGGCATTGTAATAGCTTTGGTGCCCAAGGCAATTATGTACCGAGTGTAAAAGATAACTTCGAGACGCTTACCTGTAGCGAGCATTTTTGTTTTGCAGTTGTCATCAGCAACATGCGTTTTTTCTCGTCTGTTAAACATATATACATATTCATTACGCTCAGGAATCCACTTTTGCTATTGTCACTAATTTTTGCGTTACTGTTAAGGCGCCTGAAAGCTTTCATTGGCCGTTATTACCTTTCACGAATCGTATGCAACACAGCGTATCAACATAACCTCGCCGAGAAGTGTATGGCAATCGCGCTTCGCCGCTCCTTGCCATTACCCGCCGCTCTACTAACCCTAGGCGATTTTCTTATAACTAACATCAATAGTTTCTCCCGTGGCACCATCTAAAGCACCCAGTCACTGCAATGGCTTGTGTTTTGGAAATATAAAACTGTTCGCAGACATATGCGCGAAAGGGCAACGACGACGCCATTAGGGGATTAACGACGCAGCGAAGAGACTAACTGCATGCATGCGTTTCGTCTTCCCGTTACTCCTTATAGATCGGCGGGGACGAACAGTTAGTCCGCATTTATGCACACGGCACGTACTCTGCCGCAGATACTCCCCTTGAAGATGAACGGTCGCCCGCGAAGACTAACGGCTGTATTTTAGTCCCTATTTTAGTCCTTTTTGCCTAAGAGTCCTTTTTGCCTACTAATGTGATCTTCTGCTGCAATCATACTGACACCACTGTTAACGTAAACTTCGCTCAAATAAGCTACATAATTAGGAAAAAAGGGAATGGCCATGCGACCCACTAGCTCATTTTCCGCAACAGAACCTATGATGTCACACGCACGGTGTAGTCACACGTGACAGCTCTGGGATTGGCGAAGGCCGGCAAAAGCAAACGCAAATTAGGCAGAGCTTATAAGCTTGCCGAACGAGCTATTTGCGCCTAAATGTAATGCATATCCATTTTACAGCAGCAAGAATTGTGCGGAAACGGCAAAAGTTACGAAAATACACGTAAACATAGAAGTACCGATGAGCACTGCTGTTGGTACTGGGCGCACTATGCTTGTTTTAGCTGCACAGCAGTCCGGCGCTTCGGAGTTGTCTTACACGACGCTGGCCGATTGCCGTAAGCGACGTTGCCTTACGTGACTCTGTTTGTCAAGAATTCCCCAGGTTTCACGAAGCGATTACTCTCTACCGTAACAAAAACAAGCCAGGTGTAAATACGGTCAAAAACAAAGCAACGGCGGAGGGCTGCGTATGCTAGCGCCATCTGGGAGGTTTCACGGCAGCAAGGCTGTACAGCCGAATGGCGCAGTGGAAGTATGTTTGTATACGCGCCGTTATGACTTCATTGCAGACGTCACCAAAACACACGATTTGGCGGGAGAATCAATATTTTAACCTAAATTTATTAATTTCTCAGTGAATACGGCATCATTTGCCGTCGCGCAAGCGCTGGGGACGCTGTAAAACACGAAATCTTTCGAATAAAACAAACTTGTATTTTGTCTTCATGGCTCCTTTAACGCGCCGACGGAACGCAGGCGATGGAGCGCGCCTTAGTGGAGAGAGAGAGAGAGAGAAACAACTTTCGCTGAGCCCATTTCAGGTGACGCTCGCAGGCGTCAGACGGGGTGGAACCCTAGTCACGAGTCCCATATGAGTCCAATAGCTCCTGGCCCCTGGACGCGAGCTCTTGCTGCGTCGACAGGTCGGGGCTGGACATCAAGATCTCCCATCGCTCGGGTAGGGGGGGAAGGGGAAGGGGGAGGGAAGGTAGAGGATTCTTGAGCTCAGTACAATCCGCCAGTATGTGCGGCAGGGTGCCTTCCGTCTTTTTGCAGAACGGGCAGATGGGGTCGTGTTCTGCCGGGAACATCTTGTTCAATAAAGCTGGGTGCGCCAGTGACCCCGCTTGTGCTCGGCGCACTATTGTTTGTTGCTTGCGGTCGAGTTGCTGGTGCGGCACGGGAAGCCTGCACCTGGCGCTCCTGTACAGCGTGGTAATCTCGCGGTAGCTCGTGACTGGGTGCGGTAGCTCCGACTCGTCCTCGGCCCGGTCTGCTAGTTCGCGGGCGTAGTGGTCGGCGAGGGCGTTGCCTTCCACTGTCGAGTGTGCCGGAACCCACACGAGCTCTACGTCTCGTCCCGGTGGGCTGCGCTTTGCGAGAATTGCCATGGCCGCGTGGAGAGCTCAGGATTAATTTTGACCACCTGGGGATCTTTATCATGCGCCGAAATCTCGTACACACGGGCGTTTTTTGCGTTTACGCCTCCATCAGAAAAGCGGCCGCCGTGGCCGGGAATCGAACCCACGACCTCGTGCTCACCAGCGCAAACGGAGCAGATTTAATTTTTTAAATGCGACGGCATCTCATTCACTCGCCTTGTCCCTCCATACGGCGTTGTCGTTGTCCGTCCATCCCCTCCCCCATTCTCCTCGCCGCGCTAGCTGAGCTCTCCGCCACTCACCCCCTCTCCTCTCCGATAGCGAACACTCTCTCGCGAGGGGCATTGGATTGGATTCGATTGGATTGGATTGGCTTGGCTTGGCTTGGCTCGGCTTGGATTGGATTGGATTTTGATTGGATTAAAGTGGATTGTGTTGGATTGTGTTGCGTCATAGCCGCGCCACGTTGCGTCATAGCCGCGGCAGGGGGTACACGGCACGTTTCACGCGATGGGAGAATCAACCTAACGGAAACAACAACGCAACCCCCTATGCGTCGCATCTACAGAGGGGTTCCCGCGAGGGGAGGAGGGAGTAATTTTTTAAAAGTAAATCCCTACTAGAAAGTCCTTCCCCGAGTTTTCTGCAGCTTTTCCAGGGAACATTTTCAGTGTTAAAAAGGCTGTATGTTTATGAGGACGTTGCCATAACCACCATGCAATAAGACATGGTAGCCAGCAAAGACAAGTTTTTAGATAAAAGCTCTTTACTGACAAACCTCGAAGGCCCGGCTTCCTCATCCTCAAGGATAATAGTTCGGTAGCTTTGATAGTCATATTACAAACATGCACTACCCGCGTGTCGCTGGCGTCAACTGCGTTTTGAGAGCGAACGGAGCATACGAAACTCTTCAAAAACAAACATTTCTCGCACGTTGCCTCTGCCAGTGGGAGTTCTATTACTTGTCTTGAAACATATCAGAAGTGTCCCCGCCATTTGCGACAGGATATCCATCGTCTTGTTCTGGAAGGAGGGAACATGGCATCTTCCTCTACATGACAGCTGAAGGCCCCTCTGGTAAGGATTGTAAACAGCGAAAGAAAATCAACAGTCGCGCGACAGCCGAGTAAGATGATCTAACGAGGCGAGAGGTCTAATGAGTGAAGGGGACCGATTTTTCACCGTTTCACACTTCGTACCATTGAATTGTTTGAACCTATTGACCTAGAATATTCGGAAATGCCTTCTTCCAGCCCTTGTGATGGGGAAACGCAAACGACGAGAAAGCACTGTCAGTTTTTCGACAAGTTCACTTTGATCTCCCGGTTTTTGTGGTGTGCATTATATTATATTTATATCATGATATATGCCTCAAACAGCCCATGGATTCAGACAGACAACTGTAGCGTTTTATTTGAGACTACCTGACTGCCGCGCAATTTACACATTTTAAAGCGAAGCTCTCTGTGTCTAATTGATGGCGTACGTCACGGCTAAAAACGCACTCCAGAAAAGCTGCAGCTTTCTCTAATGCTGATGATGATCGTGGGGGAAGTGAAAGAAAAAAACGCTTCGCACGGCCGGAATCGAACCATGGTCCCTAGCGTAATGAAGCCGACGTCTATCCGATTGCGTCATTCTTTTTTGGTATCGCTCTTTCATGGTTCAAATATAGCGAAATATAAATGCAAGAACTATTTACAAATCATGGCGCTTAAAATACAAGGCGAAACGGATAATCTGGAATTCAGCGAACAAAGCATTTGCAACAATTTCCGCTTGCAAGGGGGAAATGATACGCACAACTGCAAAACAGGGTAACAATCAGGTCTAAAATCATTTTGGTCATAATAATCTTTCAGCGTAATTATCACGTGACTAAAGCTCAACTTGGAAGATACCATCGGCTCAGCGTTTCTGTTTAACACGCGCGTTTTCCATAAATTGTGCAGAGCCTCGGTTGAAGCAGTTTGGATTTGGAGAGGGGTGCATTGACGCGCAAACTTAGTCAGAAAAATCCTGCACCCCTCCGTGTAGCGACGATGACGGTTGAACGCGAAGCTTTCTCCGTGCGAAGTCTAATGGCGATGGGTCAAAGTCAAAGCCGCTTTGATCAAAAGTCCAAACTGCCGGCGAGTCAAAGTCAATGTTTAACGAGTCAAAGTCCGAACTCAGACGACAACCGAAAGAGTCCTTCACGAGAAAACTTTGCGGTGAACCATCGTCATCGTTAGTCGGGGAGGTGCATGATTTTTCGTTTTCTGGTGGAATAGGCTTTCGAAGCAGTATACCATTCAGGGCATACTGTTGATAAGTTTCAGCAAATGTGCTTTCTTACATGCGGCCCGTCACATCATGACGCCCAGAGTTAGGTAGGACAAATTTAATACATCCTCTAAAAGCGCAGAACGGTTCGGCATTCATATCATTTCTGTCTGAGTTCGAGGCTAATCGGGAACTGGGGGCAAAACGCGCAAGCTAAGTGCGTCACCGAGCTTCATGTCTCACCTCACCCGAAATGTCACTGCAACGGCTTGCCGACTCGACACTGACTCAACGGGGCAAGTGATGAGTGACACAGAGGCGTGTTCTCGCCCGGAGCTCAATTGGCCCTGACCACCAGCTCCCTCCGTGCGATTAACACTCGTGGCAGGTCGCCAGCTGTTTAGACCGGATCAGTGTGCGGCGCGAGCGAGCAACTTCAATCAGGCCGATCATGTCTCCGAGGGCTCCAATTCACTTTGCGTTACTGCCAGGGGAAAGCAGCGTCGACAATGCCAGTGGCGCCGCCGCTCCACGTCAGACTCGATTCCGCGTAGGGCCAGTTAGGGGAGCGATTACAAGCCGTGACACCGAGTCCCGGTTCAATCGACTTCGGTATCTCCCGCCGAGCTCGCGACAAGCCTCGGCGGCGACAAGGCTCTGCTGCGACAAACTCCTTCGGAAAACAGCCCGCGCGCGAAGTGGGCATAAAAGTTCGCGCCAGCGCGCATTAAACGAGCCGCACACACGCGGGCGTAGCGGGAGGCAATCTGGGCGAGGAATCGCTAAGCCGACTGCTCATTGCCTCGCTTATCGGGTTCGAGAGTAACTCCAAATCCCCGTACCCAATATGTTTGGCGTGTACACTGCTGCGGGGCGCGATCGCAATCTTTATTCGAGCCTCGTCTCATAACAAACGCATAAAAGATGTGCCTATCCCCTTCGGCTTATGCGGCCTGATTTCCCCGAGGGCCGCTCGCAAAAAACTGCCGCGTCGACGACGGCGCGAAAGACCGAGCCAATTTGCGCGCGTGCGCGCGCTTATATGCCACCACGTCTGCATTTATCCTGGCGACGCTGCAGCGGACCGACGACGTGGCCGCAGCGCATGCGGGATGTTGCATACCGCGCTCTCCCCGTGGCGCGAACCGAATTCAAAACAGGCAAATCGTGTTTCTGCCGAGCAGCGACGACGTGTGATTTAGGAACAGCCGGGCGAAGATCGTGCTCGCAACAGTACGTCGATTGTTCATCTCGGGGTCGGCCGACGGGAGTCCTCTGCCGGCATTTATGGGATTTGCGAGACATGCCGTAGCAAAGAGCAGGGAAAGACAGTAGCGTCGTGTCACCGGGGGTTCTGACAGCGTCGCGCCTCTGTCGTCGCGCCGTGTCCTCTGCTCCGCCGCATTCGTCGGTCGGGTGGGGCTGTCTCTCCGCATTCGGCTTGATTGGGAAAGACACCTTTCTGCTGCAGCGTGTTGTCTCTACCCTCCGTTTCACGCTAGACGCGTCCGGCCAATCAGCGGCTCTGCTTGGTTTGGCGGCCTCTCTGTTCTTCCCGGTCCTCTTCCCGCGCCGCCGCTCACCGCTGCTTCCCAGCCCCGCGAGAGGAAAAAGGCCGCTTGATCCAATTGTGCCCTCACGCCCCCTGGATTGTGTGCGAACTCGAAGAGGCGGAGCTTTTGCCCGCCAAAGCAGCAGTGGAAATGGCACATACATAAAACATTCGTCGCATCGGCGAGACCACTGCGGCGCCTCTTTTCTCTCAGCCAGCCGGCGGATATATCGCGTGCAGCTACGCTATATGGCCCCGTATGAGGAGCCAACCGAGCCGCCCCATCATCCAATAAGAGCGCGTGCTTCGAATGTATGAGAGCGGTGTGTGCGGCCTCAAAGAGACCCCATCTGAGCTTCGCGTGGGGGTTCGAATCTAAGTGGATTTCGGCGCCAAGCCGCGAGCATATACAGTCGGCCCTTTGGGCGCAATGCTTGCCGCGGCACTCGACCGAAAGGTACCGTCGGCTCCGACTAAACAGGATCCATGACGGCGGCGACAGCGGCGCTTGTTTTCGCATACGGGATGGGCCCGCTGGTGGACCGTTTTTCAGAGTGCGCGCGTGACGGACTCCCAAGAGGTGGCGGCGGACCCGCCGCCTCTCGCACCCCGAAATTCGGCAGCAAAAGGGCCGCCCTGCCGCTGCTGCTGCTTACGTGCCAGAATAATGCGATCAAACGCAGCCAGGACTTGGACCATATGGCATCCGCTGTTGATAGTGGAAACCACCAGGCCTCTTTTAAAGCCGCAAACGAACGCGATTCATCTACGAGACAGTAATGACGCAAATATAAGGTATTCTGCCTTAGTCACCACGGTGAGGTCACATGAAATGCGTTAGACAATTCAACCATCTGTCGCAGGGCACACATCGGTACGAATCCCACGGAATGTGGTTCGAATTAAACTTAAACTTGCCTGCGGCTTACCGGTATGGTGTATGAAAAGAGAGAAGAAATATTGAGCGTCTTTCGGACAAACCGACTTCACATACCGCCTCTGTACTTCCGAAAACTTGATGTTTTATGGGCGACACCCGTAAACAACTTTTTTGACACTTGAATGGTTTACACATTCCAGCAAAAACCAGTTTGGTATATTCACGGGCCTGCGGAATGATAAAAGTTTTCGAAAGCACAATTTACCCGTTTTATTCTCTTATGTGTGTAATTACCCAATTCCATCGACCACTTCCAGCGCGAAGTGAAGTATCTGCACCATCTCGCGCGGGCCGCTAGCCATCGCGTAACACTTCAGTGGCCCCCCGGACACTGTGATGTAGTACAGTCGCGTGCGATTTGAAGGTAATCGCGCGAGCTTCGACCGATAAAGGCGATAACGCCCCTCCGCGGCCTTTTTCGGAGCGACTGGGACCTAGTTTATGCATTCTCCTCTCTCTCTGTCGCTGTTCCATCAAGCAGTGATCACTCCCGCGGCTAGTAAACCACCCTTTCCGCTTTGTGGTGATCTTGTGTTGTTGCAATCACGTATGCGTTTTTTTCTTGGTTATCGTGAGCAACGATAGCACCCATTGTTATGGGTGCTATCCCAAGAATGTGTTTCTGCCCATCTTTTCGAGAACTGCTGTAAAATACCACGAGTAGGACGTCGTCGCTGCATGCGCGATAAAAAAAAGAGGAAGGGGTTATTGATTTTGCTGCTGGAGGGATGGCTGCTAGAATAAACAGCGACCGAGGGAGAGAAGAAAGCGTAAACCAGGAACCAGGCAGAGTAAAACAAGCCGCGTGGGAGCGTTATCGTCGTGGTCGGTCGACGCTCGCGCGATTACCTTCAAATCGCACGCGACTGTACTTGAAAACCAGAGAGCAGATGAGGCTGCATGGAGGGACCTACAAATGAGGAACAAGCGGAAGATTTTCTTCACGAAAAATGATGTCTCGGATACGACCAATGCACTAACTAGTCCTGGCAGCAAGAAACCACTTACACTGTAAGAAAAAAAAGGTACGGTATTCTTTTCCCTAAAAGGACTAACTGCGATGTATCATATGTTCGTCTCCAAAAGAAGCAACGTTGCTCCTTTTGCGGAGGGAGCAACGTTGCTCTCTTCAACCAAAACGGCCGCCGGTAAAAAAGCGCAGTCAGTGAGAGGCTTTATTTTGCTTTTGATTATGCATATCTCATCACCAGCAAGCTACGCGCATAGTAAGCACCACCTAAGGTGTTCAAACATGCTGCTATGAGCGGGTTTGAATTCTTTGAGCAGCATTTTTGAGAACTACGGGGATGCGCGCGCAGCCGTCTGTGGTGAAATATTTACGTACAAAATTCGCTCTTTTCAAGCATGTGGCACTTAGTTTGCGTCAATCAAAACATACTGGCGAGCGGTTGCGAGTCGCTGATGCCGCTAGCTGGCACTTGTTTGGGACCGCGGAGCAGCCATGGTTATCGCCGTGAAGAGTGAGAGGGATCGGTTCGTGGAGGAGCAACGTTGCTCCTCGCCCGGTAGCCGTGCGGCTGTGGGACGAACCGGTTGGTCCGAGGGAGAAACTGCGGGGCTCCAGGGACGAACAGTGAAAGTCACTCCCTTTTTCTGCCTTCTTATCTTGGATTCTATGGTCCCTCCCGGAGCATCATCACGACGTTTTAACACGGAAGTGTTTTATTCCCGGGTACACGAAGATTTTCCGTAGGTCAATCCGTCACGGAAGTGGCTCCAGAACAACGAAGCAAGCGGCCTGTAAAGGGTGCACCCCTGCACTCAGGGTCTTCTTGCGGGGAAGCAACCTTTAGTACTAAAGAGTTTAGTACTAAAGAGTTAACTTCAAGGCTGTCGAGGGGACGAAAAGAAGATTAGAATGCTCGTGGACGAAAAGTAGAGAGGGGAATATTGCCTAGGACAGTTACCACCTGTAACAGGGAAAAGAAAGTATTTCGGGCCTAATAAGCTTTAGTGCCTGCCTTAAGCAGCGCTAGTATTAAACCAAGAGTGTAAAACAAGGTTATATTAGTCCTTTTTGGTAAGATGACATGTCATCACCCCGCTTCAAAGGGGAAACCAATAGGAATCATCATCATCATCATCATCATCAGTACGTTATACTTGGGGTTGTTCGTTTTCGGGTTACGTATTTTAACACGAAAATGCAGGGATACACCAAGATTTCACGGACGACATATCCGTCCCAGAAAGGACGCCAGTGCCCCTTTGCCGAAGCAACCCGACAGCAGGATGTCACTCGCCAAGCACACCACAAGGCAACCGCCGTCCCGCAAATCATGCTCAGGTACACATTTCGCTGCACATTTCAATTCCGTGTTTTACCGATTCTTAGGACAGATGAATCAACCAAAGTTTTTGCACACCATTGACCCACACATGAGCTTGAGGCTGCCAGAACGTCTATCCCGCCGACTAGACACATTGCTTCATAGGCTGCGACTCAACGCGGCGTTGAAAAATTCCTACTTACCTACATCGGAAATAGGCCAGACTTCTAGCCCATACTGCGGCAACTGTGGGTCCCCGAAAACCATCGAACACGTGCTTCAAGATTGCTCCTCTTACACTGACGCAAGGTGCCGTTTAAAAGAAGATCGAATGCCTAAACCTTGGACCAATTACGCTAAGCATGATACTTGGACCATGTCTACACGCCCCCTCTTCTTAACGGAAAGCCCTGACCACATTATTTGACTACATTGAGGATATCGGCGTCGCTACGAAATTATAGGCTCCCCTTAATGCCGACAGTTGACGTTATATTCCGTGCCCTTGAACAGAACGCTGACTCTTATTAACGCGATAGCGTTATTAGGCTCATTTTCCGTTGTTTCCGTGTATGCTAGCGAGAGCCTCGGTTCTGGCAGTCTTGGTGCCGTAGGTAGCTTAAGAGGGTTCAACGCTGGTCGACCACTCTCGACATGCCGTAGACACTCGAGTCACGGCCCTGGGGTTAAAAAGAAGGTCCCCTTCACCCCGAGTAGTCCGAGTGCCGCAGGCTACAACCCACAAGTGGAGGAAACAAAATTCCTGAACATTAATACTGGAGAAAGTGGAGGGGAGACCGCTGCGCCGGTAGCGTAGTGGTCATCGCACCGGACGCGTATTTTGGAGGTCGTGGGTTCAGATCAAACCTGCCGGGCATTTTTTCTCCACTTTCTTTTTGTCTGTCCAAATTCTTCATCTATTTCAATGACCTACTACATTCTCCCCTTTGCTTTCCGAGGCTTTCTTGACTGCCAACCCTTATTTCTGTCTTATTTTCAACGAGCCCCGCATTTCCCATTCTGATTCGCTACAGATATATATATATATATATATATATATATATATATATATATATATATATATATATATACACTCATACATGGAGGATGAGGATGGATAAGGCTACTTACTGTATGATCAAGCACACAGCAGCAATAATTATTTTTATTTTCCTTTTGCAACTTTACGCACCAAGCTTACGTGGCGGGGTTTCTATGGCTGCTCTCACCAAGACTGTTAGCCATTTGGCAAAGCCCCTGAAGCGCAAGAAGAACAACAGAAAAAACACAAAAAAAGAGAAGCCAGGTGCTCTAAAGGCGTCTGAAAGTTTTGGATTTTCGACGTTGTGTTGAATCCGTAGTTGTCGATTCTTCACTGATACTTTCTATTCTCTCCTTGTTTTTCCTCGTTTGATTTTTCCTGCTGTCATTATCCCCCACTCAATTTTTATTTCAACCCCATCCCCCCATGAAACAAAATCCTGCGTACGCCACAGTGTGTTTGCATGGGCGTGTGCGTGCTTGTGTCTGTCTGTCTGTCTGTCTGTCTGTCTGTCTGTCTGTCTTTCTGTGCGTGCGTGCGTGTCTGTCTGTGTGTGTGTATGTGCGCGTGCGTGAATGCGTGAGTGCGTGCGTGCAATATTCAACTGCTTTTATACCGAGACTATCATTGGGTAATTCAGAAGCGTCATTTCGGAAAAATTGTGCCTTGAACTTGGCTTTGGAGCGAAGCTTGCCACCAGGTTTTTTAAGACGGAACACGTGAGGCTTGTTTGTCGATGACGTGTCGAGAAATACAACTTCTTCGGGGGTGTAGTAGCTGCCAGCTGCCATTGTGATGGCCACCAAAAGTTGTGCGAGCTGCACAACAGATAACGGTTACCGAAAATTTTCTTACTCGGTCATTCCATATAAAAAATGAACACCTTCCAAAAAGGTTGTGTTGGCTGCCCCACGGCAGGCGCAGGCAACATCGCTTCTCAAATCAAAGACCACAGTTATCACCAGCAACTGTTGTTTGGCCCGAAGAGCTTTCTTGAAGCTTGCGCTACTGCAATGAAAACAGCAGCAGTGCCGATCATGTGACCTACACCTTAGGACGCTATTAGTAGTCTGAAAAAACGAGAAAAATAACTAAAATATCTGCTCTCCTCGCTGCAAACTTCGTCGGAAAACGGCACTCTTCTGCCGCCCCTTCCACGTGACTCCCTCTCCTCTTTCCCTCTCACACCCCTCACGTTCTTTCTCTGCCCTCTCCTCAACTAAAGACGAATGCAACGGAGTTTCGCTCAATTTAATTCAATTTTCCCGCGTTCAAAATTCTCACACGTCATCGGTTGGGACATTTTGTTTCTGCTATTCTTGGAGCAACTCCAGCCAACATCTTCTGTTTTACTGTTTGCTATTATCTCGCTTATCTTCGACACCGTTTTAGCGCGTGGTTTTTATTTGTTTTAGTAAAAGCCAAACCAACGTGTATTTTTATTAAGGGATGCTGGGGCTTTCGGTTATGTACTTATATTTTGCCTCAAATACGACAGGTTTTGCTTGATGGATTATGGTGTTTAACGCGCCGACGCAACACAGGCGATGAGGCGCGTCGTTGTGAAGGGCTCCGGATTAGGTTTGACCACCTGGGGATCTTTAAAGTGCGCCGAAATCTCGAACACACGGGCGCTTTCGCATTTCGCTTCCAGCAGAAAAAAGCGGCCGCCGCGGCCGGGAATCAAACCAGAAATCGAGAGGTTTCTTTTTCACTGGATAATAGGGCCGTGCATGAGACGTGGCCACAGTTTAATAGCTCGTAAAGAACTTGCCTATGTGTATTTCTTGTTTAAGATTAATTTCCCATGCGTGTTTTAGGGCGCGGCCCTTTGGCGGCCGTCTCTGGGCTGAGTCGGTTGTCGGCGTAACCCAGGGAACGATGAAAGAAAGAAAAGGAGGAAAGTGTCGCGAAATTGGGAGGGGAGGGTGGTTCACCGTGGCAGCGCGAGCCGCGCTTTTGAAAGTATGCGGTGGGGGACAGGAGGAGGTAGTAGTATGTGGTGCCCGCACGAGGCGCTCGAGGGCGCGACGCTGGGGCGAAAACGTGAGGGGGGCGTGCGCGTGACTATGATGTGCGTTCTATTCAGACGCAGTTCGCGGTCCCTTCCTGAGACGCACTTCGCGCCGCCGCCGCAGAGGCTCACCATAGCTGCCGTTGAGAGAACCAACGACTGAGTTTTGCCTCAGCGCACTGCTGCTGCGCCCAAATATCGCATTAGGGAGTATCGTAATCGCCAGTTCGTTTTTTTTTGTTCCGGTGATTGAACAGACAGACAGACAGACAGACAGACAGACAGACAGACAGACAAGGAGCGTCCGGCGTCGTCCAGGATTGCGAGTGGGCTAGCGCCACGTGAGGAGCTCGCAAAGAAATAAAAAAAAAATGCGAGCGCACGTGAGCGTGCGCCTCATCAGGAGCGCCCGGGGTCGGCCAGCTCGACCTTCGAGAACACTTTGCCCAGCATTCGTGGCGTGACCTCCTCACCAGTTCACGTGCGTTCGCGCCTTAAGTGGGGAGCACAGACGCCGAATTCTAGCTACAGACGCCGAGTTCGCGAAGCCGGTTGCCGCGGGTGGTAGCGCGTGCTAACGCTGTCTATTTTGGGGGAGATGTGAAAGCCTGCGGACAAAACGACCCGGGCCTGCCAGTCATGTAGAACTTTCAGCGACAAGTCCGGAAATCCATGAGAGGCGCAACAGCCGGGTCTCTGACGAAAGGAGAGAGGCCGCCCGCTCAGCTGTTTCTGCAGCCTTGCACGACTAGTGCAAGTTGCGCGAATTTTTCTTGCTTCAACCCGTTCGGCAATAGATGCTATTGTTTTCCCATTTCCTACTTCATAAGGAGTGCTTAGGTAACAAATAAAAACAACACGTTAAAACGGTGTCGAAGATAAGCGAGATAAAAGCAAATAGCATAACAGATGTCGGCTCGACCTGCACCAAGAACAACAGAAACAAGAGGTCACAATATATGGCGTGCGAGAAGTGTCAACGCGGAAAAATTGAACTAAATTGAGCGAAACTTCATTGCATTTATCCTGGGTGTAGTGAGAGGTCAGAGAATGAACGTGAGGGGTGTGAGAGGGAAAGAGGAGAGGGAGTCACGTAGCAGGGGCGGTGGAAGAGCATCGTTTTCCAAGGACATCTGCAGCGAAGCAAGCAGATGTCGTTTTGTTTTCGTTTCTTCTGAAGACAAATGACGCCCTAAGGTGTAGGTCACATGGCCGGCACTGCTGCTGTTTTCATTGCGAAAGCGCAAGCTTCAAGAAGGTTTCTTGTGCCAAAGAAGTGTGGTTGGTAGCAGTGGTCTTTGATTGGGAGGCGACGTTGCCTGCCCCTGCAATGGGGAAGCGAATAACCCTCTAGTAGGTGTCTATTTTTTAGTTTGGATGACCGAGTTCCTGATTTGTAAGAACATTTCGGTACTTGGTGTTTACAGCCTGGGAATAAGAAAAAAAACAAAAAAACTCGGAGTCATCAATGGTACAAAGTTTGAAATTGAAAAGACGTGTTTTAAATTTCAGAAGAACGAGCTTACCCTATGAAGTGTGCTGTAGTTGGGGGCGCATAATTAATTTACACACCTTAACCTTCTCTGGTAGGCAGTATACGATGTCGATATGAACTGTTCCCGATCTTACCTCCCCCCAAAACTTGGTTTTTGCCTCCCCACCCCGGCACAGTCCATCGAAACGAACCCGTACCTCATGCTATTCAGATGACCTCAGCCACCACTCCGAATGCAAATATATCTTAAGGGTAATCAAACTATGAATATTAGATCACAAATCATTAAGCTCTCCTTTTAAGGAGAAAACGTTGTTCTTTATTAAAGCTGGTCATCTGCATGTTGTAGTCTATTATATAGCCAATTATGTCGAATACATACAGGCCAAATCGCAACGCGCGGCATTAAGCAGTGCGGATTCTGTCCCTATCCATCCTCGAGGAAGAGCCATGAAGTGGTTACAAGGAGGAACGATGAAATTATCCACACTAGTGATATGTGCAAGTCAGATATATTTGCAGTCGCTGACCGGAAAGACGGGATGTTGTTTCGTACCACGTGCCCTTTATTACTGCTGCAAAAAAGTGTGCGTTTTAGCCAACAAAGTACTTTTCGAGTCCCGGTAAATTGCTGACTACCCCTGCTTCCATCAGTTATCAAATCTACCGCGTATATTCGGATTCGTGCTCATGGGTACGATGCAGAAGCATACCACATATGCATCGTTTGTCGTAACAGAATGGTGCAATCGTGAAATCAAAACAGAGACAGAGTCGGGTAGGGATGTGTCTCACGCACATCGGGAATAGCGGTTACACACACTCCGCGATATCAAGAATTAACGCTATCTTATTTACGAAGCCCCCCTGTTCGCGAATCCTGAATGAGGAAAAAAATATATGCCGGTGCAAGCAGAGGCAAAGAGTGCACAAAGACGGGGCTGGCACGGAGTGCCGCCACGACAGGCCAAGATCAGACCGGAGATGGGCCGACCACTCGTCCATTTCCCCTCGCGGGTGTATAGAGAATAGAGGAGTGCCGCAGACGGTCGGTTTCGAAAACGGAAGGCATCTGATCGCGTTAGATCCCACTCCATGGCCCTTTAATGTTCCCCTTTTCGCCCCGTCTCCGTCGGCCGCTCGTTTCCTGCGAGACTTGAATGCGGGGCTGGCACGCGCGCTTGTCGCAGCAGTGCTCGACCGACTTTCTGTAAATGGAAGAAGGTTCCTCTCCGGCGCGCCGTTGTTTTGTTTGCGCACGGGACCGACGCGCGGATAAGAAGAAAAGTGCGTGGGGTGCCCGAGAGGAACGTTAGGGTCGAGGCAAACGCGCGTTTTTGATTGAAATCTAAAAGTAATTTCCTGCACTACTGCCTCTTTCTCGCTCTCGCCCACCACCAATGAAAAATGACAGCGCGTACGGCACCGCTTGTTCTGGCTGCACAAGGCTGAACGAGAACAGACAGAGAGGCCAGAAAAAATAACACCCTCTCCTCCGGCGGGGGAGAAAAAAAGGAAGACGTGGGCATGGATGAGAAAGGGCCCGCAGGGAAGGGTAGACGAGAAAAAAAAATATTGGAGTAACGGCGTCGTTCAAGAAAGAATGCATTATCTTCGCCCAAAACGGCACCGCTTCATTTATCATTGCTTCGGGGCTAAAAGGGAGGGGCGTAAGTGAACAGGGAAAAACGCAAATAACGCGGCCCCCTCTCCCTTCCTTCTTTTATCTCCATCGAGCTTTGGCGTCCCCTCCAGCGTTGCCGCAACTGGCTTTCTTTTTTAACCACTGATGATTCCGCTGCGTCGAGTTCCCTCCCAAAACGGTTCTCATTTGTTTCCATCCATCTCCTGGGGCGCTGCGTTTCCACTGCGCCTGTATGCAGAGCAGCGGCCGCCGAGAGCGCGCTGCGCGGAGGAGTTATATGCGCCTTCAGTCCGCCTCGCATACCCTGCTTTCCTCGGCTCGTGGTTGCTCGGTGATGACTGATATGCAAATGTTTGAAACAGATGTTGCCGCACACGCGACGCCGACCTATTTGTATACTGGTCGTTAGCGGCAGCAAGAAGATGAAGAAGGATGAAAAAAAGGAAAAAAAAGGAGAGACCTCGGAACCGCACACCGCAAAAAGTCAACACCCGCGCTTGGAAGAAAAATCTTCCAGCCGAATAAGCACAAATACATGCGCGTATGCGAAATGAGACGGGAGATTCCTTCTTACGAGCCAATTCAAACAATGTTGCGGCTCCACGACGGCTGCGTATGGCCGGCTGACGCTGTGTAGCTGGGTTCTTTAATATTTAGTGCGTTGGGTTGAAATACCGCTTATGGGACGTATTCAGGCCACGCTGTTTTTGACAGAAATGGGCTCGGGAGCTGCGGCGACGTAAGGTGACGCGCGGGAACAGGGTTGCCATCGAAGTTTGCCTGTACGGGGAAAGAAATAACGAGAAGTGAGATCGGGGATGTACAAAGCGCCGGCGGGTTTGAGGTCTTATGCCAGTCCGCAACCCGGTGCACTGTATGATATGCCCCAAACATAAAATTGAGGTAAAAAAACGTGCGACAGCAACAACAACAAAAAAAGGAGTACAGATGCATAGTTGCGGACATACTTGCAGTGGTGCTGGAGTTTAAGCCATAAGAAGTGGCGACATTCACGCAAAGGCATTCTCATCATGATTCATTCGCCCACTTCTACAGAGAGGTACAGCTGCCGTCATAACTAATTGGAACAAGGATTTGGGAATATCACAAAATATTTGTCTTACTGGCTTTATGACAGCCATTACCGTTTTACAGGAAGCTTTTTCTATTAGAGAGGACTCCTTTGAACGCACACCAATGCAACCAGGCAGTTTCCGGAAGAAGTTCCTGTGAATTTACGAGGCCGTGTTCCAGTTACTTTTGGCGGAACCTGTACGCTTTTCTGCGCAGGAATATATAGTTCACCTGTTGTATTCACCGGCAAGAAACTGCGACATCGTTATCATGCCATCACACGATCAAAACGTCCTTATTTGTAAAGCGCCGAGATTATTAACAGCCACCACTGAGCAAAGAGATCTCTTCTCCACCCCACCGCCACGAAGAAAAGATTCATCAGATGCGCTCTGCGAAGAAGGACGAGCAGCGAAGCTGTGGTGTGGTTCAACTCAATCGACGCGTATATATGCATGAAAGCAAACACGTTTGTTTGTTATTTACCATTGATTATAATTTCTAGTTAATTAGCTGAATGAAATTTGGAAGGACTAGAGATTTATTCTAGAGGCCAAACATGGGGCTCACCGTTTTCCTCCTGTAGAAGCCCATGTATCGACAGCAGGCAAGAATTTCCCGATATTTACACACTCACTGTGAACTACGTAAAAAAATGAAGGAAGCTCACACTAACGCCCAAGACTTGAAGGTAGAGAAGCTGTACACAACCTTCATGACCATCACGACGGTTTATGTCTACGATTGCAGCCGATTTCCTCCTTCGCTGCCGCAACGACCTTCACTCCATCATTGCCGCTGTAAGTGTGAGCGTCCTTCATTTTTCTGAAAGTGATAAACATTGGACATCACCTTGGGGGGTAGTACGCTATGGCGTGTCTTTCTCGTTCCGAGCAAGTGGTGCCACGACCACGGCGAACGCTGGAGTCTTTCTCGTTCCGAGAACATGCGCCGGGGACGCCGGGAGGTAGCCGCGAGGCACGCACGCACGAGCACTCGGCATTTTCTTGGTTTTTTTAACTGCCGGGTGGTCGCCGCGAGGCACTCGTCCACGTGCGCGCGCTCGGCCTTTTCTCGGTATTTTGAACTGCGGACAGGGAAAATCACGATTTGCTAAGCAGCTTCTCTGTTAAAATGAAAAGTAAATGAAACTTGGCATAACGTTACAGTAATATCTTAGCGTCTAATTGTCATATAATTTGTTTCGGGACAGTTTAACCATACTGCTTCCGCAGACGGCCATGTAGTGACAGCATAAGGGAATTTTATAACGTTTAAAACTTCACTGTGAACTTACTATTTTCGAGAACTAAATGAAAATCGGGAGCATTGATAGAGTCGTCCTAGCAGCCAAACTCAGTCTGATTTTTTCCAAGATAACTGCGTTAAATTGAGAGCCTTAATTCGTGAGAAGCTGGATAACTGCCTTAATTCGTGAGAAGCTGGAAACTAAATTTTTTGTGTCAACGCGTCGCATAGACGGACGGACAGACAACCGCCGGAGGGTAACTATATACATCTTCGCTGTAAAAAAAAAGAGGAGGAACAAGCATTCTGGATATAATTCGGAGCTACTGTTCCGTTAAAGGGCCAAGTATACTTGTTCAGTTGTTGCCTAATACGAAGCATGAAGGACGCTATACTTCAGGCATGATCTTTCTCGCGCTGAGGAACGTCATATACTTGCAGGACCCCATTCTTTGATCGCTCCTCTGAGATGCTCAAAGTGCCTGCGGGGAAGCCGCCATCGGCTAAAAACTTGGTTATCCGTGCGCGGAGTTCCGCACTTTTCGCGCCAAGGAAAACGTATTCAGTAATAGGTTAAATGGAGCAGAAAAGTTTAGGGTAAAAAATGGTGAAACCAAATAACAAAGCAGCCAAACTATATGCCTTCTCATATTGGGGGCTAGACCTTGTAAACCTGCCCGTACGGGTGAAACGAAATTCACATAAAAATGGGCAACTGTTCTTTCTCGGCTGCAGTCGCATAAATCTTCTCTGGAGGACAGAATCAACTGCTCTTTACCTATAGGTCCTGCCCGTGGCCGTCAGCTTGGCCTCCTGGCCTGCCAAATGAGGAGGAAGGAGGGGTAAATAAGGGCGACCGGATAAATGCATAAAGAAGGGATCACTGACAACTCGATGAGCTCCGTCCCGAGGGAGAATAACATCATGCAACAGGAAGGATGCTACATCGACGGCTGTGGAGTACAAAGAGGTGTAGTCTTGACGTGCCGGGTGCATAAAAAAGGGCGACACAAAAGATATAAAATGCTGACCTGTCCTGTACGAAGTTGGCCCCGGCTGTGCGTGTACCAAATCAGAATAAAGAGTGGAGGGCATTAAGAATGAGAGCACGTTTTACAACGAAGCGGTCTGTGACTAGGGCAAACCATCTGCGTGTAAGCGAAGTGCGCGTGCGTGAAGAGACCAAGTACTGGGCGCCAAGCAACAAAGGGAAAGGAAAAGTCTTGGCCTATCGCTACGAAACATGCTATGGACACGTGTTTGCGACTTCATTGGCGAGCCACAAAGAGAAAGAGAACACCCTGCCAGATGATCGCGCGTTGGTACGAGGAACGACGCCGCGAGGAGCGGCGGGAATGCAACCGCCGTAGAATGTAACCGTCGCCGTCGGGTCGATCCGGTAGCCCGGGATAGAGAACAGGGTCGCAACACCAAGCGCAAGCGTCAACGTCGCGCAGGCCCGGCGGCGAGGGAGGAAAAGGGGACTCCTAACGCCGAGTGCAAGGCACAGCGTCGAGCCGGCGACGCTGCGGGAAAAAAAATTGTCTAAAATGTCCCGTAGATGTAGCTGTACTCCAGTACCATCGTATCACCAATACATCTTCGCTGGTCAACTACCTTACCAGAGTGCAGTGGCCGATTAATTCTTAGGCCAGTTTCTTCCTTTAATTCCCAAATGTCTATCCCCTATATCCTCGCCGTCGTCCTTGACTGCCGGCTTTCATTTCTGTGTCCTGTCAACGAGCCCGTCATTCCCACTTCAGATTTCTAGTTCACATTCCCATTTACATCTCCCAGACAGAATCAGCAGTAAACCCGGAACCTGGACTTTCCTATATAGTTACGATCACAATCGTGGAACTCACGTGGTTCCTATACTATCGAGCAGGAGCCTCATAAGACGCCGCCATGACATGCCTCAAACTCTCATTCAACTTTTCGCTTTTGCATATAGTATTCCTCATCTTCATTTCTCAATCTTACATTTAGCGCAACCATTTCACCCATGTCGTATTTAACTTCAACTTTCGACTTCACACTTCATTTCTTTATTAACCTACAGGGTCCCCAATCTTTTGTTTAAAACATCTTGCCACTTGTTTTTTCTTTGTTTGCTTTTTTGATTCATTTGTAACCTGGGAAAATCTGTTGTGTCTTGCAGTATGTTCGCTATTCCTTTGAGGTAACCATTATTCGTGCAAAAAATTTCGGTTTGGCGCTTAAGTTAGCATTGTAAACAAGCATAATGCACTCGATCCTGTGGTTAACATGATCTCGCGCATATAATTCTATGGCTTGCATCGCCTTTTTCGTATGCGTCTTTGTTACTTGAACTACTCTAAATATTTAGACTTAATTGTACGAAAGAAATAACATGAGCCCTGTGCAATCAGAGATTTTTAATGAATGCAGGATCATACGAATGAATGGTTTTTTGCTGAATAAAGTTCGACAAAGTTTGCGTCGGTCGTCCCTCGCTGATGGCAAAACTCTTCACGTAACACCCCTCACCTACCGCACCAGTTTCACCTTATATTTCCTCGAGTAAGTTCACGGGCGTGAACAGCGCCACTGTTAGCCCATCCCTTAGGCATATAGGTGGCCAGAGAAAGTCTTTGCGACCGTACACAGCGAGGGCGTGCCGGTAGAAGGTCGAAGGCGGAATCCCAGCTTTGAATTGCGAAGAACGAAGATGAATGTCTGGCAGAGGAATATACACTCTTAACATGGATGGTGCCGACACTACTCAGAACGACAGGAAGCGCAGCGAGCACGTAGAAAGACTGTTGGGAGGGGGCGAGATTGGGAGAGCACGCTGGCTCCGCTGTGCGGCAGGAAGGTTTGCCTCGTAAGTTATGTACCCGCATCGTTTTCACCCGGTTTCCGCCGCTGGGGCCATGTGCTCATGTGATACGTCCTTGCGCCCGGCCAGCCGCACAGCAGAGCGCGACCGTTCGGCGGATTCCCTTCGGTGGCTCGTACACGTGCAGCGTCCCAGGCGGAGGCGCGAAGTGGGCGCGGAAGGAGCAGTATCAGATCAGCATTGCAAATGAGGCGCGAACAATTCATTGTCACCAACACCATCGGCGACTCTTTGTAACGCCCTGTAAAAAAGGACGCGGTGGAAGCTGCGGCGACGCTGTTTGTCACACCGAACGACAAGAAGCGACGTGTAGCTTAGAAGGAACCGAAGTAGACGGTGGCGAATTATAAATAACGCGACGAAGGCGTGATGTTGGGCGACGCGACGGCCAATGTCGCCACAAAACACTCCGGGTGTCGAGACTCGCTGCACAGGACACCGCACCGCGGTTAGACGCACGCACACGCCCAGAGGTGCGTGCCGGTGTAGAGGTTTTGTTCGGCCTGTCTGAAAGAGTCTGCTTTGAGGGCCCGGCCTGTCCGTATGCGTGAGTAGCCTGCCTCGTCTGCGGCTTCCGCTCCTGCGGCGGGACATCTTACTTTCAAATTACGCGCCACTTAGCATGCACTAGTAAACGCCTCTCCCCACGCCTTCCGCACCGTTGCAGAAAGACACGGCGGCGATCGCTGTCCGTATGTTACGCGGGAGAGCGGGGCTCCTCCCCACCGTGCTCTGATAACCGCGACCTTCGTCGTCACCCCCGTTGCGGGCGCGGTACTTTGCCATGCATACCACCTCGCTTGCTCTCCCTCGCCGCATCGTTTTCTCTCTGTTCGCGAATGTCTTTTCAATGTGTCCGCACGGCCTGTTCATGTACACAACGCACGCGCTCCCCGCCGCGACAGCTTTTCCGCTACGTCGCGTGCGCTTAAGCAAGGAGCACACTCTGAAGCTTCGAGTCCATACTTATCTCTCTCCCGCTTCTCCCTTTTCATCGCGCCGCGCGTGATACGAGCTGAGTGAAAGCTCCACCAATCGCCATTGTCGGTGCGCACTGGTCCACGAATCCGGGGTCACCGAGAACTCCAGAGAGCACCGGCCGAGCCCAGGGTCGGTTGAGGGAGGATGGCCGTTCGAGTGGCAGCCGAGCTGGCTCCGGGCCGAGATCCTCGAGGAGAGAGGAGGAGGCGATGGGAGCGCCTCCCTCACCGCTAGCCTTTCTTCCCGCATCGGTCATTCGCGCCTCTTTTTTCCCATCGGCTGGTGGTCCAGCCAGAAGGCGTTCTGCCGCTGAGCTCCAAACCAGTGCACCCGGTTTCAAAGGAAACATGACTGGAAACAAAAAAGACGTTTTCTTTTTATTTTTTTTTCTGCGAGTATGCCTAGCCTGCGAAACAGACTACATGAGCCACTAAAGGGGGATGAGGGACAGGAAAGCGGGGCAGGGACACGGAACATTTTGACAATAATCTACATTTTTTTATCCCAGGAGGACGAAGTTGAAAAGCAACGGAACCTTCCCCGTCACTCGCCCCCCAGTGATGCCATGCTGAGTCTCACAATGGCGCAAAGAGCCAAGATGTGTATCCACGCGGACGGCGGTCGTCAGGCGTCCCGCGGTGCTGCCGAGTACCGTGTGCACGCGGCCGGGCATACATTACAAACCGAGCGAGCGCGGAGGTGTCCTGCGGGGCTCGTATCGATGACTGCGTCGCATGCCGCCGCGATGAGCGTCGCGAGAGTGCGTGCCGTATTGAGTCCCCCGCTGTTCCGGCGGACTCTGGCTGGCCCCTCGGAGAGCTGTGTATTCCAAGGTCCGCCTACAAAAACTCGCACGTCTGCGCTAAGCACCGGACCTTCTCAGTATGCTGGCCGCTGGACCTTTTTCAGGGACGATCTCAGCCCTCATGCGACCGACTGTGCGCGTCCGGCAAGAGAAGGGGAAATGTCGGTGGTCAAACAGTGCCGTCACGCCATCGCGCATACCGGATCGTATTTCAGGAGATCCAAGGTGACGTGGGAGAGCATATATGCATACATACAGAGGACGCCTATATTTATGAGCCACGTGTACCTACAAGAAAGAAAGCAGAGAAGAAAGCGAAGGGCATGATTAACATGCATTCAGAAAGCGGATGCTTCTAGAGCGTTTCGTCAATGCCTATACTGCCAGATTCGATACACTCTCTTGTCAACGAAATAGGGGCTCCCATTGCGCGGGAACCGCATGCGTCGCGCGCTGCTTGAAGTTTTGTTGCCTGTAAGCATTGTACTCGCACTCTCGGCAAACGCGCCGCTATTCGACCACAACCAAAGAACGACGGGTGGCGATGCTTCTACAGTCCACTTAGGCGAGGACGGGATGCACACGGGGAAAAAAAAGTGACCACGAGCGGCTGGACGGGCAGCCAAGGCGTGCGGGCCCGCACTGAACTGGGAAAGCTCGAGCTTCTCGCCGACCATGGAGGCGCGATGAAACGGTACGGTGTATGTATATACAATAACACATTTTCGCACATGCCGCCGAATACAGTCCCTCCAGAGAAAAGGTGTCGATGCCACTGAACTTGGTCTTTGGGAATATGCACCATGCCCGTAAGTCATGCCATTGTATGGGGCTTCTTATAAAACCTTCGGCCAGCCACCGAGAGAGATCTTTCAATAGCGACTCACATCGAAATGCCTCTAACATGGCGCTGCGTACAATAGATCAACAGGAGGACACACACACACACTCACGTACTCTCACACAAATAAAGGCACAGCAGTGCGAATCTGCAAGGGATGGCTAGCTCGCTGAAAAGGAGCCAACCACGTCGTGTACCTCCGGCTGCTCGAATCCCAATCTCCGTTTTGAAGAAACGCGATTAAGTTTTTCCCCACCCAGGCGGCCTCCGCGACAAGCGAGTTCACAAAAGGATTACACGTAAACAGCGTGTCGTACAACACCACAATCCGAGAGCGCGGCACGGACCCCCTTTAGCCAAAATGAACAGCGAGGAAAAGCGTGCGTTGCTAGGAAAAGATGCTTGCCCGTGGTGATGGGGAGGAGAATAAAAAACCAAGAAAAAAAAAGAGGGATGGGTGAAGGCAGGGGCGGAAAGGCTGGAAGCGAAGGAAGGGAGAGCTACGTCTCGAAACGAAAATAAAAACTCGGCCGCAAATATTCGCTGCTCTCTTTTGAACGCCGCGTTGGCGACACAAAGAGAGTTGAAACGAATTCATACCTGGCAGGGCGGGTACTTCTGTTTGAGATAAGCGCAGCTTGTAATGATTTCAGCGGCCTGCTATGCCCCCACGCAGCGGTGTGAATAAGTCGCACGTCCGTGTGCGCCCGTTGAGAACGAAGCAGAATGCCATCGCCTTTCTCCCCCCTTGGCTTCCTCACAGCTTTCAATTTCCCGCCTTTCTTAGCCCGAGGCGTATATGCACGTTCGGCCTAGCCGTGTGCGGCAGCAAATATCGCAGGGCTCACAAGTACGCATCCAGGCGAGTAACGAAAGCGCCCGCGCATTGTATCGCTTCGCATGCATGCGCACACACCTTGTGCGCGCCGTGGTGTATCATACCCGAGCAGATCATGGCTGTTGACAACGCCTTTGATCTGAAGCTGAGAATTATGCGGCCGCCGTTTTCTCCCAGCAGACATTTTTTGTTGTTGTTGTTGTTCACGCTGTCGGGCTCATGAGAAATGGATCTTTAGGTGCATTGTGCTACCGACTGATGTTCCAGAGAGAAAAGCAGACGGCAAACAAACAAGAAAGCTCCGGTGCGGTACAAGGAGTATATAGTCCAGCATACGTATTCAGTGCAGACAAGAAATGTACCAGATAACTTTACTACCGGAACAAAGTTTGTGTTCAGTGGCGTGTGACCGAGGGTTGATTTGATTGTAGGGTTTAACGCACCGATGCAACATAGGCGATGAGGCGCGCCGTAGTTGAGGGCTCCGGATTAATTTTGGCAACCTGGGGATCTTCAACGTGCGCCGAAATCTCGTACACACGGGCGTTTTTTCTTTTAGCCTCCATCAGATAAGCGGCCGCCACGGCCGCTTACCGAACCCGCGTCCTCGTGCTCAGCAGCAAAACGCCTTAGCCACTGAGCCACAACGGAAGGGGGGGGGGGGGATGGGGGGAGGGTGAGGGGATGGGGGGGGGAGGGTTGACCAAGGGTGCCTTATGTAAGCGAAATAGATTTCGAGCGAAGTAAGAAGACCTCGCCAGATCGCTTTATGAGGTCACCCGGGAGAACTCACACGGATCGCTGACCCCAATGGTGAAAGCGCCGCTAACAACCACAGCGCATGTGATCAGTCGGTCGAATAGATCATCTCTCTGAGTCTTGACGCATCGTTTCAAGATGCCGGGACAATTGTCTGTCGAGTGCACCGGAGTAAGCTGTTCACCACTACGGGCTGTTGGTGGTCACGCATGTCATCAACAATTCATCGATAAAGATTACTTGGTCACGCATTTCATCAAAGATTCATCGCTGAGGGGGACATAAGCCCTACTCCCAACATAGAACGGGCTAGAGACGTCTTACCTCGGCCTCCGCATGGGGGTGTTTTCTTGAGTTCTTTAGAGTTTGGCCACTGGAATCAGCAGCCTTGGAATGATGCTCTAAATCTGAACTTTAAAGGAGTAAAATGCCTTGGCGGAAACCAAACCATCCTGCAGATTTTCAACGTAGGTGTAAAGAAATATTGATTACTTCACCACACTGTGACTCAAAGCGAAACCCTACCGCTATGGAATTGCAAATCATAAGCGCTTCACCCGAATGCCCATTTTATCATAAACATGACCAATGCCTGGCTTCAAGCCTGAAATATTACTTTACCGAAGAGCGGTATTCGTAAGGCCCTGTGCCGGATGAGCAGACCGTGCAGTCAAATGACTATCCTCACGACGAATGAATTTCCCTCGTGGAAACCGATAATCCATCATTGATCACCAGTAATCCTATTGCGTGATCTTACCAATTGCCTCGAAAGTGCAATTGGCCCCGAAGTTTTCTTTTTTATTATTCAAATCGACTTTCGCTCCTTGTTATTCGCCATTTTTTTTCTCCGTGGATGACTGCCTGGCCATTCAGGCCATTCTGGAAAGAAGCCTATGAAAAAAATTTTTATCGTGCATACGCCAAATAATATTGATCTAAAATAGGTCCGACGGTATACGAGCACAAGCAAGTGCCTATAAATGTGAATGGTTCAAGGGCAAAGAAGGACATGGCACAGAGCTAGAACACGATCAGGGAAGCAGGTGTGAAAACGAATAAAAGGCTAACCATCAGGCCGAAAATTGCTCTGTCATACAGATGCTGTAGGTAATGATCATTTATCTGTCATATGACAATTAAAAGGAATCGGGGAACCCTCCGCAGTGTCTCCTTGTCTAAGGCGTCGTGCTGCTGTGCCCAAGGGCGCGGGTTCGACCCCGGCCGCGGCGGTCGTTTTACTGATTGAAGCGAAGAACGAAGGCGGTTGTGTGCCGAGATTTTGGCACACGTGAAGGATCATGTGTCTAAATTAATCCGGAAGCTTTTACTACGGCATGCCTCATAATTTAGGTGTAGCTTAGGCGCGTTAAACTCACAAAATAAAAAAAAAGACGAGTCGTGGATTCTGCGTTGCGGTCGGCCATCTACGTTTTCCACAGGTTGTAGAAGTATACGAAAATTTGTTCAAACGCACCAAAGCCGCATAGTCATGACGTGCTGATGCGAGATACCACGTACCGGAAGGAATTAATCCACGCCTGTCTGCAGAATCCTTTGGAGAACGTCCCAAAATAATGGGATATTCGTGACAAAGAAGCATCTGAAAATCTACCATTCAGTCAAGGCACAATTATGTGATGTCTAAAGCCGCCACGTCCCAACCACGGCAGGCTTTAGTCCTAACTGGGTACGCTTTTGTGCGCAGCATGAAGTTCATGGCGTCTTTTAGAAGGGAGAGGGGGAAGTGGAGGAGGCTAGGGGCGTTACGTGGTTAGGACGGCAGAACTGCTGCCGTCATTCGACCTTGTATGCAGAGAAGCAAGCATATACGTGGCCAATTTTTATTATTAAGGGCCTTGAGGTCGGTGCGCATCTCAGTATCCACAAAGATTCGATTCAATCACCGCGAGCTGGAACGGGCTTCAAAAAAAAAAAAAAATCTGCTTTCGTGCTATGAGAGTGACAGCCTTATGGTTCAATCTGGAGAAACATATAAAAGACTTATTTAATGATGTTTATTCCTTCGCTTTCATTTATTCACAGTTCCCTGTCTGCCTGGCCCTGTCGTCGAAGGCAGACGAATAGGAGGTCCTGTTCCTGCTCAAGGTTGCCCATTCAGCCCCACGTGATTTGCAAACAACACTGATAACCTCGTGATGTCGAAATATTGCCAATTTTTAAACGCCGCTCACAGCCACATCAAAGGCGCACCAAAAGAGAGTTGTTTGTGATCGCGCAAGTGTATTTCTTTCTTTTTTTGCAGAAAAACGCTGTTGCGTGAGTTTCAGGTCGGGCCTGCTTCAAGGGGAAAAAAGGATTCGCCGTGAATGGACCTTTTTCCAGTAGTGTAGCCACCTCGCGGCGGCCGCCCAAACCAAACTTGGGGAATTATGGAAGAACAGGCCCCCTCTTTTTTTCCGCCTGCCACACGCAGTTGAGGATGCTGTCCCAGACGCCACGCATTGTTTTGGTGGCTGAGAAATTTCTCGATGGCAGTCGTAGCGCGTACCTGTCGACCATTTTCGAGTGTGTTGAGCGAAGTGGAGTGGCAAACCGACTTTAAAGGTCGGCCAGCCATCGCCGTTGGGGAGTTGGAGCGGCATTACTGCCCCACGCAAGCTGGTTCGTCATGCGAACGGCAGATGCGGCGTCGGTAAAACTTTCTAAAAAATCTCAAGCCACAGCCGCCGTTCGAGCGGTTCGCGCAGTTTGTCGCATCATAAGGGTGGGCATCCCGCAGCAGGTGCGCCTTCGGAAACCTACGTAGGTGCGTTGCCTCTCGACAGAGACACAGCGATAAAAACCGCACCCGATGAACTACGCGAACGTTTAAGTGAAAACGCTAAAGCTAAAAAGAATGAGAATTGAGAAAAAAAAAAAACAAGAAACCCAGAGCTCAGAAAACGGAGCAGCAGATAGCTGGCTCAGCGCTCGCAACTGGCTAATTCAATATGGCGTCGGTTTGCTTACATTTGGCACACAATAATCGCTGATTGGTCACTGGAAGCGACAGTAGCGCATGCGCAGAGCGCTACTGGAAAAAGGTCCATTGTTCGAGGTACTCTTGAATCCTCAAACATTAAAAATGGAAGGTATACCGCGAATTCCTGCTGGTAAAATGAGCAGTGCTACCCGCGCTGTCGTTTTGGCAATCCTGGAATGATATTAAAGCCACCGGGGGACCACATGAGGATCAGGGTCGACAGTATAATGGCACGGCGATATTTTGGTGTATGTCCTACCCTAGTTAAGCCTAAAATTTAAGGCGCAGAGGCGTGTATAGAGGCTGTATGCACAAGCGGAATCGTTCCTTGCTAACTAACATCGACGGTTGCCCAGCACACGTAAAAAAATTACGCAAATTCCAAGATATATCCACGTTGCAGTTCTGATAAAGTTGTTTTTAGACCCGTGCTTCTAAGATAAGGTTGCCGCAACTTTAAGTGGGAGTAGGTCAATCGCGAAAAATTGATTTGGGAACAGCTAGCTATGTGTATAACCGGTTGTGGCAACAGTTTTTCTGTGGGAGACGAGCCAAAAACGCCTTCGTGCACGAGATTTCGGTGGTCGCTAAATAGCCTGCAACGATCGTGAGCTCTCTTCTATGCGGCTCGCTTCACATGCCTTTGCAGCTTTGGCGTGTTAATTCCAGTTCGAACTGATGAAATAGATACAAAAAAAGCTGTAATAATGAAAGCACTTTATTAATGATACCAAACAATGAGCATAATCAGACTTCGGTCTTCCAGTTTGTTATTGATTCACTTACGGAAATCAGTTTTAATTTCGTATCGTGCTTCATCAATCATGTTTTTTAGTAGTAGTAGTAGTAGTAGTAGTAGTAGTAGTAGTAGTAGTAGTAGTAGTAGTAGTAGTAGTAGTAGTAGTAGTAGTAGTAGTAGTAGTAGCAGTAGTAGTAGTAGTAGTAGTAGTAGTAGTAGTAGTAGTAGTAGAAGAAGTAGTAGTTAAAACTTTCGTTTTCATTGCAGGAAATTGGGACCGTGGTTCGAGTTGGGGAATGGATGATTAGAAAACGGGGAATTACAGTAAATGCAAGAAAGAAAATTCCAGCTTCAGAGTAAGTCCTTCCTAGGAACTGCGATAAGTTTCTCTTCGTCTTTTTTTATGTGAAAAATATCGAAGCACTACTAGGTACGCTGCCTATTTTTATGCCTGTAAAAGGGGAAAGTAAAACAACGTCGGTCACCACAAAACTTGGCAAAGCGTATGTTTCGCTTCCAAAGTCGGTAGGCTGCGCTTGCATTATTTCTGCGAAGAGTGGAGAGTAAAACCCGGAACAAGGGGGATGCTTGTCATTGTGTGCACGGCGCCAGGGCTATAGATGTTCGCTTGTAGGGAACGGGGATAGGGGATAAACAAAGGCAGAGTAAGCCGAGCGTTACAAGAACCAGAACGTCTATCGCAATCTACTTCCTGCACACTTTTCCCAAACCGCGGGGAGAGCAAGAAGAAAATGAGAGGGAAAGAAGCAAAAGGAAGCAATCGAGTTCATCTGCGTGAGCAACAACATAATGGGCCCTGGCCAAAGCCAAATGGGGCTCGCCGGCAGGCCGCATTCGGGCTGTAGTAACAAAAACGGTCTGTCTCAAATGGCTTTGCAAAGTAATTAGAAGATGCTTATCGGCGCCGCCGCCACTCCGTAGCTGAGAGCAGACAGGGGGGCGGGCAGGACCATATGCGCACCCCGACCACTGGTGAAGCGCTGCGTGGTTTAAAAGCCGTTTGCGCTCGATTATTGAACGCTGCTCCGCGCGCAGTAGGGCATGTGGCGGGTTTCAGCGTTTGAACATGGTCGGTCAGAGGCTGATAAGCAATTTCAAAGAGCCATACTGAAGGAGCTAAGAGAGAGAAAAAAAGAAAATCGCGATGCTGGAGGCAGATCGGGGGCGCGGGGGGGGGGGGGGGGGGGGGGGTGTCATCATGAAAGAAACATGACGCTTTGCGGGACATCTGAACCAAGAACGCCGCTATCCTCGAATGTTCTAGTGCGCGTTTTCTTCATCGCCGGAAAAAATTTCCACAACAACGACGATGGGCAAAAAGATTACCGCTCTTCTCCTACACTTCTTCTAGACTGCTACGCTCTAAGTCACTGCTGTGTGTCGTCAACACACGCCTGGCTTACCAGTCACCACACGCACCCGAGAAAGACCTGGCACTGCGTACAGCACCACTGAAAATTGCAGCCTTGGCTGTGGCATTAAATGGACCCTGCAACACTTTCGATAAGCGCTTTCCCTCTTTCATTCGCGTCTGGAACCACTGAGAAAGCTATAGTTGTCGCCAGCACGGAGCGGCGCAGCGTGATTTGCTCGTCGAACCAGATACGGTTTCCATTTATGTATTGTTGTCGTGGCTTTTTTTTTAAAGTTGCTATCGAAAAGCGTTCATTGCTGCAACTGAAGGAAATCCGGCCAACAGCGGCTACATGGCCTTAGTGAGGTAATTCGAGCCGTCGAAGAACGTCAAGACCGGGAAAGAGAGAGAGTTTACAATTTAACATCTTTTAAGAGAGTTTACAATTTATTTGATGGGCATAGAGCCGTATTTTTGGGTGAGGTACTTTGCGGCCCCCTAATCTAAGTACGGGGTGTGTTGGGTGACTACGTTCTGCAAGCATTTAAGATTTAAAAAGAAATGTTGAAAAAAGTGTTGCAGGGTCCCTTTAAATGCGTGACACTGAACATTGCGCAGTATCACAACGCACGTCCTTTTTTAATTGGCTCGCCCTGTCTAATCACAGAATTTAAACTTTCACCAAGATTAACATAGCAATGAAGTATTTTTAAATGAATGGACGCCAATACTCACAAAAAGGGAAAGCAAGAAGTGAAGGTTCAAGGTCATTGTTGTTACACCGGCAGCGAGTTATAGGTACCATTAAAGGGCGCAAATGAAGAAAATTGTTGTTCGCTTCGCTTCGAACAAAGCGAGGTGGGAAACCTCAGAAATTTCTGACCTCCTGAAGTTAGCACCAACACCAAATGGTGCTCCCTCACTATGTGCTGTGAGGTTGAGAATATTGTAACTTTAATCTCAACCGCTGCGTGTGAGGTTGAGTGAGCTGAACGTTTGAGCTGAGGTCAGTATTATTTCTAAGTTCAGTACGCTTGCAAATATTTATACGTGAGCAATTCAAAGCCCACTAGTAACCGTTATGGGCCATCGCAAAGTACATAATAAGTGTCAAGCAATATAAAACACCCCCAAAATATTTTAACAACACAAGGTTATGATATTCTCGCATGATATTCTACGGCGGAGCTGTTAGGTCGTCGTCCGGAAGGCGTGACCTAAAACAAGCGGCTGCAATTCTCACAGCGGCCCCCGTAAAAAGAGCGCTAGAGATTGTGCTTTCCCACTTCTCGCTAGAGTGGCTCCGGAAGAGGCGTGCGCTGTGTGGGAGTGAGGCGATGCAGTGTCTAAGAAAGATCAGAAGGACAATGATGACGTGTTTAAAGAACAGCGGAGAATCAAAGACAGCCCAGATAACCAAAAAAACATACAAAGCAGGCAGAAACAACAACAAAAATGGGGGGGGGGGGGGGGGAGATGGGAATGGAATCGAAAACGTCGTTAGAGACGTACAGGGCAGGCAAATTTGTTATCAGTAAGGAAAATCTCAATAATACCTCCTTTGCTTTTTTAGGGACAGGACAGGTTGCTTGAGGAAAAATAGTTGTGCGGGGAAGTATACTGGAATTGAGGGGGCTTGTGTGACCTGCGGAAAGAAAAAAAGAAACGGCTCGGCACATTACGTTGGAAAGCGATTGCATCCATCCAAACCAATATGAGGTAAATATTTGATTTCCCCACACAATAGCGCTTGAAGGTAATAGAGAAAGTATACTACAGGCTGCCGAGTTGACTAAAAGAAGACTGAAATGCTGGTGGAGGAAAAGCAGAGCGGGAAGTATAGTGGGAGAACTGCTGCGGCCTGTTCGAACAAAATTTAGTTTGAGCCTGCCGCTGACAGCAGCGCTAATATTGATGGAGTCGTAAAACAAAGGTTTATTACGTAACTTCTTTGATGAGATCACACGTGTCCACTCTCACATTTCAGCGAATTAAAATGTTATCTCTCTCTCTCTCGCCCACATAGAAAGGATGTCATAATTAATCTACCGATCGATCGATCGATCGATCGATCGATCGATCGATCGATCAATCAATCAATCAATCAATCAATCAATCAATCAATCAATCAATCAATCAATCAATCAATCAATCAATCAATCAATCAATCAATCAATCAATCAATCAAAATGTGTTCAGTCACGTGACAATCCTCGGTGGCGACGCGTACTCTCTCCGTTCACCCTCGTCAGCTCTTCTACGTACTGTGCGCGGGAGCACCCGCTGTAACGGTGCCAGGGGGTGGCTTACGTGACATTTCGTTTAAAATGCTCCTCGCGTTGCACGTTCATTCTTGATCTAACAAAGGGAAGTGACCTAGAGGATGGCCGCGCACGAAGACGCGTACCGGGAGCTCCGACGTGTTCGCGGCGCAAAAAGCGTGGACAGTGCTTCGAGAATGGATGTGTGCCATGTAGGAGCGTCGTTGCAGTATGCGGACTCCGCTGTACATGCCCGCGAAACTGCTCCAACGCGAGAATGCCTCTGTTCTCGTGTACAAATCAGCGGTGTCGCCAATGAGTTAACGCGTGGTGTGTTCGAAAACGGTTCTGCTCGTGCCGTCTGCGCCCTTTTGTGACCTCACGAACTGTCATGGGTACCGACAACCGCAGAGATGTTGTAATCCCACCCCGCCCTGTCCGCGCTGTCATTTCGCGTCCGGTCGCGTGACCACCTCGTAATTTTTCGGGTAGCTCTTCCCTTCAAACAATACAAGTTGGAGCCGAGCATACTTTGAACTTGATACGTATTGCCATCGCTTTCATTTGGCGAAAGGTTTTCCCGGGTAAACGGTGGCGGGAAAACTGTCAGCACGAAGCCCGAAATATTTTGCGTGAGATTCTTGTGGTGATTCAATCACAAAGTTGCTAATAATTTTAAGCAATACCTAATTTGATCTAGGTTAGCTGTTTGTTTGACTTTCGCGAAGTGTATAGTGTCGGCAAACATAGTTTCTATTCTTTCTGAGTGAGTTTGAGGTGACTTTGGTGATGAGGTGAAGTTGAAGTGAGGTCCATGAGGTTCCGGCGATGGTGAGGGGAAGTCCCAAGCCAAGCACAACTTCAATTGTAAGGTTGCGGTTGAGGTGATGTCGAGAAGCCTGATTTGAGTATGCGGTGAGCTCTAAGCTGGACAGGCTCTTCGCCCACCTTTGTTTGCGCGTAACCGAGTTCTGTATACACAAGATAGGCAACTCATAAAAAATATAAGGGTCAGTTTGTCTTTTGGCAGGACTTGGAACGACCACAGAATGTAATTGCAAGAGATGTCTTTCCATATAAACGCACACACGCACGCACGCACACACGCCCGCACGCAAGCACATAGGTCGAAAAGAAGGTTCCTGCTATTACACTACAAATGTTCGTGAATTTGCTGTGCCACAGCGCGCCTGAATAACCCATCGCGGCGTCCGCGGGGACAGATATCTGGCAAAGGGGTCCGAGATATGATCTGAATAAAAAAATGTGGTCTCCGCTGAGATATCGCGCAGCGAAAAATCACCATGCTTGCATTTCGCGATGTCACAACGCAGGCAGCATTTTTCTGCCTGCCCATTCCTATTCCTCGCCTTCGTTCATGCCCCTGTCCTTGGTATTCTTCATTTACCGATTCCTACTCCTCCGCCCCCATTTAACCATTCTCTTCCCCTCGCTACACTTATTAATCGTCTCAACCTCCTCTGTTCCCAATCTATCTCTCTATTTCACTCTCCCTCCTATCCTTCCACCCTCCCCTACACTCCTCTGTCCCTCTCTGTCTCCTCTAATCCAAACATCATCGCCGATTCGCCCTCTCTTCCCTCTTCCTCACCCTCATATTTTCCCACTCCTATCGCTATCCTTCTCCTTCTCCTCCTCCTCTTCCTCCTCCTCCACTTCACAATTCCCCTCGGACTCTAGCTCTCCTCATCCCTTTCACGCTACCCTCATTTTCCCATCCTTTTCTCCCTCCTTTATTCCCCTCATTCTAAATATTCACTTTACCTCGTTCCCTTCCCGCTACATTCTTCCCCTCACCGATCATTGACCCACCAATTACCAGTTGTCTGTAACACGAGTGCAGGCTCACCTGTAACCTTTATGGCTGATTCTAGTGTCACTAAATAAGGTTTTTGTAGTGACACTAGCTGATTCAAGTGACCGACATAGACAGACTTTTCCCGTTTGGTAGACTTTTCCCTTTATGTCGTCTTAAAAGGACAAGGGGACGTCCACTACGGGGCAGAAGTCCCTTCAGTGGCTTACTCGCTTGTAGAACTTGCATGAGCCGAGTCCATTATATGGTGCTGAACTTCCTCACCTCATCGCGCAACATGGTTTTCTGCCTCACCGGGCTCTTCTCTTCCTGCCACTGTGTATCCACACATGTGTTTTCTGTCCTTCGCATTACATGCATATTCAAAGTCAACTTTATCATTTCTTTATTTTAGGTAGAATGTCCTCTAGAAAATAAATTACAGCTCCTCAATGATGCACACCTTTTATCTTGATGAGTGGCACGTTAAATCTTTGTTTTCATATATATATTTCTTTGCTCTCATCTAAATGTTGTATGAAGAACCTCCATAGGACGCCAAATTTCTGCGCAGTAAGCGTGTGATGGTGCACCGCGCTGCGGGGTTCCGAGAACGAAGGACCAAAATGGGACGCTCTTGTACCCTTTTCACCTTTCTTCTAGCGACTACTCAGCCCATTTCCCAGAACGTATCGCCCGCTACTCCTATGGTCACCCTACCCATCTTTATAACCGCATACAATGACTGTACACGTTCTTTTCAGGGACATATATATATAGGGACATAAAGCTAAAGGGCTATAATATAAAATAAAAGCCCAACCCGTACCACATACGTATCACGGGTGACGCCAATTAAAAATAAACAAACTGGACCAAGGTCAACTAGCGTTTTGACGAGAAGGAAATACCCACCGAAGTGGAAAATAAAAGGGAAAAATGCTACACAGCGACACCACAGCCAGGAGAGCGGGCCCGGGGAGACTCCCCTGATCTCCCCTGGGACGGTAGCAGGAAAGGTTGGGATAAGGGATGCGGATGGTGGTAATGAGGAATGGGTTATGGGAAAGAGGGTGGGAATGGGGACAGCGAGGTTTTTGTTCTAATCCTTAGATGTCTGACTCCTAAAATAGGCCTGAAAACTCAGGATGGGCGTCAGACGGTTCCAATTGGAATTCACCGGACCCCACTCTAGGTTCCAACCATCTGAGCTCCGACATCGAAGAACAGGGAGAACCTGCGACGGAGTGACGACACCTAGTCTCCGGACCCCTTTCACAACCAGCCCCCCGGCTAACACCCACCAGATCCCCCGAGTACTCAAGAGACACCTGCCCAGCCTACATAGGTACTAATCCCCCTCGTCTGGACGGTTTCGGATACTGGTAAAGCTAACTGTCCGACAGACGGGGTAACTGTACCCTGTACGCATCCGTCGATCCCTATATGCACCTGAATCACCTATCTCCATAGGAAGGCCTATGTGACTTATAGGGTTTCGGTGGACCTCTTATGTGCTCCTATGCCAACCACTCACCCACCAGGGAACCCTCCCCATACGGGCAGCAGTCATCAGGTGGAAGGAGTAATCCTTATAGAGTACGACCAGCCCTACTCCCGATACTGAGGACGAGAAGCTTCCCTACGAAGTGAGCCAATCCCTCTTTCCTCGGTCCTAGCAAGTGCGCGCCTCCTAGACTGGTCGCTACTAAAGGCCAGAGACATTGGCCATCATAAGCACCTATCGAAGGCCCTGGATCCTGTTGTCCAGGAACCTTCGTGTCGGCAGCGAGCAGTCGTGCCCGCGTGGGGTGACTGCGGCGGTCCTTTAATAAAGGAACCTTTTTCACCGCTTTTTGCCAAGTTCCCAGAGCAAACCTCGGTAGCCACCCAGGCTGTCCGGGCCTGCCTCCGCGTCCAGCATTGGCTCTGGGGCAGGAACTGGCCCATACAGTTCCAGGGAGTCGCTGCCACTCCCTTGGGGTTTTGCATCCCCGGGTGAGACCTGGCCCTCACCCACCGCTGCCGTTGGCAACCGACCAAAGCTAGGCAGCCGAAACCGCCTTTGCCCAGCCAGCTGGCGGGGGGGACCACTTTTCAGGGACAGAAGTAATCTGCTCCTCATTACTTCCGAGTGTTCCATATGCAACCGCGTGGCGTAGTTTCTTTCTCCTATTAGTTTGAGATTCCGCGGAGGTATAGCAAATTGCATTTTCCTCCTTCATACATACCCGTATCCGTGCAATAATGCAGTTATGTCTGATCAGTGTTTAATCACGAATCCAGGAGAGTGTAGCGACCCACGCTTCTTTTGCCATTTGTTCGCCAGTGTGCCGTCGCTCGATATGGCGCTTTCACTGTGGACAGAAGTACGTTGCTGTTGCAGCTTTCAAGTGGCGCCTCCGTAATGGGGATTATACGCAGTTTGCCAAGGCACAAAGGGAAGTACTGAAGAACTAACGCTGACTTGAAAAGAAGGCACTATGATCTATTTCGCGCCAATTTCTCTGTGTCAAGGAATGGGCTTTTTTCTCCCCTTCGCCGCCAAGTGCTGACGTTTACGTTGGCAGAGCCGACTCCGGATGATGACGGAGTTCCCTTTCGTTGGTCGGTCTTGCTTAGAACCGCTAGAAAACAAAAGAGCGGTAGAGAGAGCCGATGGGCAAAGAAGAATAGGACGGGTGGAAATCAGGAGATGGATGCCCCATGCGTGCAAGCTCTGAATTTGCGCTCCCGGCCGTGGAAAAACTGAACGCCTTTCGGGCGGCATTGGGCGCCGCGTGCATGAGCCAGGCGAAGGCGCGGCGGCGGCGGCGGCGACAGGAGGAGGGCCTACCTCGGCATTTTTCTTCCTCTAGCGTTGCCAATGGGCGCCGTAACGAAGAAATATGTGCGCCACTTGAGCCCCTCAGACCCACCTCTTGGAAATCAGTGATATGCCCCGGCAAGTGAGATGGATTGACTCCTTTGTCTAGCTGCTACTCCGGAGGGCATTCAGGTCGGCAGCGCTGGCCGCGGCTGCTCTGCCATCGAGCGTGAAACTGTTTCCTAGGCCAAAAGTGCCAGGGATGCTCTTGACGGATGCTTTCGACGCAAAAGTGTGCTTGGGGCGGTTCCCTGAATCTCGATGTGCGTATATATGGAGGGCGTAAGTAGTTGAGCTCTTCTTTGCATGCCGTCTGCCCCATTACGCACGCAGACTGTGTTTTTGTCTTTCGCCTTCCTCCTTCTATCATGATTCACCTCAAGAACCTGCTGTCAAGGCCATCTGCATTTTACGAAGTATGTGGGGCATGATTCTAATTTTTAGCGCGCCTTTTGTAGGCGCCGATAACCCACTAAAATATTTGACAATACTAAACAAATCACAAGAGAAGTGATGTCCAAGAACTTAAAAATTACCGATCCACCCAACATATTTTCTGTTGGTTGCGTAAAACTTGTTTACAAAGGGGAATGTTAACCGCATAAGCGACGACTCCTATTTATGGCTACCGAGGGAACAGGCTGGATGGCACGGATAGCACGGATAGCCGAAGCAGCGGTGATTAATAGCAGTATACAAGCAACTGAATACAACATTACCACGTACCAAGCAGTTTGGTCAGTTTCGCTCAAATCGCTCATGCTTCCCCAAACTCCCCTGTCATTTGCCGTTCGAGATCACTAAGCAAAATGTTTCTCCATTGGACCCGTGATCAGTATTTACGCTTCACTGAAGAAAAACATTGGCCGAGGCCCCGCAATTGTTGGCGTCGAACGATTTTCTCGCGCGTAGCTCGCATGCTCCCTTGGAAAGCGGTACTGCCACCCCAAGTATGGACGAGTAGCACAATCCAGCGGCAGCCAAGAAAGAAGTTGCGCGCGTCAGGCCATTTAAGCCCTTCCGGTGAAACCGTGTTTTTGCTAGTTTCAACCTTATTTAAAAAAAAAAAAAAGCCAGGTGTAAGAGGGGTATAATAGTGTTCTCCGTGAGCTAATCTATCAACCTAGAGAGACTTGCATTTTAACTTCACTGTCATTTAAAGTTGTGCTCGAGTATATTGTGCGGAAGTAATATCTTTTTATTGCTGCAAAAGCCACGATGGTTAATTTACTGGCACTTGGTTTTATGAAGCCTTTGCATTCCTAATTTAAGTACTGAAATTCGCAGGGAACTTGGCCTAACAATTTTATTACTGTACCGAATTATTAAGTTCATTTAACCAGAGTGTCTGTTTTGAATTTTACGTGTGGGGCATTTTTTTTTTCTTTTTTGCTTCTTCAGACAGATGTTCCTTTGACTCCCTGCCTGCATTCCGTGAACAGGGAAGTCAGCCTCCACATCGATGGCCAGCGTTCCTTGACTGCATCATCTTTACTGGGAAGACTGTGTAGTCTAGCTGTTTGCATCGTTCTGGGTTTTCAACATTCAATATCCCAAGAAGGCACACAGAGCTCTAACGTTTGTGGAACATGCCTTTTTGGACCTTGCCAGCACCAAACCACGTGTGAAGGATTTAGAACTAATTAACTTTTCTCGCATCAATATCGCTCACTAATATTTTATTTGTTTTCAATCCTGTAATCATTGGATAGTAGTCAAAAAGAATTCCGTATTATATTTCTGACTTTTTCTTTTTTTTACTGAAAAGGGGATATTTGATGGGCCGTTCTGTATGCTGATAATACAGCTATGTTTCAGTGAAGCAATAATATTAACAAACTAATTTAACTTGAAACAATTATCTAAATAATATTGGCAACTGGTGCGGAATGAACCAACTAAAAATTATCCGAAAAACACGAATTTCATGGCTTTTTGTTCTCGCTCTAAAGAAGCTGTCGCGATACCACCCATTCTGTTCTATATCATTGCAATTAACGCGTCAGACTCGGTCACTTTTCTTGGCGCATTTGTGTCCTTATCAAAACGCGCGGGTATTTTCCGCAGCATATTTTTCGTTCTTTATATACTCATTTATCCATAGCCATCTCACTGCTGTCTGTCTCCTACATCATTTATCTCTTGTGCCTTTACCACCTACAAAATGCTCGTTACCTTTCAATATCAAATCGTTGCACAGCTCTCGCTCATTTCAGCACAAATTGAAAAATTTTTTTGTTGTTGTGAACCACTGCAACCATTTTTTTCTTCACTTTGTGTACTGAGTACTGATGCGTACTGAAAAGTTCGGATAAGTACTGACGCGTTCTCGATCCTCTAGTATTATATAATGATTTCAATTACCATGCGGTTGTGTTTGTGCGTATCTGTTTTTCAAGTATTTCCAGTTCTTGTACTAATATTGTTTCTACAATTTGTTCAACTAGCACACAGCTTTCGCTCATTTCACCAACTGATTTTTTTTTTGTTGTAAACAACTGCAACCATTTTTTTTTTCACTTTGTGTACTGAGTACTGGTGCGTACTGATAAGTTCTGATAATCTGATGAGTACTGACGCGTTCTCGATCCGATAGTATTCTATAATGATTTCACTTACCATGCGGTTGTGTTTGTGCCTATCTTTGTTTTTCGCGTATTTCCAGTTCTTGTAGTAATATTGTTTCTACGGTTTGTTCAACTAGCATCGTATGGCTGTCTTCAATTCCTAATTGGCGTGTTATTTAGCCATGTACCATTTGTGATTTCAATATGAGGCCGCCATAAGTATTTATTTCGGAACCTCCTTGTGTACACCATGTACCATGTAAACTTGTCTGCGAAAGTTCGTTTGAAATAAACGTGAAATCGAGAAAAACCGTGTGAAATCAGTACTCCCGCAGGGAACTAGAAATTCTCCCTTGTGGCCTTGAAAACCTCCTTTCGGAGGGCCTACAAACTCCCCAAGCTTTCGTCAAACTCCATTCAAAAGAAGTAAATGCTTCCCTTGAACCTCCTAAAAACGCCCCTAAACTAACATAAGTACTTCCAAAGGGAGCCATAATAGGCTCCTATTTAACCGCCTAAAAATTCCATAAACATCACTTAAAAACGCCCTTCAGGATGTAAAGAATACTCCATTTTGACCTCCTTAAATTCTCCCGAACATTTCTTAACACTCCCTAAATACCTCCTTTCTATAACCTAAAAACGCCCTGTTTTGAGGAGGTAAACAAAACCTCCCTGTTCCATGTAGTAAAAAAACTCCTACAAGGAGGACCACTAGAGGACAGGCGAAAAAGAACCTCTAGGGAGTATATGGGAGGAAAAAAAGTTTAGAGTGCAGGAGGGGCATCACAAGAAAAAAAAAAACATTTAGGCACAATACACATGGTACACTAATCAAAATAGTTTGAACAAATACAGGAATGCACCAAAGTTACAAAAATACGCTATACACGTGGAACGCTGTTGGAAATAAATTGTACACATACACAAGAATGCATCGAAAACGCAAAACAATGCCATTCAGAATTTCAATAGTTAAAGGGAGTGAATATTGGTCACAGCCGATTCAGTTAGTTTATTCCAATCTGTAATTGTACGCGGGAAAAAGGAAAACTTAAAAATGTTATAGTTCGAACGCTGTACGGAGTCAGAGATTCGACGTGTCTATGCCGTGTTTGTCGGGAAGTTAGTGGCTGAAGGAATTCCTCGGGTTTAATTGAAAGTTTGTTATTTTTAAGCAGGAATAGAAATTTTAACCTTTGAATTTGACGGCGTGCAACTATCTTCGAAAAGTTGTCATTGCTAATCACTCTCAAAAACCTTGATTTTCGGCCTAGGCAATGAACTACTTGAAAGGCGGATGAATACAGAAATCTTGGACAAGTTGTCAGTGCTAATGATGATGATTTCAGGTTTAATGGCGCAAGGCCGACAAAGGCAAACAGCACCATGACAATCGTGAATGAGATGAGAAAGATTTGTAATAAAGGTACTAGATTAAAAATTTTCTTAGAGAATTGGTGTACAGGGCCATATTAAAACATAATGAGTATACTAAGAGAAAGGGTGCCTATATAAAGTCACATTAGAACACAGTGAGTAAAAGCACCTAGGGTGTAAAGCCTCAGGTTCCGCCATTGTTTTGCAACACGTTATGAGCACAGGTGAGGTTATGGACAGTAAGACATGTGTTTTAAAAAATCTACGTCTGCAAGGTAGGTAAAAACTTTTTTGTAAGAGAACATGGGATGGTCTGCAAGAAATAATGAAGGGTGCAAGGGAATATTATATGTGTAAACTTTATTAAAGTGACGTTTCCTTTCAATGTGGCACATCTTTCATTCAATAAGCACATGAAGGACAGATAGCTGCCCCCCACATCGATGACACCGCGGCTCGTTTGTGTCAGTCAACAGGTATGAATGTGTGATGTGTGTGTGGCCGTTTCTAAGTCTGCATAAGGCCACTTCTATTGATCTAGCATGTTTCTCAGAAGGAGGTTTTTCAATTTTAGGTTTAATGACCTGTAATTTATTGCTTATTTCTTTATCCCACTGTTGTTGCCAGTGCTCTCGCAGCTTCCTCCTCACATAAGGTTTGAGGTCTTGATATAGAACCAGCTTAATATCTATGCTTTCACGAAGGGCAGCAGCTGCAGCACTTTGGTCAGCGGCTTCATTTCCGGCAATGACACAGTGGCCCGGAACCCAGCACACTGTGACAGCAAGCTTGAGACTAAAATACGAGTACAGAGCTCTTAGAACACCACTAAAAGTTGGGTTTTTACTAGCCTTCAGAGATGAAAGCTTTGTAACAACACTCAGCGAGTCGGTGTATATAACTGAACTCTTAATTTTGTTTTGGAGAATGTCGTTCAAAGCTAGCAGGATACCATTTGCCTCTGCAGTAAATATAGTAGTGTTCCTGTTCATTGTTTCGGACAAAGTGAATAGGGGGCCATTTGCAGCACAAGACACCGCTGAAGAAGTATTCGAGCCATCTGTGTAGAATTCAGCTGCCTTGTATTTGTCCCTGAGTGACAGAAAGTGCTGAGTAATAACAAAGTTTGGTACATTTTTCTTTTGTATTTCTCTGAACGATGTGTCGCACTGAATTGGGCAAATGTCCCACGGAGCAACCAACTCATGAATGGAGGTGCAGTAAACTTCAGCAAGAGGAACTTGTAGGTCCTTTGAGAGGCGTGACCCTGCCATAGGGAAGGGTGGTGCTATGGAAGGTCGATTTTAAAAAAGTTTATTATTAGTGTTATTTTTCATAATTGCGTTCAAATGGTGTTCCTTCATACACTCTTAGTCGCGTCCCGGATGGCGTCCTATTTATATGCGGTGGGCAGTCTCAATACCGTGATATGAGGCCCTGGCAGACTTCTTTTCCGTGACAAAACCTAAGGTGGTTGCAGCACGCTTATATGCCGCGCCAACGGCCCGTGTCACGGCTATAAACTAGCAGACAGCCTGACGCCAGCAATAAAATAAAAAAAGGGGGCAATCGTGAAGTTCCGAGCGATATGTGTGGCTTGCGGCACATGCGCGTATTCCTCCTAACACAATGGCCCGCAAGCTTTCTTTGCGGTGGCCGACGACGCGCGCCCGACGACGCGGTCGGAAAGCCGAAAAACCTTCTAAAAAATCTTGCGGGCACATGCGCAGTAGGAGTGGAAAAAAGGTTGCGCGCGGCGAGTTGTGGTCCTGTGATTTGTCTCCATCGCGCACGTGCGGGGAATTGCGGCGCTGAGCAAGTTGGGGTCCCGCGCTTTGAATCTTGCTCTGTGTAGTTCGTACTTAGTTCCGAGCGTTCACACTTTCTTGACCACGTTCGCTTCGGCTGACATCAAATGTGTGCTTCGATGTCGGTGTAACAGTGGAAACAACTGCGAATGCGATGGGTTTATTAGAGCCACCGGGAACGCAAGCCAAGCAGCGGCGCCATGTCAAGCCGGCTGGTGTGTATATTGCGGGCATAGCCCGGTTGAACACGAAAGGATAGCTGAGTCCCTGGATTTCTGTTTTTTTTTTTTTTTTTGAGTGGTGGGGGGCGCAGACTGTAAGAATTAGTGTTTGCAGACAACTAGTAAGGGCCACGAAATTATGCTTTTCGTCGTCGTCGTAAGAAGCCCGTGCCAAAACCGTTATCCGATACCCGGGGCGGTACGGTAAATTTGACGTGCTTTATAAAGAGGATTCAGTTTCCCAGTGCGGCGGCCGCTTTGGGATCCAGGTGAAAAATAAAAACGCTTGTTCATGTGAGGTACTTCCGTTGCCGTAATGACTACTGTGGTGCCATAAAGAAATTGCATTTTTAAGCGCGTTTCATTGTCCAGGTCAAGACGCACAAAACCGAGTTCGAATTTCGTATTTTTCAATATTCCATGGCCACTGCTTGTCATTTTAGGTAGACGTAGCAAAAAGTTAGGTAACCTTTTTTCGTAACTAGGTTTTCGCGTCGTCGTTTCGGCTAGTGACTTTTCTAGCACGTTGGAGTAGTCTGGATTCTGTGGCGATTTGTAAACTTCATTACACTACGTTTAAGTGGTAAAGTTTACACATAAAGCAACATTCATAAGTAACACCAGCCGCCATCTTGTTGTGTTCGCCACGGCTGTCGTCTGTCTGGAGTGTCAACTCGCGGTTTGCAGAAACATGATAGCATTGGCAGCGCAAACGCGGCGCGTCGCCGGCGTGGAGGTCGCTCGAAGCGGTGGCTTCTAATGTTGTTACAGATTGCGCTGGCGGTTGCTCGGTGCGCGCAGTTTACCTATGCTTTAGCAAAAGATATTGCTAGCAATTTTGTTCGATCTTTGATAAAATGTTTTGCGCCATACTATTAGTTGATTGTTTCATTGACGTGTCGGCGTCAAATAAAATGATGGCAACGTTTTCTCGCGCGCCTTTGCACTGAAAAAGCGCTCGGCCTTCCTATGTTAATGAAGAAAACGTCCTTTTGGAGCGCGTTTGAATCTACAAGCAGTAAGAAAGAAATAATTGCCTAAACTACAGCGATGCACTTGCCTGTTTATGATATTTTCACATATCTGCTAACGCGTTGGTGATACTTCTGCTGCGCCCCTTCAGGTTATACTGTTATACTGCCGATAAATAACGTTACCATTTTGTACCTGGTCACTTTTCACCTGCCGTTTCTTTTTTTTCACGCAGTGCCAACACAACAGGTTGCTACCCGTGACTCAACGTTTTTGAAAAGTTTACAACGCTGTTTCCATTCCAGTGCGATGAAATTCCAGAAGCAGCAACTCCCGGGCCAAAGATTGTTTGGGGCGATTCTACAAAGGCCATCTACATCATCGGAACTGGTGTAAAGGTGCCGTCAAAAGTAATTGGAGCACGGGAGCTGTGGCCGAACCGCATAGGAGCGCCGTGTAGCTGCACCGGCAGTAAACGAAAGGAGCAGAACACGCATGCGCGCCTACCGACGGTGATAGCCCATCTATAATTCTGAACCCATTTATTTTAACCCTGCTTCGAACAAGTTAGTCGCAGCATACTGGTCTCAGCGATGGCGCTGATAGCAGAGCTGGTATCTGGCAGCGTCGCTCACACACTTTCAGCGCACGCAAGCTGCTGGAGAAGCGTCGGAATCTCAGGGATCTGAACTGACAATTTTTCTTTTGTAATATTTTTAGGTGGGTATGCTATCAGCGCCATCGGTGAGACCAGTGTACTGCGAATAATTTGTTCGAAGCCGCGTTAAAAGAAGTGGGTTGCGAAGTATAGACGGGCTATCACCGTCGGCAGGCCCGCATGCTTGTTCTGCTCCTTTGGTTTACCGCCGGTGCAGCTACACGGCGCTCCTATGCGGTTCGGCCACAGCTCCTGTGCTCCAATTACTTTTGACGGCCCCTGTACCTGGACCATGATTGAAACACGGAGAATGTACTTTTTTTGTTTGGTAATATATTACATTAAGGACATGAGATACCCGTCAGCTTTAGGCCAAACGGTGGGCGTTATACAGACAGTAGCCTGCAAAAAAGACGAGTTTCCTCCCTGTCTTGTAAGCAGCAAGCTGCTGAAAATTCCATAACTGTAAACAATAATTTTATATATTGACAGGTAGTTATTTGCGCTTCCACAAAAAGATTTTCATTTGTGTGTTCCAGAAGGGCAATCTGCTAATATTTGTTTTGCTATTTCAGTACAAGTCTTTTGTGCTCACATTTGTATTTTGGATATCAAATAAAAAGAAAACATCCTTCCTTCGACATGGTGTCATTTATGTAATTTTCATCTCAAACTTTTGCATGCTCATGAATTTGATAATGACAAAATACTTAACATTTACATACCCAACTCAATTCTCTGTTCGCGCCCCAAGCTTGTTTGAGTAGACTATCACATCATTATCTGGATAGGTTTAAGGCATACAAATACTTGCTTTACAGCTTTGCTTGCAACATGCCATTATGAATACAGGGAGTTTTTTAAAGCAAAGCTTTTTACCTCTACCCCCCAAGGGTTCTTTCGCGACCGTTGGTGTCAACAGAAAACTCCCGCGAACAAATAAATGAATATATTGGCACCGCCAGGAATCGAACCTGGAACTAACAGAATAGAGCCCGTTGTCTTACTGATTTAGCTACAAGCCCACGCGGAGGCGGGGAAGACAAGTGGGGCACTCACCAAGCACATCTACGGGTTTAACCCCTGCATTCTCGCTGAAGGCCACGTAATAGCGATTAAAGGAAGCTCACACCAAACCATGACATCTCACTTCTAGTACGCCAATGTGCTAAAGCCTGTGGCTTCCAGTGTTCACGTAAGAAGTCTCAGCTCCTCGTCGTCCGCCCTCACGCCAAACGACACCTCAAGGAACACATTCAAATACTCCTTGACGGCCAGGCCATCACTCCAAGCCCCAGCATCAAGATCCTGGGCCTACATCTCCAGGCCAACACCAAGACTGACGTATCGTTGCAGCGCCTCAAACACAGCACGAATCAAATCATACACATGATCAGGCGAGTTGCCACCAAGACGCGAGGCCTCAAGAGATCCGATACCTTTCGATTAATTCAAGCTTTTGTTCTCTCGCGAATCGCTTACGTCAACCCCCTGTCTTCTTCTCGGCAAGGAGGACATAAATATGCTTTATATAATGATTAGAAAGGCGGTTGAGCAGGCCATTGGTCTTCCCCTGAGTGCGTCCACAGAGAGGCTGCTTAGCACGGGGCTTTATACATGCTGGAAGAGCTGATAAAGGGCCATATTTCTATCGAGGAGCTCCAAATGAGCAGAACTGCGGCGGGTCGCCCCATCCTTCACCAGATTGGCTGGGCAGCACAGAACGTCACTCCGCTTGATGTACTCCTGGACTTTTGGCGACAAGAACTAAAGATGCTCCCTTTGCTTATAGAAATATGGACTCCTCACACGACGAGGGTCGCCGACAAGCACGGGTTCTCGCGCTCAACACCACCCACGGTGGGGATGATGCAGTTATCTACACAGACGCCTCCCAATATCGCGGGCAGCAGTATGCCATCATCGTGGCTACCTCCAGAACCAGCCTCCTTGCTTCTGCCTCACTCAAGACCGAAGACAGGGCGGCAGCAGAAGAGGCAGCCATCGCGTTGGCTCTCGCTCAACCAGGGGTTCGTAAGGTAGCCACCGATTCCCAACAAGCCTACCGGAATCACCAGTCGGGTTTGGTGTCCCGACCTGCACTGCGTGTGCTAAAAACCACTAACCACTCCCCAAATGGTTCCATTCAGCTCACCTGGACACCCGCTCACGCTTCCATGGAGGGCAACGAATACGTTCTCCAAGCCAGCACTTTTACCGCCCCCCCCCCCCTTCCTCGTGCTATGGAGCTGCACGAGGACAGTCACCCGCTTGTCCCGTTCAGGGACATAACCCAGCATTGTCGCCTTCTGAGACAGACCCTAGCTTCCCATTAACCTGACCTTTCCATATAACCACAAACTACCCTACGGCTCATACACTCCGGCTCCTTCCCACACCCGACGCGTCTTCACTTATGCACCCGAATTGCTACGACGCTGAATGTAAATTTTGCTCAGAAGTAGGAACACTCTGCCACATAATCGGGGTGTGCGACGTTAGCCCTGAGTATCCTCCTCTCTTTCCGTCAACTACCCAACAAGACCAATGGGAGATGCTGCTGTCCAGCCCCTCTCTGCTTACCCAGCTTCAGCTGGTGGGCAGAGCGCAGGCGGCGCGGACTGAATATGGGCTACAGTGAAGAAGGAACCACTCCGCTGGACCGCACTCTGGGCTGTTCAGAAGTCTGAATAGAAGTATGTCCTCCTCCTCCTCCTCCTCCTGCTCCTCCTTCGTCTCTGCCGCCGATCTCGTCACCTCCGTCGGCGATGGCAGAGACAGAGAAGTGAGATCGTCTAACACCGGGTTTTAGATTTAATTTTATAAAAAAAAGAATTTACACTCATGTGCTACCTGCGATACATATGTGGTGCAGGCTGGGAACCTCTTTCCCTCTCACAGTCACCTCACCTCACCAATACAACTCAACTAACCACCGTTCATGCATCATGCATTAATTTAACCTTACCAAGAATATCTTTTTGAACTAATAGAGGGTGTGGTTAGGTGCATTTCACTTCGCTCTGGTTTCACTATTTGTAGACCCACGTACGTGAGTGAATTGAAGTGACGTCGCGTGGGTAATCGTTGTGGGTGCCGTTTACAGCTTTGCTTTCCAATCACATTCACAGGGTCGATTGGCGCTAATTTTTTTTTAATGATAGTCATGCACGTGAGAAGGCAGAGTGTGGTCCACTGCAGTTTGGGCGTTTCACTTGTTGCTTGTTACAATCGTCACTGGTGTGGTCAGTGCTTGCGCTGTGAGCACAGATGGATCGGCCACGGCACAACAGAGTTCCATGGCCATAATTCTGACACTTGAAATACATTCGCGGATTAGGTATGTATGGACGCACTGGACAGGAAATAAATGCAGCATGGACAGATTCGGGAAGTGTTGGACGGTTTAAAGTCAAAACAATGTGCTTAGTTCGGATTTCCACACCTGCGCTACGTATAGTTATCCTCCGCACAGCTGTTACGCCTTGGTCTTTGAGCCCTTCGAGGAGATCATCTTCACTCTCATGAAGTAGTTCTCGTTCAGAGATGACGCCTTGGGTTGTGTTTAGGCTACGATGTGGCGTGACCGTCACTTTTAGTTGAGCCAGGGTGTCCTATTTCAGGAGGTTTTCACTTTGGTTTTTTCTTTGTACTCTACCAGCAGGTCGCCTGAGGCAAGTTTTTTTTTTGCATGGTAGTCTTTCCCAACAATGTTCTCGAGGCATTTTGCAATGAGGAACACCGATTTGTTTGCTAGAAGTGCATTTTCTTCTTGGGAGTGTACCACAAGGTATTTGTTAAAGGTTTCGACAGGTGGAGCTGCTCTGATGCTAATTACTTCGATGCAGCCCCTTTTCAGGGACGGATCAGTTTTTCTTGGGGTGGAAAAAAAAAAGCCATAAATACATGGTGTACATTCGGTAACAAGGCCGGCCGCCCACAACCGAGCCCAACAAGGGAACGTACCTTGCCACTATAATCCTATGCTCGGGATCGAGAGTGACGTATTTGCACAGGATTAACCCTCGCCGCCTGGAAAAGCCTATAGTAATAAGGAAGAAATGAGATGACAGGACAGTGTTAGGAAAGAAAATAGGAAAGAGAAAGAGCTGAGAGGAGGACAGGAAAAGGCGACTGGCTGATTCCCTCCTGGGCGGGTCAGACAGGGGGCACCGTCTGCGGGAAGCGGGGGCCAAAGTGGCGTGTTGCCGCTGCCAGGGGGCCGTGAAGGTCCAAAAAAACACTGGTTTGGCTCAGCCACCAGGATGCCCTGTCCCCGGACACGGCTAAGCCACGCACAGCCAGCGCGTGGGTGGGTCCAACCCACATGTGCTCGGGTCCGTGGTGTTGCAAATACCAAATGCCTGCAGGTGTAGGCACCCCTGCGTAGCTCGCGACCGTGGTGGCGCTACTCACCATAAACCTTGACTAGTCAAGGTGCCCCCTCCAGGGTGTCAGTGCTAATCGAAACCACTTCAAGAAAGCCGGCGTCAATTAGTATGGGCTGGGGTGCATTCGGCAAGCGCTCTGACGTAATGGACAGTAGGCTACCCGTGTCAATACAAAAATAGGTATACAAACGACGCGTACTCCAGTGATGAGTTATGGGGCAGAAACTGGGCTACTTACTCAGCAACTTGGAGGAAACTTGGGTCAGCTTACCCAGCCATAACACCTATAGACGGAAAATGAGCGTCTTGGATTAGTATTAGGAGCGTCTTGGACTAGGAGCGTATTCGATTCACACGTGTGGATGACTTGGGCGCTTCATGTAATGAGGACAAATGTCAACAGATGGACCAGCCGGGCAACACAGTGGCTACCGGATGGAGGAAGACGATTAACTCGATGCGCAGATAAAAAAAAATCGCAGTGTGCACAATGCATCGGACATCGCAAGATAGGACCGGTTTCAAGTCTATGGCGGAGGCGTTTGTCCTGCAGTGGGCATAAATAGGCTGACGACGACGGCCACGACGACGACGACGACGACGATGATGATGATGAGAAGGAGGAGGAGCAATGTACTGGATACATTCATTAGTTTGCAAGCGCATTATTGTGCATGAAGTCAGAACGTAATACATATTTATAGCCAAATACCCTCGAATTTCTGCCCCTCCGAAAAAGAAAAACCGCAAGCATTCATAACCTTGCTTGTCGTATCCGGAGTACGAAAAATATTTCCGCCATGTGCTCAGCTAAATCAGGAAGGATTATTTGTTTTCATTTCGTAGAGAGCAATAGACGGGAGCGGCGGGCATTATTCCCGTTTCTTGAGGCTTCCTGACGCCTCGCGCAGCTCGCGAGCAGCCATGAAGCGAGAAAACGTCCCTTCGTTGAACGCAGTCTGCCCGACAAGAGGCGTATCGGGCGTCTCGTTTTTCGGCTCACTTCCCCCGGAAGCTGCCGCAGCAGCAGCGACGGCGGCCGCCTACAAAGACAGACGGCCGATTTCGGAGCGGAGGACGACAACCGCAGAAGAGATGGCGAAAGTGGATGAAGCCGGCACTATGGGACAGCAGCAGAAGCAGCGTCGGCACGAGCAGCGAAAAGTGAGTTTGTTACAAATCGAGCTGAAGAGAGTGCGGGTGCGACGGCGAAAGAAACTTCAAAGAAAGAATGCGGCCGCGGGATGCGGCGTCGAAGGAGCCTTGCCGAGCGCGCGGAGCATCATCGGCGCAGCCAGCCAGCCAGCCAGCAGCGTGCGGTCGCTGTGTGTGTATATACGTACACGAGCCGGAGAGATAGATGGACGGGCGTGCGATGCTGCGCAAGCGGCGGCTGAAGAAGAAATGGGGTGCTGGCGGCGACTGCGCTGCGCGGTGGCCGCTCGATTGTCGGGGCCATCCGTTTCGTGGGGACTGAATCGAGGTCTTTCGCCGTCTGTCGCCGCCGGAATGGGCGTCCGTGATGGATGGTCGCCCATTGTGGCTCTCTTGCTGCCGACCGGGGCTGGCACAGGAACCGCTCGTCTCCGCCGCCGCCATAGGGTCGTGGCGGCCTCGTTGTCGTCGACACGGCGGCTAACTCGCGCATTCCGCACGCCGCACCGCTGCGTGCGCAATCGGAAACATTCGCCTCGGTTGCGCAACTGCGCAATTCGTCTTAAACCGGCGAAGGTGCAGAGGCGACAAGCGAGCGCTGCTTCTCGGAATGCACTTCCTCAATACGTGCGGCTCGGGTAGCCGCAAACAAGCGGTATTAGCAGACGGTTAGCTAGCTAATCTTCCCGTGAGCCACACAGGAAGGAATCAAACGCGCATTTATGTTTGGAGCCTGCTTTCGTTTGCGCCCCCCTTGCAGTACGCGGCTTGGTCTTATCCTTGATACGAAACACGTCGAGGCAGGGCCGTATGCCTTTGCGGTGAACGGGCAAAGTCTCATCACCGGACAAAAGCTCAACCGAACAAAAGCTCGCCAAATCCTTCCTGGACCTGGGCATACGTTCATCGGCGTTCCTCTTCTACACGCGCAAAAGCTCTCCGCGGAAAGCCTAACAATGCTTTCATTAAGTTCGAGCCGATTAACGGTTGGCCTTCGTATATCTGCCGATTTTGTTTCATCGCTGCTAAACGATTACATTAACCCATAGTGTAGGATTCAGTTTTACCACTTTATACGCATTAACCTTTTACAGTTACGGGATTGATATTGTAAGATTAACATCATACTCATAGTACACTAACAATGTTAGCGGCGACATATGGCTCGGCAGGTCATCGAAACTCTAGTTATAAATCAACATATAATAGCAGGAAAAATGTAGGCGTAGTAAAAAATAAATGAAATGTAGTCGGTTAAAAAAAAAAAAACACAGACGCGGCAGCGTATAGTTTCGGCTGCACTGGGTGATAGATGGATCCTTTCAGACTTTAAAGTCCCTAAATTGTATAGAGGAAGCCCCTGCTTCACCTTTAGCACGTGCGGAGCCCTAATGCCCCATCCTTTTTCTCGGGGAAGGGTAGAGAGGGAATAAGAACTTCTCCATAGAATCAGTGTGTATGACGGCAAAAGGACGGTTTCTTGACATTTGTTTCCACGCAGTGCTGCCACAACCCCTTTCTTTTACTGCGTAGCAGTATGTGTCTCACGCCCCCCCTCCCCCCCCCCCCCCCCCCCCCATTCTTCATTCCGGTGAAGCCGATTTACTCGGCGCCACTCCGGGGCTCCTCCTCGCCACCACCGACCCCGCTTTTGGCAACAGTTATCACAACGCTGATCTCCCTCACCACCACCGATGCCTTTTTCACAAGTTGCTGAATCGGCTGACAGTGGCCGTAGCGCCGTTATCAAATGACTGCGGAGAATCAACAGCGGCGCGAATGGGTGTCAAAACGCCCAAAAGCCGCAGTCACCGCCGCCGCCCAGAATGTAGCCGCGGCCGTTCACACCTCAAATTCTATAGCTGCGGTTGTCTGCCGGTTGAAAGCAACTTGCCCCGTTGGAACGCCGGCGTAGAACATAAGCTTACGTTAGCTTGAAAGCCATTCCGAGCAACATCGTCGCGTCGGCGGCCCTCGTTGACCAGCTGGTGATAGTTGTTATGGCGGAAGAATAACAATAAATCCTAGTCTGGCTGCATATAAACTCTTTCTCTCTCCCGCCGCCGGTGTATTTCACGCTTAATTACGCGCCCACCCCCGTTGCCGGTTTTGGCGTGCACGGGCTGGGGGCGGAAGGAGGAACAAGCTGGAACAAAGAAGGAAATATGACGCTGATGAGAGCAACCCAATGAACATTCAGATTAGCAACTGCTGTGACCGATATTAGTACGCATATTGCGTGCCGCCCTAATAAAGCATCCAGAAGAACATGAGCGACGTGACTTCTCCGAGTTCCTGACTTTTTTCTGGGCTTCGCTTCCCACGCTCCCCAGCCTACCCCCAGAATTGAACGATAAACAAATGGGGCAACGCTTTCAACGCGCATGCACACTTTCCCTTCCTTACTCCTTCGTCTTCGCTCACCGCAGCGGTCAGCAGCGGGAAGCAACACTCGAGAGATAAGTGGCCATGCTCGTCTGCCGCGCCATGAGCTGGAGACAAGCAGGCTTGCCTTGGGGAGCCGGGGCGTCAGCTGCCAGAGCGGAAAACAGACCTGACAGCATCCCGCTGCGCAGCGCAGCACTCGAGTTGAGAATTCCGCCACTCCGGTCAGCCGCCGTTACGCCACGTCAGTTGGGAATTGTCTTGGCAGCGGATATACTGATCGCTGCATCCGTTACGTGTCTAGCTATATGCGTTACTGCGACTGCCTCTGATGCTGCCTGTGATCAGCAAATCGTTGAAAGGTATATTCCCGTGCATGCTGTGCTGAAAAAAAAAAATAAATCCCTTTAAAATAATTAGAATAAAAAAAATTAACAAAATGAAAATAAAAAATAAGTTCCCTTTATGCGATCAACCTGGCCTGGACCGACCGCAGGGGCAGAAACGTCTGTGGATTCGTATGGTACCGACTATGGGTCGTGATCTTGGGGACAATAAAGATGAGCATGCCTGTGCGAACGTGGCTAAATTTTTACAAAACTTGCTTGGCAAAGGCCCTATACCGATATACTGTGACATAAAATTGAAGGATTTAAAACGAGCCGTTGCTCATACGGCGCTCTCTATGCCCAGACTTTAACATACCGCACTCAACTTGTTTGCTTCGTTATACCAAGCGGAACTGAGAGGTGGGCGCTGACCATTGTCTCCGGCGCAACCGACTTCCCACACAGGGCCCGGCCTTACTGGTGTGCACACGTGTTTTGCAGATTAGCTGCCTGTACTCCGTCGGCCCGCGGACCTGAGTTGGTCTTGTTCTTCACGCTCATGGACCGAACCTTTAGCTTTGTACGCGGCGGCCAGGACTGATCCGATTCATGCAAATATATAGGGCGTGGACAACTCTTACTTCCGTGCAGGAACATTTCGCACCTTCCTCGCCGCAGCTTCCTGTTTAGTGCAGATCCTAGTTAAGTACAGGATTGAAACGAAGGTGTTATAGGCGGCAGAAGGCTGGAAATAACGGGGTTTTCACTCGATTAAGACCTTAGATAATCTTTGAGAGTGACCGATAACCATTATACCCATTGCAGATGACTTTGAAACTTTGTTTCCCTCCAAAATAAAAAATAACAACGCATTTATTTTGATCTGATTGCTCCTGGGCATGAAAATAGTGAGAATTGGAATCAATGCACTTGTTTCGTTTCCAATGACGCCAGCCAAGAGCGCGCACCGCCAGGGGGGGTAGGCCACGCTAAGTTCGGACCCCAAAGGAGCAGCGTGAATACGAGGAGCGACAAAAGGCAAAAGAAGCGGCAATACGACCTGCATCGGCTTGCCGCCAAAATCGATGAACTTCAACGGTTTGCTTTCCCCGATGTGATTTTGTTTTTTCCGAGAAGGCAAGTTGCGCGGCCGCTCCACGGCACTCATTTCCCACCACAGCGGCCAAGGCTACCGTAGGAAAACTGTTTTACAGAGAAGCTGTATAGTATGCCTCTACCTCCCGACGGTTTCATCGCCGTGGGTAAAAACTCCCAGGCCTAATACTCCGAGAGCATATGCGTCAGTCTCATCAGGCATACAGCATAGAGCGCAGAATTCGTTTAATGAAATCACAAAACAAGCATTGAAACCGCATTTTGGATGACATGAGGCGCCTGTGAACAATGGGACCCCACCACCATGTATTCCTGGTAAAGATAATGTTTGAGGATTGGCTTTGAAGGCCAGGCAGGACTAGTGTCACTAAATAGAGCCGTTCTTACCCTAGACGCCTAGCGCATGTGTCAGGCTAGGCAGGGCCCAGCATTTGACGCATCTCTGGGCACACTTCTGCTGCTGAAATGCTATTGTACGCGTTATCTTCGATTCACATTCGGAACGACGTCCGTCGCGCGCAGCCGCATAGCAGGGACGACAAGCTAAGCCTACCAGAGTAGACCGACTAAAACGCATAAACAACAAAACGGCGGCGACCATGAATCCTCGCAGTGTAAACAAATGTCACGTTATGCGAAATGACCAATGATCATGGTGGCGGCATGGAACAATAGGAGAAAAGAGTGCCGATACTCTGTACCCTTATCTAGTGACACCAGCCGAGCGCAAGCGACAAGCCCACCGAGACGACGACAAACATTTCATGCCCACCGCCATCACCATTAATAGTGGTTTAAAACAGCTTTGGTGGACATCCACTTTCGCAGGCCGGAGTGACGTCAAATTTTTTTTTTGCTCCCTTTCTAAATAACTAGTTAAGTGCTGCCACCTATCTGCGGGTTAAACAGAATAGGTCGTTAAATGACATTTTCGCTGCATACCACGGGAAGGACGCCTAAACCAACAAGTCGTGGAGAAAAGCCGCACCAACGAATTTAAAGTTTGAGCAATTAAACAAAAAAATGCTGTCCAAGGTAAAAGAACTAGTTTTTTTCTAACATTTTAACGAAAACTTCAAAGAATCGCTTTAGATATCAAATCAAACAGATGAAGCAGTGGCGACTCACCCGCCACTTTATGATAGCTCATCCCTTTTGACGTCATAGTAACCTCTTTGTGGGATGGGCAGCCGCGGACCAAAACCATCGCCACCAAACACGACGCGTCTGATTGTGGGGGTGCAATTTGTTCCGTTTGATTGTACCACTTGAATGCCAAGATAGAGCAACGACCAGCTTTATAGATGGTGACCTGCGCAGCCTTGGCCAGGCCAGCGCGCCTTTTAACGCGACAGCTGTTTGTTGCGGAGCGACCACCTCGTTGCGGTTGAGCCGCCAGTGAACGGAGTCGTGAGGGCCCCGATCGAAGCCCTTTAATGGCGATGACTGACTTACAATGACGATGATAGTGTGATGGTATGTGCCAGGAGCTTCATCTACAATTCACAACATACTCCCGGCTACAAAAAAGACGTGGAAAAAACATTAAAATCTGACACAAGGCTCCTGGCGCCGTAGTTTTAAGCACCGTATAGTTATAAGGATATGATACAGGGTGGATTAGACTAGATTGCCTTTTAGGTCCTTTTCTACGTTCCTTAGGTTTTTTGGTGGTAGGAGACCTTCATCTTCCAGTAGTAGGTGGAGCTTGACAACTGGTTTCTTTGACCAGGACCGTCGAGTTATATGGTTGTCCCGCTCGATCGATGCACTGCTGCCTGATATCTGTCGAAGGCACCGAGAAGAGACGACCTCACAGAGATGATGTTCTTCGAGAATACTTTTTCCTGGACCTTTGATAGTCGTGTGCCCTCGAAATTCCTCTTGAGTTTATTTTCCGCGATCATGTGCCGTAGACTGCTGTTCCAAAAGTCCACCGATGTTTCATTATGGGTTTCATATTATGAGCTCGCTTTACCCCCCCGCGCGAAACTGCTCAACCTCGGCCAGTGTAGCTTGCGCTTCAAAACACACAGGAATCGTGGGTAGAAATTTATTATAGCGCGGGTATGGTAATCACGGCGCATGCTCTATAAAGGCCATAGGACCTTTGTAATTTTGTATGATTTTTTTCGTGCCGGGGGTGTGTGGCGCGCAGTTTTACGATACCGGGGATTTAAGTGGGCTCCGCAACGTGGCACTACGCTCGCTAGCGATTCCTGTCTACATCGCTCTGGGATCGGAGACGATCTGCTGGATCCTAGCCATTTACAGCTATGCTGTAAAAAAAAAAAAAGAAAATGTGGCGATAAACGCTCATGGACGATGAAAAAATAGCACGGATACAGACACCGGTATCTGTTGTATCATGTCTTTGTAGAAGTACGTTTTGTTTCTTTTTTCGTCAGCTACAAATTTCGCGGCGTCATATTACCTGCCCACTCATACGTCCTTCGACTGCGGCATGACCAACGTCAGGTGCGATCACGCACTGTCTGCTGTTTCACCGAACACGGCTACCACAGAACATGGAGGGTTTCGGCTTCCTCGTAGCTCGTAGACGTGTTATTGCATAGTGAAGAAAGCAAATGCCGAAAACTGCTTAAGAATCAAATTGTCCTTTGACGACATGGATTTCCAGGCGCAGTTTCCTCTCTAGTATACTTCCTAAGAAGCTCTATGTGCTCATCAAGTGTCCACGTAAATACGCCGTTGCTTCCAGCCGTAAGTTACGACTTAAGCAGCAAGATTCGAGGGCTGGCCTGAATCGGGGCAACCGAAGTGTTGAAAGGAGGACAACGATACTACGGCGGAGACGACAGAAAGGACACGCATTTTCAGCAGGTGCCGCGCCTGCGCAGTGAAGTTCGTTCAACGCCAAGTCGGTGGGGGCATACTCGAGAGACACGGTCGCGAGCCATGCCCGCAACTGACGCTACCAGATCAAAGCGTCTTTTCACCGGAAGATAAAAATAAAATTCCGGCCATTCATGAGTCGAAGCTACACCTGGGCTGCGAGGCACGACGTGGCGGACGTTTCTCGAATAATTTTGACCACCTGGCGACCTTCAACGTCGGCCGAAACCTCGACACACGGGCGTTTAAATTTCTGCTTCCATCAGAAAGACGGCCGCCGGGGCCGGGAATTTACGTCCTTGGGCGCAGCAGCGCGACGCCTTACTCACTAGGCCACCCCGGGGCATTCTCACCGGGCCTGATGCGTGCACCAGGATTGGGTCACCTAATAAAACAGGAGCAAAGGATTAACGCCAGTCTCTCAGAACTCACGAAAGGCGTTGATTATGAGTAGAAATGGACTAAACTAAAACCCAAGGGTCTCATCACATGTATTTTCAAACGACATTCCCGTGGTTCATGTCTCCGCTGCAAGCTCCGTTTGGCAAACTGTGGAGGGTGCTACGTTCAAGTGAAAAATAACCTTAAAATAGGAACGAATTTCCTCTCAGAAAACAGTCACGTGCTCGGCATGGCTCTATAGTCAAACGGCACCGCACTCATAATCGCCAAAAAGAGAAACTCTGTAACCAATTTAGCCACATCATGAAATGCCTAACCAAGAGAAGGCAGGAAAGAAAGAAGAAGCGGTAGCGCTCACTCAGCCACTGATCATGAGCTGGACATTGCAGAGCTTACTGTACCACAAATTTTCCCGTACCGAAGAAAATAAAAAAGAACATCATAATCAGGACAACATATAGGGCAGTCCTCAACCTCGCACATTTGACCGTGAAATGAAATGACAACCAGTGGTTTACCAGGGTAACAGAATGGACCGATAGAGATGGGTCTAGAAGAAAGTCAAGGCCATTAACTCGATGTAGGGAAGAAATAGCTACATTCGAAGGCAAACAGTGGACTCGGACAGCGCAGGGCAAGAGCGGTGAACGTCAATGGGAGAGGCCTTCGTCATGCAGTCGACCTTAATAGGATGTTGATGTTGATGACGATGAATAGGCCCCCAATTTATGTCTTTTAACGCTTTTGAAGAAATCAGAGAAACCACTATCTTAGCACCAAGTGAGCGGCTGGAAAAACAAAATCGGGAAGGGCCATCGTATGAAACACTGGTTACCCCTTGAAAAGAAATGACCGCGCCTTGATAGATAGGTCACCGATTCAGCGACTCTGTATAAAAAATTCTCCTCTGCCAAAAACGTGGATCCAAACCTACGCAAAAACAGTCATATGGCACGATCAAGTTCATTTGAGGAAAGTTGCAAATTTATGAGACCAGAGTATACACCGACCCGGGCACGTACGAAAGTACGAGGCAGGAGATGTCGTAGTTGACTACTTGGGCAATATTTAAGATTGAATGGCCCTTCTCCGTACAGGAAAAAAGAAACGGAAGTTGGAGACATCCTCTTGCAATCCCACTAGCGGAATTATCGAACAGAAGCGTAAGCATTAGTACAGGCTCTCAAAAGCCATTAGGCTGTTTTCTGCAGGCAGAATACCTAAACGCTTCTGTAAGATGCTACCTTCCACAATTCAGAAAATTAATAACATCACCTGGACGCCCAGACACAAGGGTATGGAAAAGAACGAGGCACCGGTCAAGAGGCACGGGCACTCACATGCCGTGCTCCTTGCTACCACGACTACCGCGCTCTCCTCCAAGAAAAATGCCATAATACTCCTCCTCCTATGGCTAGGAACACAATTTTTTCCCTCGCTACATGGGGGTCGAAGAATCGCAAACTCTGTGTAGGATAAACCAACACATGTAACTACAAATCTATGTGGACGAAGATGTTTCAGAGAAATATCTTCGTCCACAGAGAAACGTACGTCCTCTTCCACGCAACCTAGCTCTGTCCAAAGGTATGCTCAGGGGAGAACCACTCCAACATTGCATATTTCACTTCTATCAAGACATGGGAGGCAGCTTTGATCGGCTCGTTACCTCAAGATCAGCCGGAGCTGATGAGCGAGCAAGGGAAGGAGCTGCGGCATCTGGCACCCTAGATTTCAGGTTCCACCCTAGAGCTCCCCACCATCTTTTTACCCCCTTTTCCTGAAGCTCAACCATTTCTTCCGTAACAAAGGTCCTCATACCCACACACTCTCTCTTCGCAAGAAGCAAGAATGTTCAGTCCGGCTTAAGCATCAGAGAATAAACACTTTGAAACACTGACACTGACACCGTCTCGCTCAAACTGACAAACAACCAATCCGCAGCCTCACCATTTTACCCTTACATTTTGAGCCACAGAAGCCCAGGCCACGGCGGTTAAAAACTCTTCCTAATAGTCTTTCTTTCTTTGCTGAGTGCTCGTGAAGCATATATCGCAAATACAGCAACTTCGTTCGAAAACGCTCCCTGGCAGTCGAAGTAACGCTATCGCGTCTTACATCTTAAGACCCATACGTGTATGTTACTTGAAACTTTTTTTTTACTTGTTTGGCTTTGTTTTAAATGCAGAGCATTTCTTTAACTTACGATGTCACCCGGCGTTGTCGGCGTGCCTCGGCGTCCGCAACAGCCGTTCCAGGTGCGCCCTCTCCCCCACTCCTCCTCTCCCGCATCACGCTACCCTCCTCGCTCTCAACAACACGTCCGCACCCCTCCCCCTACACTATATAAAAAAATAATACTTACCGGCGCCTGGTTTCGATCCCACGACCCTGCGGGCGGAACGCAAGGTACATGGTGCTCTACCCACTGCGCCACAAAGCCGACACAGAATGGAAGGCTACGAACGCGCCTTATATCCTTGACTCATTCAAATTGCGCCAAGAAGCTGCTGATACAACGCATTCACTACCTGTGGGCGGAACGCGAGGTACATGGTGCTCTTCCCACTGCGCCACAAAACCGACACAGAATGGGAGGCTACGAACGCGCCTTATATCCTTGACTCATTCAAGCTACGTCAAGAAGCTGCTGATACAACGCATTCACTATCACCAACTCCCCAAACACTAAACGTTAACGCAATACACCCACCCCCTATGCGACGCATTTACTCGAGTCCCCCTCGCGGGGAGATGGGCCCTTTATTTACTTTTGTGTGACTCCACTAGACCGGCAGCCGCTGATTTTTATTCCCACGTTGCGTCTGCCATTTGTCGGCTCCTCGCGATTGCTTGGTCTCCCACCCCTCTTATGGCACTGCTTTACAATGAAGCTGTTCGCCTATACGTTGTCGGCATTTCTTGTGTGGTTGTTCTCCCTATGGAGAGCATCACTTTTTTGTGGGGTTTAGGTATGGACGTACATAATTTCGGGGTGCGCTCACTGGCGCGTATGCATTAGTGGCGCCAAAGTCTGCGGAACGGGCTTACAGCTCCCAAAATGCAATTTTCCGCTGCCTACCAGCAAAATTACGGATTTGTGCTAGCAAGTCCTGCATCATCATCGATATCATTGTTTTTAAAGGTGTGGCAGATGACCAGTCTGTGCGCAAATCGAATTTGATAGCCGAACCACATCCCGTCGGCTTTTGTGGCCGTTACGTGGAGTGTGATGAGTTTTAGGGCTTTGAACATTAATGAGATGAGTAGGTGGTGGTGAAAACATTTATTGATCATTTGTTAGCCGAAGAGCAGCCTCTATGAGTGGGGTCCTCAGTCCAGGACTCCAATGGCGGACGCTATCCGGCGGGCCCGCTCGATCAGCCGTTGTTGGTCTTGCGGGGCAGTGCTGGACAGAGCAGCCTCCCAAGAGGAGAGGGTGGGGATGCGTATAGGGGTGAGCCCGTCTGGTGGACGCGGACACTCCCATACAGAGTGGTAGAGGGTGGGAGTGGGGCTCTGGCAAGCCGGGCAGTTGCCAGCGTATTGGGTGGGGTAGAAGAGGTGTTTGTGGTGTAAGTTTGGGAACGTGTGTGTCTGGAGCTGCCGCCATGACGTGGCGTCGGCGCGGGACAGGGAGTGGTGGGGTGGAGGTAGTGTTTTTCTTTGTGTGCGGTAGTAGGCGAGTGTGAGTGTATAGTTGAGTAAACACGTCAAATCGTTGTGCCTGAATTACTGGAAAGGGCTCAATGGTTCCGTATGCTGTGCCATGCACTTTGGTTGGATTTCGGCTTCCCCGTGCTTAATGACGAAGGATAACGTTAAGCAGATGTTAAGCCCGCCGCTTTTCTGATGGAGGCGAAGAGCAAAAACGCCCGTGTGTACGAGATTTCGGCGCACGTTAAAGATCCCCAGGTGGTCAAAATTAATCCGGAGCCCTCCACTACGGCGCGCCTCATCGCCTGCGTTGCGTCGGCGCGTTAAACCCTACAATCAATCAATCAATCAGATGTTAAGCCCTGCGTTTAGAGGGACAACGAAAACGGTTCTCAGATGCACTGCATGCCTTTTACGTAAGCATAGAATCCTCTAACCCGCCGGATTTGTTTTTAGTCATGGGCGAAGCCACCGTAATGGGGCCGACGAATGCAATCCCCAGCCGACGAATGCAATCCCCTGATTTCCAGCTGGACACAGCTGGACACAGCTCATGTAAAAGCCACATGGCCAAGGTACGGACGGTAAAACTTTATACGTGGAGTTCTTGCTTGTCACGTCCCAAAGTAATGCTCGGTACTCTCACGGAGTTTCCCATCTGCCTGTTTTCGCGAAGCGTTCAGCTTACATTTTCTTTTTGCCTCGTTATTGCCTCCACACAATTAAAAGAATGTCGGCTCCCTAGATTGGCTGATGAAGTGCACCTCTAACACTTCGCAAGCAGACATTGCCATCTGCATTACTGAATAATATTGGAACCTTACGCCTGCGTATACCCTAAAGCATGATGCCTGTGTTGCAACCAAACCATTATAAAACGACCACACGAAAACCCGTCCGTTATATTATTTTAAATGCGGAGTGAAAAGCAAGAACAATATTTTTTCCTTGAACCTGACTTGAGCTATTTCTTGCCAGTCCAGTCCTTGAAGGCTGTCGAAACATTTGCCTGACAAGTGCCGCTAGACCCTCGCTCCCCACCCTGAGTGAAACCAGGGCGCGTGTCACGTAACGTATTGGACAGAAGTTAAAGGAGCCATGAAGACAAAATACAAGTTGGGTTTATTAAAAAGACTGCTTAGTCCCGATAACAATGATACCAATGTCATCGCAATCTTCAAACAAACAACGGAGATATTAAAGAAAACGTGTGAAGCAGTCGCGACCCCCTAGCCAATTTCCCGCAACTTTTCTATGACGTCACGGAACCTTGTTTGGGCGATTGCGGCCGCCTAACTGACCTGTCGCGACGACACATGACTGGACGTCTGTAATTAAGCCTCTAGTTCCATTTGACCGCATCAGTTGAATGCTAACGTGCAGTTAACGCACTGAAAATTATATTTTATTGGTGGCCCGTATGACGTCATTCTTGCTCATAACACGTCACTGTGGCGCAAAATGTGAAAGTTTTTAAATACAGTAGACTCTCAATAAACGGAACTTCAAGGGACCGAAAAAATTAGTTCCGTTTAACAGGAGTTCCGTTTACTGAAAGAGATGTGCAAAGGTGCAAATTTATGTGCGTGCACACTCAAGGGCATTTCATGGAACTCTAAGCACTAGAAGGTGAATGTAGCTGGTAGTTTTTTAGAAAGCAAGAAAACTACAAGAGGCTTAGGCACAGCATTCACAAAGTTGATTCGGCAACAATGAGTCGCTGTGCACTATAAAATGCATCAATTATTTTTGTTTGAGTCCTTGCAACTGCATCTTCAAGGAGGCTAGAGGCTTCAACTTCGTGAGTGCTTACGCGCCACCGAACTTAGAAGACGGCAACGCCGTAATGAAGCACGAATAGCACCACGATGGCACGAACGGGGCGGCAGGAGCTAAGCCCTGTAACCTCGGCGTCTTGAATCGAGACCGAACGACTGGAACAAGAACTGCGATGTTGCATTCGTTGCGCTAACACGGCTAACCACTTACGAGACGAGGCTTACTAGGCCAACGAGGCTAAAAAAACACGGAGGAAGAAAAAAACAAAAACGAAACAGCCTGAACCGTAAAAAGCTGATTCTCGTGCCAATGGGTATCACAAGAAGTTCCAATTCTAGTTCCGTTTACACGGTGACGCAGAAATTTTAGTTCTGATTACCGGAAGTTTTTTACGCTGTCTGAATACAAAACCAACCAACTTACCGGCTACTGTTCCGTTTAAGCAGCAATTCCGTTTAAGCGATTTCCGTTTATCGAGATTCTACTGTACTTGCTTTTTTTGTTAAAAAGATCTTTTGTGGCTCTAATGGAGCTGAGTGAGATACTGAATCCTAGTTCTTTCAAATTAAACGAAGTTGTATTTTCTCTTCATGGCTCCTTTAATAGTAGGCGCCATTAGGTGTCAGGAACAGCATAACGTAGCGTGAAGGGGCCCTAAGCGTCGGCACGTTAAAACCCCACAATGAATGAATGAAAATGAAATGAAGAGGCCCTAACCTTTGCTGTCTCCCACGTCAGAAAGAGCAAAGTTGCGGGAGAATAATTTTACACTTTACTAGGGTCGATCCCTTTATCTTTCTGTTTACGCCTGTGTTGGGTACAACAGGCCGAAAATTGGGACAAAGACAAGAAAACACGCACTGCTTTAGAATACGCACGCGGAACAGTGCTTCTGTTGCGTTTTCTTGTATAGAGCTGTTTTTTATCAATTAAGGAACTCGGACTAGCCCTACAATTTTCGCTGACATAGGTTTGCGTATCTCTGTTTCGCTGCCTCTACAAAAACGAAATATATGCTTCTTTTAGGAAAATCCATTGGGCTGCATGCAGGTTACGCCGTCTCCATTCTGCCACCTTTTAGGAAACCCGCATCGTACATGGTGGTGGACTCGTGAGATTAGGGAATAGCGATTATGCGCTCACCAGGGCGCCCACGTGGCGGCAATCGCTACCTTTTGCTTCGTATTTTTCGTGAGGGCATTGAGTTCCTAGATTTTCAGTGCCCCATCCGCGTGACGATATGGCAGCGTCTGGCCACTGACTCATCTCTAATTTCGTTAGGGAAAGACGTTCGGCGCGTCCCGCTCCAGTTGCCCAGAGACGGCTAACCGCGGCCTTGAGATTATGCGCAATCTTTTTCCACCGCATTTGGAGGTGATACACTTGCGGCACCCACGCGCCGGGATCAGCGCCGAATCGAGGCCTGTTTTACCACGGGCCCACCTGCGGCCATCGGTCAGCTCCGCAGCGGGGCGAGCACGGGACGCCAACACTGGGGCGGCCCGAGAAGTGGGCACGCATGCATTCTGCCGTGTGCGCGAGCGCCGAGAGGGGGCGAGGAGTGCGGCAGCGGCGGCGGGGGGGCCGCCGTATGATGGATGCCCCGGGGCGGCGGGCTCGGTTCGGTGCTCTATCATTATTTCGGGCCGGATCGCGCCGGGGCCCCAGATCCTTCAACGTCAGCCCAAACAGCGCTTTATCATTCCGCGATCCTGCCCAAAATCCAACCCGCCAAAGCCGTCGGAGCAGATCGCTGCCAGAGCCCCCCGTGTGCCACGGGCATTAGGCGTGTACACACTGGAGCAGAGTGTGGCAGCCGATGCGGGCTGCCCAGCCTCCCGTTCGGAGCGGCCGTGTCTGTGCCGAGACGGCCGGCGCGGATCCGGGGCCGAAATCGGGCAGCGCCGAGTTTAATTTTTATCCCATTAGCGTGGGTGTCCCGTGTAACAACGCCACAAACAAGCGGGAAAAAGGCCGAGGGTTCCTGCTAACGGGCGACTTAACGTGAGAGGTGGTTGACAAAAGCGGCCATTTTTCGGCGGCGCTTTTGCGGGCGGCAGCTGTAGTATTCGTCGCCCCCTCGTCAGCGAATACATGTCGTGCGAATAAGTGGGAATTGATGACGCACTATTTAAATTGACGGGTCAGCATTAGCGGAAGTCCCAGGTCGTAAGCGGCCATTATTTAGCAGGAGAAAATTTATGTTGGTAGCATAACTAAGAAAGCTAGTGGCGTGTTTCAGTGCTTGTTTCCTAGTCGATGATCAGGTATGCCATGGCGACGTAGTGAGACCGACATCATTACTCACGCACGCTTCTGGCAATTTTATGAGCGGCTCTGATGACCAATTTACAATTTGTTGTACCGGCAACACACACGAAGGTTACTTTCTTCACAACAGCCGCAGTTCATACAGCCAATGGCTGAATGAAACTGGGGAGAATTCGCGGTTAAAACACACAAATATCTATGTGCGGCTTTCCAGCTCATCACAATTCTTTCAGAAGTAATTACTGTACAGATATTTAGTATAATTTAAAGAATTTTAGCGCTGCTAATACTGAGGGCTACAGCTTGCATTTTGCGGAATTTCAAGTTTTGCGCCTAACTCCACCACGTTCCAGAGCCAAGGAAACTATCTTATTGAAATGTATGGGTGGTAACTTTTGGCAGCGAATAATCCAAAAAACTATTTAGAGTTCTGGAAACTGTCTTTAGAGCGTTCATCGCCAAGTCGACTCCCTGCTTCATGCGAAATATCACTTTCCTGCACTGGTTCCACTAGGTTCCTGAGAATTCGGAATTTTGACTGAGAAAGCTGGGGATAGAAGCTTCTTCGTATAGAGCACAGGAAAACAGACAGCACTAAAGATGACTAACCACCGGACCAGCGCTGTACTCACAACTGCTTCTTTCGTGGCGAGAAGAAACACAATATGCAAGAAATACCTGGCTTTATTAAAACAAAATTCCGGCGAGTACTTTGCGAGATATTTCACAACACCTCAATAATTTCAAAAGGGCGTGCCATTGGTAAATGAACATGACGATATATGAAGCCATGGACGTGCGTCCGCGGGAGCTGTCAGCGGCAGCCAAGGAATAGCATTGGTAGGTCACGTCTTTCTGCCGTGGTGTGAAGCCTCTCAGTCAAGGTCATAGAGGGGAAGAATGCCGCGTGGGCAAGAAAACGCGTCGCTAGGCAACACCCAGGACAGTCGGTGTGTGGCGCTCAAGGCGCAATCGTTGACAGCGCGTCGCCTGCTACCGCGCACAAGCACGCGGCGCTCGCGTACACCTACTCCCATTTCCTTTGACAAAACGAATTTCAGTGTTACGCGTGATCGTGCATGTCCTAGCCTTGCAGTTTCGTGTCGAGGGTGTACGAAGCTTTTGATAAAAGTTGACGCAACGCCAAGACTGAGGTTAGCGGATCAACAGTACCGGCAGAATAATGTACCTAATTGTGCCGTTTTGAAATGGGCTAAATATAATAAAAATAATTAGACAACCAATTATGTAAATAGAGAAATAATAATGGTATAATCACATAAACAATGGCGGCAGAAATGAGAGAAATTACGCTCGTTGAAAACACGGGTGCACTTCATGGAGCAACCCTCTATTCATTTTTAGCGACTACGCAGGGCACTCCGAGCGCAGCCGCAGCCGGGGAAATGACGATGCTCGGCTGTGCAGCGACTGGGCATGTGAAATCGAAGGCACGTCCACTCCGGACCGGCCTTGCGTCTGTGGACCCGCACTCGGGCAACCCCGGCACTCTCCGCATGGATCGAGGGTGGCCCCACACCTGTCACTGCACTCGGCCGTACAGCGAGGCAGCACCTTCGGCCTCCGAGAACGCCTCTTAGCGGGCAGATCGTGCTGCAATTCCCAGTAATAGCAGCGTCATTGCTGGAAGCTGCAGGGCCGCGCACGTCACGGTAACGAAGTCCTCGATCATTCAATGCCTCAAATGACGCGCGTGTGACGCCCGCATGCTATTATAAGGAGCGCCCAAGAAACTACGTCTGTTCTGATGTTTGCCCTACCGTTATAGCGAATGTGTTCTTCCTTTTCTCTATAGAGTAGTTCAGAGTCACAATATGCACTTGCCTAACACACCTACCATAAATGCTCTTAAAGAGTCAAATTGAATCGGACGAGAGAGAGAGAGAGAGAGAGAGAGAGAGAGAGAGAGAGAGAGAGAGAGAGAGAGAGAGAGAGAGAGAGAGAGAGAGAGAGAGAGAGAGAGAGAGAGAGAGAGAGAGAGAGAGAGAGAGAGAGAGAGAGAGAGAAACGTTTGTCATCAAAGCGGTGTCGCGATTGTCCTAGGGGTGGTGCCCTCCTTCCGGGGCCCCAGACTGTTCTGCTCCTCTCGGGGCTCGAAGAATTAAGCCCTTCTAAATTCCAAAGTCAGAGCTGGCCAGAACTGCCTCCCACAGCGCGACCTTATTTGTGGTGGTGTTTACTGAAGGCCAGACGATAAGGCAGGCCCATGCATTAAGTGAGTTGGATGGGTTTCCGCATGTACTGCACACGTTTGTGTGTGTGTGTGAGGGAACATTTTGGATAGCCAAAACGTGTTTAGGTAAGTGTTTGTCTGCATTTCCTTCAGTGCTTGAGCTTCCGCGCGAGAGATGTTCTTGTCCGGGTTGGGGAAAAGGGCTCGTGTACCTCTTTGGATGGCGAGGCATTCACCAAAGCCGCTTGGGAGGGGCTGTAGAAAGCTAGGACTGCTGGCCGCGCAGCCTGGTCGACCCTCTCGTTTTCCTTGTACAGATTGGACGCGCCGCTACCCTGTCTGCGCGGGTTGAAAGTTTTGTGTAGTGCTCTTGTGCTTTACGGCAGAGCCTGCCTTCCAACGAACATGTTACTTCATGCGCCTGCCATGCGGTGCCCGCTGGCGGTGACTGAAGCCGTTGCAGCTACAAAGTACAAAAACAATCTGTTCATGCAGAGACATGCATCTGCTAAGTGGACGCCGCTCGCCGAGATCTCCTCTGCCCCTCTCTTAGGCTCAACGTGCGCCGCTACTGCCGGCCCTCACAAACTTTGGAAAGAGTGTTTGTGTGTGTAAGCGTTCTAGGACTGACAGCTCTCTTTATACCTTTCTCTCTCTCTCTCTCTTTCTACTTTATCCTATCACTCCCCCTCTACTTCCCTTCCACTGCACTGGGTTGTATGCAGGTGAGCTCCCTGCCGAGCTCAAAATATCCCCAGTGAATTTCCTTTCATTTTCCCGTCGCAAACCACAACCACAACCCACCACTATTTTCGTGCCACGTGCTTTGACCGTCAGCGCTTCGGGGATAAAAGCGCGGTTCCTCCGAGCGCAGAACGGCATTCAATTGACAGCGGCGGATCCCGCTGTCGCTCTGTTCGAGTCCTGCTGCAAGTTCGCCCGGAATGGTGATATTTCTGTATCGTCGCTGGTCATCTATCGCCACGCAGTAAACCAGTTAAGTTTGCCTTCGGCATTTAGTCGTCAAGACCAATGCAGCAACTTTTGCTGGCCGCTCGACCACACTGCTACCACACGTGACGAAGGCGACGGAGCCCGGTTCGGGGTCGCCTTCCCGAGTGTAACACCCTCCAGCTCGTCATGTCCTGGAATCCAGATAATGAGGCGGAAATGATTCGGTGTTTGTGGCTCTAGTATTTTATCACGTTTGTGGATTCTGTCATTCATGATATCCAGCATAGGCCTTTTTCGAATCGGTTACTATTTGAAGGCTTTCATTTTTGTGCTGCCCATACTTTATTTCCAGGAGGAGAGCACCCGTTTCGGTTTCGTCGGCAAAGGTGCGTGCTAGCGTGAGGCAATCTTTGATGGCTCATTCGTGATCGAGTATAACTAGGAAGGAATTGTTTCTGTTGTGTAAAAAGCAGCGTCGGTGTAGATGACCTTTTTCTTGTTTACATGTTTTTCCCTAGGAAGGCTACTCGTGCTCTTCTCTCCTTGTGCAGGTAGGGTTCGGAGAAATCAGAGGCACTCCTCATCTCGGAAAAACAACGTCTACTAAAAACAAAAGCCGGCAGGGCTCTCTTGCAAAGAGTGGGGTCCCCCTGCGGGCGTATACTCAGTTATTGACAAAGTGGACCCGAGTAGAGAAGTACGAACAAGACTGAAAGTGCTTCCCCCGCCTCGTAACATGGAATGGAACGTTATGTTACTTAGTTGCACCAAGTTTGTCTTGTATCTTTTGGGCACAGTACTCGGGAAGGGGAGCCGTGAAATATACGTTTTCTTCGACTTTCGAGGTCGAAGATATCCCGTCACGACTGGAACTAGGTATAATTGTATAATTGAAGAGCGGTCACTATTGCAGATAGTGTTTTGTATATATTCTAATGCCAAAATATCAAATGGCCTATTAAGCGAAAAACCACTGTCTCGCAAGCCGTAAAATGGTCTCTTTGCAGGCGTTACATGGCACGAGGTGTTCCGTAGCGTGAGCTTAACCAAGGCAGTAGCAGGTAGTGGCCGTCCGTGCAGGCCTTGGCGGAAGGAAGCAGCAAATACAGCGAACAGACTGGCTTTCAAAGTCACCATCGTCGACACGTCTACCCGGTGGCACGAACTAGCAGCGGAGAAACGGGTAGGAAGCCATTTGAAATAGTTAAAGGGGCCCCGCAATGTGGTTTTGGGGGGCCAACGGGATCACCACGCAACGGCTATTTATTGAACTAATACTGTGGTGTAGTAGTTTGACCTTTATTAAAGCAGGTTTAAAGCAAACAGCAGAAAGCTACAAACAACATCTTTCGTGTGTGTTTGCTTTTATACAGGGGCAGATATTTGTGTTATACCGGTGTGTAAAGAAATAACTCATCTGGCTCGACGCTCCCTTGTTCTTGGCGGAAGGATACGTTGAGCGCAAGTGCAACGACGCGTGAGCGCTCAACGCTCCGCTTCTGGAACAAGAGTGTCATCGGTTTCATTTATGTTTTCTTGGCTGCTGTGCCCGAAACGGTTCTTTGCGCCCTCTTCTGCGATTCTTTGTTTCGAGCGTATACCCTCGAAATTGTTTCTGCTATGCGGAAAAGAGTATGCGCAGCCCCTGGTTGTGGCGAAAACTCCTGCTAAGGTAATTCATTTCATCGCGTCCCATCGAGTCATGATTGTAGGAAAATGTAATTGGATGCACTCGGCCTTCTGAGCGAACCGTGATGAACGGTTTCCTCTGCGGAATTTACTGTTAACCGTGTTACCGGAAATAGGAGTTTTCGTGGAGCGCTGAAAATCAAAGGACATGTTCTAGCACTCCTTTTGCGATTTCCGTATTCCGGCTTAACGGCTACCGTATATGCAGGCAGTGACATGAGATGAATTAGTCTCAAATCAAATGACACAAAACCTGTACTCGCCCTGTACTGTTCGCTTACTCTTGAAATAGCTTGAAGCAACGGCTTTTTAAATTAGACTCCCACAGCACAATAATTTTCTTTTGAAATAGCCGTAGACATCTCCCCTACAGCTTCAAAAAACGAAACATGACGTCGATGCGGCCATCTAGTGGGAACAACTGACACCAAATAACGTTAACCAGAATTCACGCCTCCGCTAAATATCTCGGCATAAAACAAGTAATATATTTTGAAATAATTACGCAGTAACCTACATTATCTTGCACAGTACTATTTTGAAGGTGTGAGAATGCTTTTCGAGTTCATTAACACATCTTAAGCATTTGATGCCGGATGGCTTAGCACGAGTAGGGGCGGCGCGATTTCGCTCGACCATCCGAAAAAAAAAAACTTCATTTGTCGCACTTCCGAGCATCATTTAGCAAGAATAAACTAATAAACAACATTAACTAAGATTACGTTTAGCTGCTGTACCAAGCATGAAGCGCCAAGCGCAGGTGCATTTGCTGCAATCAAGACGAGGGTATACTTAACCGGCGCAGGGAGGTATGTGGCGACGGTTAAACCTGTGCCGGTGATTTACCTTTCGCGGTAACTGGCGCATGCGCTGTCGACTCCCGGAATCACGGTACACGCAATACCTCCTGCCCGAATTCCGCAATGACCGGGAAGCTAGCTCATCGTCTCGATGCAACGCGAGCGAATGCATGCCGAGCTGCCAAGCGTCGTCGCCCCATGTGCGAACCATTTACTTAAGTAATTATGGTACCGACGATGCTGCAAAAAAATGTGGGCTGGAGCGTCGCCGTCAAAAATCGCAGACACAGAGGCGAATGCAGGCCGGTAACCATGAAATGCGTGCTTCGCCTCGGACTACTACCACTATCGCAAGTCGCCGATGTAACAAATAGTCCTACCTTGTTGGAGTAATAGCTTTGTTAGCGTGAGCGAATATGCTTACTAATTTTTGAACTTACCTCTACAAGAACTAGAGAGTAGATTTCTGACTCAAAGAAAACCACTTTGAAATCCATCTCAGGGCCCCTTTAAGGCGCGGATCGCGAAGCAAAGCGGTTCAGAAGGATTACGAAGCCCTTCGGCAACGCGAAAGGCAAGCAAAGCGCCTCAGACGTTCAAGTGGACATTCATGCTTCCGCATTCAAAACACACCTGAAACGTTGAGGTGTCCTGGGACTTTTTTTTCAGTCCTTGACTAGTACGTGTGCTCGAGTTTCGTTCTTTCCCGAACGTTTGTATCTTTTGTACGTGCGCGGACATAAGGAGTCAACTTTGACAGTGATAGACAAAAGATTGCGTTGGTCATTAAACACAAAATGAATGGGCCCGCGTCCGTGTACACGTGTTGCAGTGTTCCAGCAGATACGACCAGAGTTCTGCCTGAATGCGAAATCCTTGTTTTCACTGCTTGACTGCGGTGCAGAAACGATGCTTAGCGCCACCAATCCCGAACCTTCTCGCTATTGTTTTTATGCGCGTCCCAAGAAGCAGCAAGTTTGACAAATGAAGTTTCTCGTAGCGTAGACAGGTGGCTGCAAAACAGTGCGTTTTTATTTTGTTGCAGGCTCGTGTTTTTGGGCCAGCATTGATTAATGGGCTGTTAAGAAACCCAAGGGCTGTTTGGGGCAGCGCGGAAACAGCAGGCTGCGTTGCTCACACATCTGCGGAAGGGTCAGAGCGTCCATCAGCTTAGACCTACGGAGGTTGGAGCTATGCCGGGACCTTTTACCGCCGGTACTGACAGAGATAACCAAGAATCAGTGAAACTTAATGCCAAACAGTAGACCGAACGTGCATCCGTGCGACCGATTTTGTACCAGAAACTTCACAACAACAAAGCGAAACGTGGGCCGAGCTATATATGTCATAACAGGCGATAGCCTTACTGGCCAATTACCTCGAGTAGGTATGGGAAAACTGCGCGTGCGTACGTTAACGCCGCTGCAAATGGAAACTGGTGAATCATCCGAGAGCTTCTGACGGCAGCTACCGTCATCATTAACCAATGTACACTGCAGTAGGGACACAAAATCTTTTTTCTGGTACTCAGCCAACCTACACCAATAACCGAAATGCTCCGCGGATATAATAGCCGCTCGGAGCAACGCTAATAAAGCTTTAATCCCTATCCATGTACATTTTTACGTCCAATTGCTGCATTTCATGCTCTGCGTAGACCTCTACAGGACACAGACGACCCTGGGGCGCGACAACAAGCACCGTTTAATTTCCTGCACGCGCAGAGCAGCGCCGTCACATCACAACCCGGGCGCGTACGCGACCATTAATAACCCAATCTTCTCCGCGGCAGTCGACTGCAATCTCGCATACCGTGTAAAAGACGAAACGCAATTTTCCCGAAAAGTGCACTGACCTGTCAGCTCTGCCTTACAGGGGCTAAAACGTGGGGCGCGCTGCACACGTGCTGAAAACAGACGTCTCCGGAACTTAAATCACGTCAAAAAACGTGGCGGACGTCGCACTTGCGATAAGCAACGCCGTGGCCTTCGATGACGCGAAGATGGCAGCTGCCAATCGGCCAGGGCAAACTTGAGGTGAGAAATGACGGCAATGAAGAGAGCAACAAATGCGGGCCCTCGCCAAAACACACGCACAGCGCACGACGTATAACACTCCACCAAGGGGCTTCAAAACAGGGGAGGGGGGGCGGGGGACTTTACGGACAGGAGACTACGCGCCCACCGGCCTTGAAAGCGGGACAGCCTACGAGGCGAAACAAAAACAAACCGAAGCAAAACAAAAGGTTGAAAGGGAAAGCGAAAAATGAAATGGTGGCTAGTACCACGCCACATGAGGCAGAGGAACACAAGTATCCGCGCCAAGCAGCCAAAAGAGCAGCACGCGTATGGGCGGGTTTATGGGTGGGCGAGAGCGGACTACTGATGCCTGCCCGGTGGGGCAGGCGGACAGCTCCGGACAGGTCAACGCTGCAGCAGCAACTCACGTCACGACGAGGAGGAGAAAAAAATCCTTCGGTGTCCTCTTCAGCGAAAATAACACGCTGCCTTCGACGCTTCCCCGTGGCCCAGAGTGGAGAAAGCGAAGGGGAGAGGAGTTGCTGGTTGCATGCTGACCCCTGGGAACGGGGAAATCTGTATAGGGGCAAGCCGCAGCCTACACGCCCGCGTTGTCAGAGGCGTCACCGGGGCTGACAGGAGCCCGCTGAAGACAATAATTAGGGCGCAAACCGAAACGTCGCTAGCTTTGGAGCCGCTTGCCCTGTGACGGCTGACGCGAGGGGAGCGCCGCGTCGCCACCGCTTGGCGATCGCGTTGACGACCCCGCCACTCGACTGCCGAGGGCCTTCCGCGGGCCATGCCCGGCGTTGAGGTAGCGAGACGGGCTGGCGGGGACGTACGCTGGGTGACCGGTGGTCCGCAGTCATGTACGCGCAATGCAACAGGCTGGCCGATGGACGAGCTGCTCGCTGGTGCGCGCTGGTAGCCGACACGATGATGATGGCGACAGGCTGGCGTGAGAGCTTCCCAACGTGTTATTTAGCTTCCTGACGTGACGAGCCGCCGCACCTCGACGGAGGAGGGAGCCACGTTTAACGAGCTTTCTCTACGTGCATACGTTGCGTCGCCGCTTCCAAATAAAAAGACGAAGGTGAGAATCTTCCCTGTGGAGCCCCCGTGCGTGTGAAAGGGGTCGTAGCTGTGGCAGCCATTCTATTCCCGTACGCCAAGAAAATGCCCAAGCCCGAAACGAACCTCTGGGGAGCTGGGAAGCCGAGGAGTGAAAATAAAAGTGCATATTTGTAATCAACTCCTCAAATGTTTGAGACATATGTTGATGTTCTGGTGCTCAATATTACTCCAGAAAAAGAAGCCCGCATGCAAAGCTTTGTATGCAATCCCATAATTGCCAAGCCCTGTTCGTGTCGATATCCATCGGAAAAGCACATATCGGCTGAGCTAAGATCTATAACCACCTCACGCTTAACTTCTTTAGATGTTGCAAATATCACAGCACCAGCCATAGCAGCTGGTGCTGCTATACATTAAGCTGCTGTGCTGGATGTTTCAGGCTTCTGTGGCCGCTGCTTTTCTGGCAGAAGCTAAAGCAGCCCACGACGTCTGCTGCCTGTCAGAGGAGTTGAGTAGCCTGAGTGAATTCGTTGCTTCCTCTTTGATGTGCTTCCACAAACCCCGGGTTTCGACGTCCCATGAAACCTTCGAATAAGATATTTTTATGTGTAGCCTGGCAGTCAGCAAGAAGTTTTAAGACGCCGAATCACATCGCTTAATTTCAGAGTTGCCGTGTAACAACAGCACTGCCAAGAAAACAAACGCGCCAGGCTGCTGGAACGTCATGGTCCGGAATGCCACAGAGTGGAAACTTAATAATGAGTCCACATTTACCACCTATTTCAATAAGCGAAAAATTGGCCCGGCAAATCCATCCAGTTCACCAGCCACAGAACCAGAATACGCTCACGTTTAACGTGGGGAATACGCCCACGTTTAACGTGTGGTTCTAAAAAACTGTTACGACAGCATCTGGAGTGCAATTACATCTTACCGCACAACATGATCGGACTCTGCAGTAAGGTGTCTACACGAGACATCCTGCTCTGGATATACTGGGGTCTCCATGCGGGTCCTAGCTTATCCCAACTGATAGCAATTAGCAATCGACGTAAAAAAAGCCTTTGATTATGTTGAGCACGACGCCACGCTGGAAGAATTAAAGGGTGCACTTTAATTCTTCCACTAAAAGGTGCCACCGCCTGTACAGGTATGATAGATTAAGGTGCATTAAAATTAATTGAGATGGATTGAAGTAGAGTTAAGGTGGAATTAAAAGGATTGAGGGGGATCAAAATTAATTAATGGAGATTAAGATGGATAGAATCAGACAAAGTGTGGAAATATTGCATGGTTATACTGTGTCGACGGGTGGACGTGTATATTAAAGGTACCCATCAAAATAGTATGCAGGGCTTTCGTCTTCCAAACCGGTAAGCGGACTTAAGAGCCCCGGGAAATTATTTTTAATCTTTCGCCTAAACTTTTAACACGGGAAGGGTACCGCTAAAAGCATTTCACACCCGTAAATGGCTATGCTTGCGAGTGAAGTGTTAAAAAAGGTGCTTGCAATCAGACGAACACATTAGAAATGGGAGCGTTAAATGGTTGCCGACCACGGCGTTGGTGCCGAACGTCGTGTGCAAATACGATGTACTCGCATGCTGTACGTTAATCCGATTGCGGAAGATCCTCGTCTGAGTCATTCAGTGTACGGAGCACGTTGATTACCTGTATGGGCTACACGGGTCAATTGATTGCGATTGATTGTGGGGTTTAACGCGCCTAAACTACGCAGGTTATGAGGCGCGCCGCAGTGGAGGGCTCCGGGCTAATTTTGACCCCCTGGGGATCTTTGACGTGCGCCGAAATCTCGAACACACGGGTGTTTTTGCTGTAAACCTCCACCAGAAAAGCGGCCGCCGCGGCCGGGAATCGAACCCGCATCCTTCGGCTCAGCAGCCCAAGTGGCTCAGCAGCCCAGTGGCTCAGCAGCCTTAGCCACTGAGTCACCACGGCGGGTTACACACCCTTGAATGAGACCAGGAAGGCGCACGGGTGAATGCCTGCTGGTAAGTGTTATCTGTTTTATTGCCACCGTTTCAGCGTTCTTAGTACCAGTGCCCCTGCTACCCATGCTGCTGTAACGGTGGTACAGGTTGGCACAATTAACGCTTGCTTCGCATGTGCACCATTGTTTTGGGGCATAATAACAGGCTAAATAATGCTACATCGTCTTCCTCGCTATTAAAGTGAATTTGAAGATCAAGTGAAAACTTGAGCAAATAGTGTGGACAACGCCTTTGTTGTCATCTCTGTTATGTTTGTACTGACGTAATTTTAGACAAGTTCAGTGAAGTCACCAGCAATACACTGTCAAAGCTAAAGCATCTGGCGCGGTGGAAATGTATTTCCCGTGACATTACAGAGCGCTTTTTGATGGCTGACGCTTCGTGCATTTGTTTGTTTGTTTTAACATTCAACCCATGTCTTGTATAAGTAACCGCAAGAAAATGAAGTATAGTTCTGCCGAAAGTAGGGAAAAGCCCACAATATAAGAGCTCCAGAAAAGCGACGCAATTCTGACACCGGGAGAGGGCGAGACCGAACGGGTGGCTGAAAGCAATTGAATGCAGGCTGGGCTGAATTGTCTTGGTTAGACAGCGTCGCCAATGCAAAGATGACGCGGACGTCCCTGCTTCAACATCTCCGCGGCATCCTCAGCCTCCTGTAGGCAGAAGCAATAGCGACTGCTTCTTTTGTGCTCGCTGCGTTGCTTGTTTATCCACCCCAGGCACTCCTTTATTTCGTGTGCGCGCTCTCGTTAAGTAGAAGTTGCGCCAGGCTCGAAGATGTTTTCGAGAAAGGCAAATAACGATCGCCTCGCGTTCGGCCGCCGCCGCCGCCGCCACCGTGGGCGAAGAGAGTGGTTGGAAGCGGGCAACACGCGTATGACAGGCAGCGCAATAAAGGCGAGCCAACGAGCCTGACAAGGCGGCTTGCGTTGACAGCCGAACGCGTGCCGAGGGAGCGCCGCCTTGCGCGGCAAGAGGTGCACGGCGGCAGGCGCTTTGACTCCGCTCTCGGCGGTTACGTGTGCGTCTGTACCCACACGGCTCTGTACGGCGAGGCACTGCATGTGTGTGCACCACTCGGAGCAGACCTCTGAGGGCCCTCTTCTGACAGCCTGCACCTTCTCTGGGGACAACGGCCGCCATCTCGAAGGGACGGGTCCAACCACCCATTTTCGCTTCGTTGCGCCTCTCGAGGCCTTGACGCTCAACGTCGCTGTGGCAGCCCGATGTGTGCCGAGGTATACTACACGCGCACGGCTGAGTCCACCTCACTATTCACGTTGGACGGCGCTCGCTACCTCACGCAGCAGCCTCGTTAACCACCCAGAGGCTCATCGGGTAAGAACTGGGGCAACGACTTGATACTTTCACTAGAACGGCTGTCCAGTCTCGTGGGGCATCCACACTATACCTTGGTTCGAAAATCGATATTTGTTTTACGGAATGTCTGTTTTCTGAGGGCCAGGGAATAACGCATAACAGTCGTAACCCCGGGAAATAAAAAAACGTATCCACCCCGAAGGTACCGCGCTCCCTTAAAAAGGTGCGGATGTAGTCCAGTCTCCTGAATGCGTTTGCATAGCTCCCTCGCGTTTGCTTGTGCTAGAAGTATGTGTTCTAGCATATGACGTCCACTCGGGTTTCGCCCGAATTTCAGCCCGCGTTGTAAACATTGTGTTCACTAACCATGACCGGGAAAGAAACATGTTTTCCACCGAGAGAGATTAGAACAGGTTCGCTGTTCCCGCAGTTAAGTGCGATTAATCGTTGATTAACACTCCGTATACGCTGGCGTCACCCAAGATGGTGCTGAATAGTGTACCGGGTACACTTAAAGAACCATAGGCAGTGGTAATCTCGTCGGGCAATAAAAATATGTGTGCATCGCACACCTCCCTTCTTGCTTCGGAACTCTGTCATGTTCTTCCTGTCACATCAAGAGGTGGCCGTTGCAGTGCTGTCACACCGGTGTCCACTAGAGCAACAGGCTGAAATTAATTTTGATTTTTTGAACATCCCGCTAAATACGATTTTGGACATCCCGCTAACTAATGGGGCGTCACATGGCAGCGCCATGAACGCTGTCGTCTTGCGACGTCATTTGCAGCGGCGCAAGCAGATACACGGCCATTTTTTACCCTTCATTCTGTTTAACACATACTGAGGTGTTTACTAACTACAAAATAACGTGCATTCAACAGACGTCACACGGGACGTCATTCTCGTTGTTTGTTCATTACACATCGAAGCCCGTAGTGATCTTTTGAAGGCCCTTGCAACTTCCTATGTTTCCTCGGCTATTTGCCTACCACCTGGAATGCATTGGAAATTCTCATTGCTTTGGTGCAAAGCACTGGCCTTGCGTCTCAGCTTGGCTATACCATGCAATTTCTACAGTTATTTTCATTTTTTCATTCCGTCTTTTTCACCAGTCCCCCTTTCCCCATTCTTATCCCATCCTGTCCAGCCTGCATCTTCTCCAGAATGAATTCGCGCTTGGCAGACGCTCCAGTTTCCGTTTTTTTAAGAAAGCAGAGCTGTTTAATCTTTTATTTCCGCCGTATAGCGTTGCCGGGAAGGAATACCAAGCAAAAAGACAGAGCATCCGTGGACGTACGCGCCATGAAAGCGCCTGGCGTCAGCCAGGCTTGCGCATGCGTTTGCGCCACGGGAGTAGCTCGCAAAAAACACCAACAAGAAATACCGCACACACGTGAACGTACGCCCCCAGAACACTGCCCAGCGTTCGTGGTGTGATATCTCGCGTGCTCTTCTACTCGGCACTTCACCTGCGTTCACCCCTCAAGTGGGAAGCACAGACGCCGAGTTCGCGCTACAGACGACGAATTCGCGAAGCCGGTTGCCGCCGGTTCCAGCGCGTGCTTCCGCAGTCCACTTTGTGAGAGATATAAAAGCCTGAGGACAAAACAATCCGGGCCTGCCAGTCATAGAGAAATTTCAGCGGCAAGTTGGGAAATCCAAGTGAGGTGCAACAGCCGGGTCTCCGACGAAGAGGGAAAGGCTGCCAGCACTGCTGTTTCTCCACCCTTGCACCACTATTGCAAGCTGCGCCAATTTTTTTTTTCAGTAACCTCCTGCACGCAGCACAAAAATGTGAATAATGGAGACCGAAAAAAGCCCAGACAGAATATGCGGACAATGCCAATCAGCGTGAAAATCGTTGGCAAAGCTGAAGAGGAATGAGCTGACACTCTTGTACCCAACTCAAGAACTCGGGGTGGTCTCTGCAGGGGTGGAGGCATACCACGAATGGAGCTCAGGTCTGCCTCATCAGGGTGCTGTGATATTCACTAACCTCCATTAAATTACCTCGCTTGGACCACCAGCTAAGTAATGGTGCAGTGTGAACTATCGACGACGTGTTGGTGTCCTTACAAAACCTGTGTTCGTTCTTACGTTCCCTGTAATCCTTTTCGCTTTAGAAGGTCAAATGCATTAAAGGTTTTTAGTATGAAACTACCGTATTTTGCGATTATAAGCAACCCCCCCCCCCCCCCGATTCTAAGCACCCTCCCCTACATTGGGGGAAAAAAAAAGTATGCATGCGAATATAAGCACCCCCTTTTCTAAGCAACCATCGCAAGGTGCGCTTCATGCGCGTGGAAGAGGGCCCAAGTTGACGTTGTGGCCAAGTCATTTATGAAGCTTTCAATTACAAACCACCTCAACGGAACAGAAGACGACCTGCTGGGGGATACTGAGAGTGGCGGCCGAACCGGCACAACGGACTCGAATGGTAGTGAAGGGGACTGCGTATCAGACGTAAGGGGTGGGTTCACTGTCTGTACCTATTTTTTGATATTTGCCATGTAAAACGTTATTCCTTGCGCCCGTCTCATCGAGCTATAGCCTTGGAAGAAGTGGCGGGAGGGGGGTAATTTAGGTTTTTCGAGTCTAAGCAATCCCCTAAATTTGGGGTTCGGAATCATGAAAAAAATGGGGGGCTTAGAATCGAATAAATACGGTGTATGCTTTTCTGGGTTCCAGGTTCTTTATTGGCCTCTCTTGGTATATTTGCTACCTTTCTATGGTAGACTTCCATCGAGCCTACGAGGCGACATGATATTTTAAGACCTATATAAAATTTGGCTCGGGTCGGCGCAACTGTCTTTGAAGCTGCTTGTGTCACTTTTTTTATGTCTCTCATTATATGCTATGTACCCATTCTCGCACGTTAATCGCGCTAATGCACTACTGCCCATAATTGGCTTTTTTTTTTTTTTTTGCCCCGACCGTGTTTGATGGGTTTCGTTTGAAACTGCGCGTTTCGGTTCCCATTTTGTTGGTTTGATTTCCCAAACTTTGTGTGGCGCTCTAAACTTTGCGAACATTTAATATCAGTGTTTTTCTCAGCCCCTGCATGCAGCAAAGCTTGTTACGGCTTGGCAGAGCATGATGTACTAACACGCGCCTGTCAAAAATCTTTTTTATGTTGCGTACAGAAACGTTGCTCGTTAAGGCCTGCCTGCTTCGGTATAACATATTGTTTTCAGTAAATTCGTTGTTAGTGAAGCCTCAGAAAAGCCACGAAAACATTGATTTGTAAATTGGAAGGATGCTAAATCATTTCTGGATGTTAAAAAAATTGCGAGAGTTGGGCGCACATGGTGTGCATTATCTTGTATCAAAGGCGATTATGCTTTCAACATATCTCCTTTTTCATTTTGATCTTTATAGCATGAGAAAAAATTATGACATTGGACAGAAGTTCACGCAGAACCCATAATTTCAGTAATGACTTCAAACACCTCTAGTATGAAAACGATGTTAGTAGGCTACCGACCTGCTCTGTAAAGGTGGCATTATTATAAAATACGCTGCACAAAGTGCGAGATGGTCACTGAAGATGCGGCCGAACTGTCGTTTGTTATCTGCCTATTGGGTTATCTCTTTTGTAATCGATTAGGTTATCTGCAGCAAACATACGGTTCAGGATCCCTTTAAAGTACCAGTTTCAAAGGGATGTACTACGTGTGTGCGTGTACGGGCGTGCGTGTATGTGTGAACAGTTTCATGTGCACGTGTGTGTTACATTTACTGCAAGTGTTGTGACCTGGACATCCATTTGGCAACCAAAAATTTGTTATCCCACTTTAATTCGTCTCTGCCCTGTTATTCTTATAATTGACATTATTTACAGTTTATTCGAATTTACTTTTACGTCCGGACTCTGCTAGCATCATTCCCATGGTTCCCGCTTTTAACGTTTCTTGTTTGTCTTCTCCCTGCTGTATCCCTAACGTCCAACATTCACCCCTCATCCCTGCAGTCATCCCCCATCCGGCGTAGCAAGCCTTGTCACTAGCAGGGATGACCTCACCAGTTCCCATTAAAGAGCTCTCTCTCTCTCTCTCTCTCTCTCTCTCTCTCTCTCTCTCTCTCTCTCTCTCTCTCTCTCTCTCTCTCTCTCTCTCTCTCTCTCTCTCTCTCTCTCTGCGTTGACGCACGATGTTATCACCATGAGGAGCATATAAGGTAAACTGTGATGAGAAAACGGGTTATGTAAAGCGTGGGTACTCAAGACTTGTCTCTTCATGATGCATATCGATGACGTACCGCTCATCTGGGCATTCCTGATGAGTCCTTGCTTCTGATAATGTGCATCGCTAATAAAAGATGTTTTAGGCGTTCTATCAATCTCTCCGCTGCTGGTCTCGAAGCCACGTAAGTACGCGCGCTTGAGACCAGCACTGACGTAACATGAGACTAACCATGTTCCGATCGAACCAAGCCTGGGCATCAAAAGGAATACCTTTTGAGCAATTGATCTTGCAGTGGCCTTGAACAGCCTCGAAGTGTCCTGGCCCCATTCCTTTTAAAACGCGGCGTTACGAATGTGAGCCGACGGAGCCTATCAACGAAAATCGCGGTTAAAACATAAAACGTGCATGGAAATTACTTTCGATGACATTCTGTTTTGGGCCTCGAAACGCACCCGCCTCAGCGTCGATGTCCCCACTTATTTTGTAGTAAAAATTACTACCGCGTCAGTGCTATTGTTCATAGAGAGCGCTTTGGCTGCTGCAAAAAAAGGACGGGTTCTTCCCTGAATCAACCCTGCTGCAAAAGTAATCCGCTTCAACGGAGCAAAATTTTCAAGACAGCCAGTTCTGGCGCTCAAGTCTTGGGTACCTTTTGGAGAGGTTTGAAATCCGTGAAATCGCAAGGATAAAGCATAATGAAGAATGGAATGAAAAAAGCAAGCTGTGGTGTATTCCATTTGGTGCGAGAGATCTGTGGCTTATCATCGCTTGCTGTTACTCACTAGCTCAGGTGTTCGTGCAGGCCAGTGGCGGTTCTCAAGAATTATCTTCGGCGAGAACTGGCTTGTATAGCCTTCTTTCACCATTCACCACGAATGAGGAAAATTTCTCACCTCCGCACTTCCACCTCACCCGAATTCAGACCGACAACCTTCCGCCGGCTGCAAACTGATTCCTAACCTCGTGGCGCCCAGCTAAACGACATATAGCCCACTTTTTACCCCTCCACCCAGCCTCTTCACTCTTCACCACATAGTATGGGGGTATGGGAGGAACACACGTCATCGCTAATCCCTAATCCCCACCCAACCTACCAGCAGTGAGTGGGTAGGATAGCCGACCAGCCGACCTTAGAGTCCCACTTCAAGTCTCAGCGTCAGCTGGCGACGACAACTGGGACGACTAGCCTCCCAGGACTACGTCGACCAAGAGGCCTCTCACTGTGCGTGGGCCCCAATATCAATGATCGCTGGCTCCAAATAAAAGTTTATTCAACCAATAAATCAGAAACAAATGAATCGGAGATTTTTTAAAAGCAAAATTGGGGAAAACCTGAAAGGACCCTGCAACACTTGCGCAGTGGTTCCAGACGCGAAGGAAAGAGGAAACTCTTTCTTTCGCGTCTGGAACCACTGCAAAAGCTATAGTTATCGTAGCACGGAGCCGCACCGCGTGATTTGCTCGTCGCAACAGATACGCCTTCCATTTCTGCTTTGTTTTTGCGGCTTTTTTTCAAAAGTTGCTATGGAAAAGCGTTCATTGCTGCAACTGAAGAAAAACTTGCCAACCACCGCTACATGGCCTTAGTGCCGTAATTCGAGCCGTCGAAGAACGTCGAGTCCGGATTTTGGATTGGAAAACCACAACGTTTATTGAGCATAAAAGTGGGCGGCTTTCTTAGTCCAGATAGCCGAGAGCTAGCGCAGCTGCTTGGGCGCGAGCGATGAGGCGTTCTTGGTCCTCGTACCGTGAGCTGGCGAGCTCGCGCTCCCACTGCTCAGGGGATGGGGAAGGGAGGGGGTTTGGCGCGTAGGGGAAATCCCAGACCAGGTGGTAGGTAGTATTCGGGACATAGCAAGAGGGGCAGTTGTAGGGGTAAGTGGAGGGAGAGATGTAGTGGAATGTCGAGGTGTTGTAGAATGTGTTGGTCTGCAGTCGACGCCAAATGCGAGCCGCCTCTGTGCTGAAGGATGGGTGAGGAGGAGGGTATTGAAGTCGAGGTTGGCGATAATGATATAAGATTTCAGTGTATCGGGGAGGGACCGGGGGATCGTCGATGAGGGACCGTCGACGAAAACACCCGGAATGTAAGAGCGCGGGAAGCGGCCTGTGCCGCCTCGTTTCCCTCGAGGTAAGAATGGCCTGGTGTCCACACAATCTGGATGTGGGGGGATCCTTGATTGAGGATAGTATTTTCAGCGCTGAGGGAGAGATGCGGCCTGTACAGTAGTTGCGGCAAGCCTGTTGTGAATCTGTGGGGATTGCCACGTAGTTAGAGGAAGACGTGGTCGCTGCTAGAGCGATGTCTGTCTCTTCAGCCGTCGTGGTGCTTCCTTGGAGAAGGCTGAGGGAGGTAATATTGACCGATTTGGAGTCGACGACAACCAGTGCGTGAGCAGGGCGGAATGTATACGGAGCGACGTCCGTGTATCAGGTGTCCAGTTTGTTGTGGTATTCGTCTCGGAGGCGAGTGACGCGGGCCTGTCTTCTGCCTTGATTGAAGGAAGGGTGCATGTGTTTGGGGATGGGAAATACGAAGATATGAGCGCGCAGTGACGGAGGGATACGCTGGGGGGTGTCTAAAGGCCGGGAAAGAGAAAAATCTTTTGAGTGAGTTTACAAGTTATCTGATGGGCATAAAGCAGTAATTTTTGGCTGAGGCACTTTGTCCGAGGACAAGAAGAGAATGGAGTGGGTCAGGGAACAAACGCGTGTTAAGGACATATTAGTAGAAATTAAGAAGAAATGGACGGGGGCAGGACATGTAATGCGAAGGCAAGATAACCGTTGGTCATTAAGGGTAACAGAGTGGATCCCTAGAGAAGGCAAGCGTAGCAGGGGGCGGCAGAAAATTAGATGGGCAGATGAGATCAAGAAGTTTGCAGGGATAAATTGGTCGCAGTTACCGCAGGACCGGGGTAGTTGGAGATTATTGGAACAGGCCTTTGCCCTGCAGTGGGCGTAGATAGGCTGGTGATGATGATGGTGATGATGATGATGATGACTTTGCGACCCCCTAATCTAAGTACTGGGTGGGTTGGGTAAATACGTTCTGCAAGCATTTAAGATTTCAAAAAAGTTGAAAAAGTGTTGTAGGGTCCCTTTAAGGAGGAAATCTGCAGGGACGCCACAGTGATAACGAAATCAGTAGCTTGAAGACCTAATAACGTCCATACGCAAAAAGCTTGTGACTTCATATCTAATCGGTGTTGATGGCGGATAGGTTACAGCACCATAAACTGAGGGTCTGTTTAAAACGTCCAACGAATAGATGTACTCCACTCACACAACTTCCTGTGACAGCTGAAGCGCAGTCAGTTGTTCATTATAACAAAAGGGGGGAAAAAAACTCGAGTTTCCGAGTACTTCCTCGTCGTACAGGAGTGGTTTCACCACAAATAGTATAACTAAACAGTACTTCTTCAGGATGATGCCTCAGATGCATTGCTACATGATTGATGCTGACTGAAGTTGTGCTCCCCAACGATGAAACACCAGGCGCAGGGGTCAGTTGTTCCAACCCTCGTGGTTAGATGCTGCGACATCCGGGTTCTGGTACCGGCATTCCATGCTGTAAACTTTTGGAATTACGAAAATATCAATGCCCACCCCATCCCCGACGTCTTTGCGGTTCAAAGGCCATTTATCTGACCTCTACATTTAGGTACAAAACGACAGCCACGTAGGTGGTGCGCACAGATGTTTTGTACGCGAATAAATTTGATGTACAACCGCAACTGCTCCGTTTTTATCCTAACAAGAGGTGACATCTTGCCATGGAGATTGGAGCAGTTTTCACAGAAGAGTAGGGAGAGATTAAATAATGTCTTTTTCGCGAAGACACCAACCGGAACCGAGTACTCACCAGCAAATTGTTTGTCCCCGGGTACACAGCAGATTTTGAAAAGCCCAGTGTAAAAAAAAAAAAAAAAACAAGAAAAGAAAAATGAGCCGTCTTGTTTGCTTTTGGGTATTGCGCAGAGCAAGAAAGGTACTTTAAGTTCTGGTTGTTCTTCGCTATTGTTGTAAGTTTGTGTTGTAATGCCACGGTTGTAATGCATAATTCAGCTGCTTGATGCGCTACGTCAGATTTTTTTTTTTGTCCTCTTGGACACAAAATTTTCTGTTCACCCGGCTCTCGTTATTAGCCAGCAGCCAATCAGAGCTCTCCGTTTTCTTGCGAACGTGCATGCCGGTCAACAGAAAAATACGAAGATGGAAGTGTGGCGAGTGTTCCACACCATCGTCATTTCAATACCAGAGCAAATCAACTTTGCGCTGATTAGCGGATGCCTCCTAACGAGCCAAGAAAGAAACCAGACGAATCCTCTGTTTCTTTAGTGCATAAAGAAAATCTATAAAAGAAACCACAGAAACGTGCATTTTACGCATATGCATTGAAATCTCGAAGAGCCGGGGCAAATAAGAAAAGCTAAAGCAAAACGAAGCGAACAGGCGAGTAGATTGAAAGAAATTTCCCGCTGCGACACCCAACTGAGAAAACGAGTGAGGCAAAAGATGAGGCAGCAAATCACATTAGATGGCCACACTTAGAAACTTCATTTACAATTCAGCAGGTGAACGCAAGCCCGAGATAGGTGCTAACTTCATTAGCACGGCAAATATTGAACTGCCAGCCTAGTTTCCCAATGCACGAACAAAGCAAAACGTATGGCGATACACCATTCACCACCGGACACGATCCTCTGTCACCCCCCCCCCAGCGCTATATTTTTTTATTCAGTCCCTTGAGGTAAGCTCACATAGTGTGTAAGACAGGAGCTTGGTAAAAGCCAAGACAAAACGACAAGCGCGTTCCACAGCAATAATACAGGACCTCGATCGCACAACGCCGAAAAGAATCATGAGAGCGAGCGAGCGAGAGAGAGAGAGAGAGAGAGAGAGAGAGAGAGAGAGAGAGAGAGAGAGAGAGAGAGAGAGAGAGAGAGAGAGAGAGAGAGAGAACTTTATTACGCAATAATGCGAGAGTGGTTCCTCAGCCAAGGGGCCCATGTGCTGTCCAGACTGCCGTGACCCTGGTCACAACCAGGTGAGAGAGGTCTCAAGCCTGACGATGAGCAAAATTGTTTCCCGTAAAGGCCGAGTGGGCGGGAGTCCACACAATGTCCACCCGATTGGCAGGCGGATGTTGTTTCAGAAGTCGCCATGTGGCGGGGCCCACCCGCACCGACAGCAGCCTGCGGCAGGCGGCTTGGGAATCGGTCAGTATAATCCTGGAGGTGGTCTGAGTAAAGGCGAGCGCAATAGCTAGTTCTTCAGCGCCCCGGGGGGAGGTTGTCTAGACTGAGGCTCTGGTGATGAGGACATTCTTAGAGGTTACCACTGTTACCATAGTTTGGTTATCTGGGTACGTGGCCGCGTCTGTGTAGATTACGTCGGATCGGCTGCTGTAAAGTTTTTCTTGGGCTTTGCTTCGGGCTTCTCTACGACCAGGGTGGAGGTTCGGGTTAGGGGCTCATCACGTGATGGTATTACAAAGAGCCACGGATACAGCAGAAGTATCAAGATTCTTTATACTTCTGCTATATCCGCGGCTCTTTGCAATACCATCACATGATGAGCCCCTAACCGACCTAACCGGTGTACCTCCAGTGCTTACGCTGGGAAAACACATATCTTGCTCATTCTTGTCTTGCTGCCGATGTCTTGTTCCCGAAAGCTCATTCAAGTGTTTCTCCAGTGTATTCATGCAAAGATGGCTCCACTTAGTTCATCCGTGTCGGCGGCAGAAAACACATAGGAAACATAGCCGCTACCTCACTGCGTGACGAGTTATAGAAAAAGAAGAGACATTATTTTTTCTGGTAAAATAAAGAAGAGATGAAAAATGGCGAGAAAGGAATGTTGACGTCAAAAAAGCAAAAAAAAAAGTAACTGAGGGTGACGAATGGGCCAACCTCACAGGCCAAAAAAATGTTACAGATAAAGGGGCAACGGAAGTGGACAGGTTTATAATGTACACGTGCCGCCATAAGTAATTGGAACAAGGAATTGTGAATTGTGAAAGTTCAACTGTGAACTTGTCTTACTGGCTTTATGACAGCCATTACTGATTTACAGAAAGCTTTGTCTATTAGGCAGGACTCCTTTAAACACCCGCGAATGCAGCCAGTAAGTTTCCGGAAGAGGAAATTCCTGTAAATTTACGAAACCGTGTTACAATTAGTTTTGACGGCATCTGCACCCATTGCACGCACATGCAACGGTCTTCAAGCGCAGGTCACCTAAGACGAAGAATGACGCTTTAGAATCGCGCTGCTTGGCAGGCTGGGCTCGGCAGCCTGTTGGTCGGTCGCCTGATGGTCGGCCCCCATTACGAGAACGCTTCTTCACGTGTGAAGGCGTGCACTGGACCTCCTTACCATCACCGCTCGACAACAGGAGCGCACGGGGCAGAGTTCCACGCATCGCCGGCCTTCAGAGCAGTCCGACGCTCTAGCGTCGCACATCTGCGCATTTCTTGCGATTGCAGTTCAACAAAAGAGAAGGATCCCACTGCCATGAAACGATGCGATCCAGCACTCGAACCATACTTATGCTCTTTAGTGCTTAATTTTCGGTATTAAGCATACAGAACTTAAGCGCTATTATGTCAGGGAGCGCATTTTCGTGAGCCAGTAGCGATAGACAAGGCAGAGCACCAGCGCGTGATTCACACGCTAGCGCTACAGCCGGGGGGCAACACTAACGCCGGGAAATTCAGCACAAACACGTAACCCAGTGCGCCCCCAACGGGAGCCCGGAAAAAAGGAGAGAGGAAGGATGCCGGAATGATGTACGACGCCCGTCCTTGCGTGGCCCGCGAAGAGAGAAAATAGGGGCCGGCGCCACTTGGCGACGCGCGGCAGCAATCAAGACTTCTCCTTCGTGGAGGGTCCCGGCGCGGATACGGCCTTGATGGATCACTAATTGTTATCGTTTCGAAGTCACCTGTCCTCGGCGCTGTCCGCGGAGATGCACGCAGCCGGCGGCGGCTGGGCGCCCCGCGGAGAGCCGCTCGGAGAAGGCACTCCATTTCGCCTTAGCGGCACGCCGACGGCCCGCATGCCCGCGAGACTTGTGCATGGCCCTCGCACAGCGGGCACAGCCTGTCCCGCTGCTGCTTCGGCGCGCCACGCTGTCTACGCACCCGATCGGATGAGCAGAGCCATCTTATTCGAATATACTGTATATCAATCCAATGGCCAAATGCCGCCCCTTTGGAGATGAGAGCACGCGCAGTGGCCTTCTGAGCTGCGGTGTTATGACCAAGCGAACGGCTTTTAGGAAATCCGTGTGGTGCGCAGGCATTGCCGAGTCTCAGCCACGTTAGAGGCCTTTTGTCGGTGATGAAGTCATAAAACCTGTGGCTACAAGATCATGGCAAAGCCCGATATTTTCCGCTTGCTTCGTCAAGAAGTCTCGCGTTTAGAGTGGCATCTCAAATGTACTCCATTGAATGGCTACGTGTTCAAGACGGCCTGCTCCTGGGTAGGGGTTAGGGGCTCAACATTTAATTAACCTAGCATAATTCAAGAGTCCATGTGATTGCCTACGGGTGGCAAATGCACATTAGAGGTGCGGCTTCAGAAGTTCACCGACTGCCCAGTCACCACTGACCGTACACTGAAGGGTTTCCCGCATAAGTTAATCATTCCTAATAAGACCGACTTAAAAGACGCCTTCACACTTCGCCTCAATTATCAACGGCGCTGTATACGCATCCTCGGGGTCACGCATGCGATCCTAAAAGCAAGGCTCCATTCACCCCGATGCGATAATGACCTCCACTTTGTAGGGCAGGATACACTGTCTTATCTATGCACCAATACATAAAAATATAAATGGGTAAATACATAAATACAAAGTCTATTGCTCAAGGTGTTGTCAGTTTCCTATTCTGCTGTTTTCTGTTCTATACCCAAGTTGTACAGCCCTCAGGCCATATTGCTACTCACACGGGTTAAGGAAAATCCCTCGAAAACTATGCCGTCACGGAGCGATCTTCTCGTGATATCTATGACAAGATGTTTGCAAAGATAATCCCACATTGGCTACAGCTTGTTAGTTAAAGTTTAACAGGGTATATTATTAAACATGCGGCATTCAAAAATCGGTACTAACACATGGCATACAAGCGTTTATATTGCTCGCTGGACATGGCATATCGTGTTAGAGAAGACAGGGTGAGTGGAGCACTTGCAGCTCTACCTCCCAAAACGTTTAGCAAGTCTCAGCCAAATTTTCTATTTACACAGTGAGAGCATGCGAGCATTAATGAGTTTTTTTTTCGGTGATACTACTGTCAAACAGGAATCAGACCACGCACAAAAAAACTTAGTGCCATCTCACTCTGTGAAGGTGGATGACCAGTAGAGCTATTTGTGGGTTATTGGTTGGCCATAAACTCCCGCTCAAACTGCGTCGTCGCTCCAGTGAAGCGTTTAGATGGTGTAGCCACGCGAGGACGTACATGGGCGACAAAAAAATTGTATACCGCATTTCACTCAAGTAAATTCAGCCTTATCAACAGATGAAAAATACAATGTGCACAAATACAAACATATAAACATAAATACATTGACCGCCTTCCTTTCCTCATACAGGCGCTCATGCATAGGAAGAGTAGTGAAGGGACCATTTCTTCCTAGTTTGAAGTTGGGGCCATTTGTTCCGGGACCATTAGTTCCGGGACCATTTGTTCCGGGACCATTTATTCCGCGACCGAGCCACGCCGACGTCTTGCGTTTTCCGCCTCGCGGTATTGGGGCTCCCGAGTCCCGACGGGCATCGCGCTTACGCTTGGCGTCGCGGCCCGATCGTCGTTGGTGGTCTCCTTCCACCGCGTTCGCGCCAATGTACGCCTATTTATGTAGAGCGAAATTTTACATGGCTAGGTGAAAGGAACATCCGGCGGTCTTGTGTACGCAGAAAACTCCCCCTGCGCAACCCCATGCGCGAAGAAAAACTAGGTTGGAGAGGGGTTAGAAGTCAGAGCATCAAGATTGGCTGGGTTTATAGGGGACGTAGCTACACCTTCGCATCTACCGACACTGGTAAGTGTTAACGGCGCATCGGAGACAGCGAAGAGTCTCTCTCGTACCAGAGCGTGCCCGCAGTGAGCACAGCTCAAGCGACAACGGCGGCCAGGAGCGGTGGTGCGGGTGGAGTAGCATCAACGTGGCAATGGCAAACACGGGCCACACGTTGCTTTTCAATGGGTGGGTCATGCATGCGTCGTAGTACACCCTCGGAGCAGGCAGCTTACGGTCAGCGAAGCGGTGGGAGCAGGAACGGGTACGAAAGAAAATACCACGAACATCCAACGTCAATTGAGAACCACCATTTTAATGGACCATAAGCAGTGACACATGGCTACATACCGGCCACACGTTACGGTTTCTGTGGTAAACCATCTGTACGGTATGCATGGGCGCACTTTTTCTTCTGTGAGTAGGCTTCACTGCGGCACAGACAATGTGGAAAAGCCAGCTTACAAAAACAAAGGTTACACCGATGTTTTAAAATCGGCTTCACGTCTAACACAACTGCATTGCTGTGAATACTTCTTTGCAGGGGCAATACGCACCATTTTTTATAAAAATATGAATCGCCGGAGGCGAACAGGTGGCCGAAGAGACAAAGCGTGCCCAAGTGATAAGGAGGCGAACGGCTTTTCTCGGTCTACGCGCGCACGGGGGAATTAGCCTATAAAACGTGTGAGTTGGCTGATAACAGGTCCGCTGTATCAAGAAACGATACACAAGCAAGGCGGGAATGACATGCATTGGCATAACTAATTTATGGCGCACAGTACAAACGTGGAAGCAAGAAGATGACTCGAGGGATGGAGAGCACACAGGTAATTGCGGAAAAAAAAACGCATGGAAACAAGTGTGCCTGTTAAAGATAAACAAAGGGAACCTGCGAAGGGGCTAAAATTAGCACGCAATACACGCTTATAGTCTTACATTTACCTGATAACAAGCAAGGCCCAGTTCAGGGCTATGTAATGTTAATAGTGCCCTAAATGTAGGAATATATGAAACCAGACAGCCCGCACGCACGCACGCACGCACGCACGCACGCGTACACACACACACACACACACACACACACACACACACACACACACACACACACACACGCGCGCGCGCGCACAGACACACACACACAACGCGCGTGCCGACGCTCCTGTGACGTGTTCTGGTGTTGGAAGTACACTTCCTTGACAGAAATTTCGCGAACCAGGAGCTCATCGTGCCCATTCAAACAGTGCAGGTCTTCAAAAGTGGCGTAGAGCCACAATCGCGGCTATACATCGCGGCTTTGTGCGGCAAATAGCATAGTGGACTTTGCGACAAGTAGCATAGCGTCAAGTAGCATAGTGACAGCCCCTGACGGCATGCCGTAGGCGTTCGAGAGACCTGCGGAGCGTCGTCGGAGCTGCTATTGCCATCGTAGCCCTGACAGTGCATGTACGTGAGTACGTGTCAAAATTGCAGGAAAGGACGACTTCTCGGTGGCAACATTGTACACATGTTTCAGAGGTTCTGAGTTTGTATTATGCCGTTGGGATCTTGTTTTTCTTCTTTTCGCTGATTTTCGACTGCCGTCTCTCACTTGCAAACTTTCGGTCGCGGAATAAATGGTCCCGGAACAAATGGTCCCGGAACTAATGGTCCTGGAATAAATGGTCCCAGAACTAATGGTCCCGGAACAAATGGTCCCAACTTCAAACTAGGAAGAAATGGTCCCACCACTACTGCTCCTATGCATAAGTGCCTGTATGAGGGAAGGAAGGGGGTCAGAGTATTTATGTTTATATGTCTGTATTTGTGCACAATGTATTTTGCATCTGTTGATATATAATATATTTGCTAAGGCTGAATTTACTTGAGTGAAATGCGGTATACAATTTTTTTGTCGCACATGTACGTCCTCGCGTGCTTCCTTTGCTCGCCTTAACCAGCCAGCAAATCAATATCATCGTGTACTGGGCAGCCCTGGGCCGGTGTTTGAAGCGAATACAATAACGGGCTGCCATAATTTTCTCATGTAGTGGCTCTAAGTGCACTCGCTTCGGTAACATATTTCTTTGCTTGAGATGGCCCTCATTGCCCTCTTTAGAAGAAATTGGCCATGGTGCTGACGGTCGTCACAGCCTGGTTTGACCAGTGGCTCAGCCGATGCTCGCGATCAGACGTCCGCATGTCTCGAGACTGTGCCTGTCACCAAACTCACTCACTAGCGGCGTCCCGCGACAGGTGCGGCTTCCTGGAACGCGGCCGGACTTGCAAACTATTTTTTAAACGGGAAGGGAGCGTTAATCCTGGCCGTGCGTGAAATAGCTGCGGTGACTGAGAAAACTTCCAAGGGGGAGGGAGGGGGCAGAGAACTCACTACGCACGCACCCGTGAGGTGTTTGCCTCTTTCTGAGGCATGCCTCTACATGTTCTATAAATCATGGATGCAGCCGCATGTTTCCCCCATGGCTTCTTTTTGCCCCCTGTGTTTGCGAGTAGCGCAGTCATTGGTTATAGAGTGACAAGGCAGACAATGGAAATAACGACATTTTGATGAAAAAGTCGAAAACAGAAAAAATGAAATCATTACAAAAATCCAATAACAGAAGAGAGAGAAGTAATAAATAAGAATATTCGTCTTCAACGTATAAAAAACGCGAAGACAAAAATAAAAAAGTCCGGAGAAAAACGACGGAAATACGAATAAAAAACTTCCCCAAACGGGCCAATCGTGTAATGCCCTGCACTAGCACAGAAATGCTTGGTTGGCAGAAATACTGCGTTTAATCGTTATAATAGCGTAAACTGAGATAACCGGTTTAACGGAAGCTGAAAAACAAAGAAAACAAAAATAAAAAAACTAAAAAAATTATAAACTGCACTCCAGCAAGATACAACATTTTTGAACAGAAAACCTACGTGAGTTTTATAGAATCATTTTGCCTGAAAAGGGGCCTGGGACCATTGGTTCCGGGACCATAAGTTCCGGGACCATAAGTTCCGGGACCATTTGTTCCTACTTTCAAGTTGGGACCATTTGTTCCGGGACCATGAGTTCCGGGACCATGAGTTCCGGGACCATAAGTTCCGGGGCCATTTGTTCCGGGACCATTTGTTCCGGGACCATTTGTTCCTACACCCGCAAACTTTATTCCCTGCAGGACAAAGACGGACCAGTACCGGCATCTGTTCCTTCGCGTTCTTTTCTGTGTACTTAATTTTTTTGTTGATTAAACGAATTCCTTTTTATAAACTACGATGGGCGAAATAAAGGACTTCGCATCCTGTCTATGCTCATTCTTTCGAAGAAGGGAATAACCCCGCGAATGAAGCATTTTTTTTTCGGAGCTAACCCTACAACGGCATTAACAATGAAGCCTTCTTTCAATGGAACCACCTGACACACGAGGCTAGTCGCAGCCGACACCATTTTTGGAAGAGAAATTGCATTATTAGCGCTCTACCCCCTCTCTCACTCTTTGTTTCTGCTACTCAATTCAGAAGCAGCTGGTCTGTCCCAACGCTATATGGTAACGCCTTTTATTCGCGACGCATAATGGCGCAATCATCAACACTTGATTTAATAATCACCACGCGTCCCTTTCCTCAATGGTGGCGCCATAGATGAAGAAGGCATGGTCGCAATGCTAGAGTTGGAATCACGCGCACGTGCGAGTCATAAGGGTCTGGCGTGTTCGCCCCGGGCTCAGGAGACGGTAATTTCACGGTGGCCTCGGTACGCAGCAACGGCCAAGACCGGCGTGAGCTTCGGCTGCGACGGCGGCAGCGGCAGCGGCTGCGGGGAGTGATGAACGAGCCCTAGCACGCCCTTCTCGCTTTCATCGCGTCCAGACCCCACAGGGAGATCGCACGCTCACGAGGTGCCTCCTCTAGGCGCCTGCCTGCCCGCCGACGGGGTTGTCCGTCAGCGGACGAGAGCTGACCCCGCACCGATACAACAAACACTCGGTCAGCGGCAGCTGCAGCCTTGTTGCGCGGATGCTACTCCCATGGAGGGCGCCCTACTTTCCACAGCTTTGCTCCGGAGGACGGGGAAGATGCGCACCCACTCGGGGAACGAGGGACGAGATCAGACAGACAGACAGACAGACAGACAGACAGACAGACAGATAGTTAGATAGATAGATAGATAGATAGATAGATAGATAGATAGAGATAGAGAGAGAGAGAGAGAGAGAGAGAGAGAGAGAGAGAGAGAGAGAGAGAGAGAGAGAGAGAGAAGAATATTTGTTTGATAAGACTCCTGAAAGCTGAATCTTCTGAGGGCGGTAAGGATGCTTGGCAGTTGGAGCGTATCGATAGCCTATAAGTACGAAACACGTGCTTTGGATAGCGATGAGGGGGAGGTTGAATGGTGGATGGTGCTTGCTATCTTGCTCCTCTGTGTTTTATATGAAGGCGCTTTTCCTGCTTGTCCAAGAAAGTGATGCCTTTATTGCAAAAATGCGTCGCCGGGGACTGAACCTATGGCCACTACAACCAAGGGTGAAATGAAAAAGACAAGGAAACATCTCCACTAACGTGAAACCTGGGGAGGGGCGAAGCATGCAGTGTATAACTGTATTCTTGGCACCTTGGCGTTTTTGCCAACGGAGATGAAACCGTTAGCGGTCGCGGAATAAATGGTCCCGGAACTAATGGTCCCGGAACAAATGGTCCCAACTTCAAACTAGGAAGAAATGACCCCGCTACTACTGCTCCTATGCATGAGCGCCTGTAGGAGGGTAGGAAGGGGGTCAATATATTTATGTTGATATGTTTGTATTTGTGCAAAATTTACTTTGCATCTGTTGATATATAATATATTTGGTAAGGCTGAATTTACTTGAGTGAAATGCGGTATACAAATTTTTCGTCGCACGTGTACGTCCTCGCGTGCTTCCTTTGCTCGCTTTTTTTGTTATTCCGAATACCAGGCAAACTAGTGGCAGACATTTCAATCAAAATCAGCGTGTACTGGGCAGCCCTCGGCCGGTGTTTGAAGCGAATACAATAACGGGCTGCCATAATTTTCTTATTTAGTGGCTTATTTATTTTGTGGCTTATCTTATTTAGTGCATTCGCTTCGGTAACATATTTCTTTGCTTGAGATGGCCCTCATCGCCCTCTTTAGAAGAAATTGGCCATGGTCCTGACTGTCGCGACAGCCTGGCTTGACCTCTGGCTCAGCCGATGCTCGCGATCAGACATCCGCATGTCTCGAGACTGTGCCTGTCACCAACCTCGCTTACTAGTGGCGTCCCGTGACTGGTGCGGCTTTCTTAAACGGGAAGGGCGCGTGGGGCCTGGCCGTGCGTGGAAATAGTTGCGGTGACTGAGAAAACTTCCGAGGGTGAGGGAGGGGGCAGAGAACTCACTACGCACGCACCCGTGAAGTGCTTGCTCACAAGAAACTAATGGTGCTTCTTTCTGAGGCATGCCTCTGCGGATCCTGTAAATCATGGAGCTGCATGTTTCTCACGTGGCTTCTTTTTTTCTCTGTGTTTGCAAGTAGCCCATTCATTGGTTATATAGTGACAAGGCAGATAATTGAAATAACGATATTTTGATAAACCAAAAAGTTGAAAACAAAAAATTAAAGCATTACAAAAATTACAAAACAAAAAAAGCATTACAAAAACAGAAGAGAGAGAGAAGTAATAAATAAGAATATTCGTCTTCAAGGTATAAAAACGCGAAGACAAAAATAAAAAAAGGCCAGAGAAAAACCGCGGAAATACGAATAAACAAATTCCTCAAACGGGCCAATCGTGCAATGCCCTGCACTAGCACAAAAATGCATGGTTTGCAGAAATACCGCGTTTAATCGTTATAATAGCGTAAATTGAGATAACCGCTTTAACGGAATCTGAAAAATAAAGAAAACAAAAATTAGAAAACTAAAGAAACTATAAACTGCACTCCAGCAAGATACAACAAATTTGAACAGAGAACCCACGTGGAGTTTTATAGAACCATTTAGCCCATAGAGGTGGATGGGACAATTTGTTCCGCGACCACAAGTTCCGGGACCATTTGTTCGTACTTTCGAGTTGGGACCATTTGTTCCGGGACCATTTGTTCCGGGACCATTTGTTCCTACACCCGGGGTAGAGGTATACACTGCAGCTTTGCCGTTAAAGTATCTTGTCTTTCAAGCACGAAGCTCTCTATCGGGGGGCGTAAACCAGTTTCCCTCTGTTTTAGCACCGTGACTACATGAAACGACTATTACGATGACGACGACAGGAGATGCCAACAGCCCCAGCCACTAAGGCGCTTCGCCCTTAAAAAAGCGAATAAGGAATCACGCCAGTACTCATCACCCAAACCAAAGAAGTTCCGAACACAGCCATCAGAAAGAGAATGTTAGGCCGCCGTAGATCGCTATATGTCACAGGGGCCCCCATCGCGTGTGAATCATGCTTAGGGATCCGGGTTTTCAGAGTTTATTTTTTGTGAAATTCGGCGGGTGTTTTCCGGATTTCCTTTTTTAGCCAAATTTCCGTGTTTTCCGGTGTTTATATGTCGTAAATATCCGATTCTCCATAATGCGAATTTTCTTCCGCTCTATTTTAAGGTGAAATCAAAGGTGAATCAAAGGTGAATTCAAAGGTGAAATCAAAGGTGAAATGAAATCTGAACACGAACACCTCAGAACGCTCGGAGCAAATTTTTTATTGTCTCCAAGCTAAGAATGGCCGATACGCATATATGTACAGAAGCACGAATAGTTAAAGACAAAACATGTACGTTTCCCATTTTACAACCTTAAATCTTGTTGTAATACACGCTAGCATACTTTACGAGATTTTTGTTGCTGATGAAAGCGCCCTCCTTAAGATTTATGATTCCCATATAGAAAATTCCCTTAAACGTCTGCGCTAGAAATAGGTAGAGTGAGAAGCGTCGGCGCGCCGCGAGCAAGTCGCTGCACAGTGCAAACTCTCTAAAACGAGAGGCGTTCAACAATGTTACTTGAACAATGTTAGCTACGGAAGTTTGCAAAATCTTTCATGAGCTGGCTTATGTCGTTAGTTTCAAGACACACAAAGTTTCAAGACACACAAAAAAGATTGTAACAGTGCACCGGACCTAAGAAATGCAGAAATAGTAAAAAATCAGGCATGTCACGATACGTGATGTCGCAGAAACTTTTTATGTTCAACCAAATCAGGCTAGATAACCCTTGTTTAGATAAATGTACTGGTCTGGAAAGAGGACAAAGGAGCCTCCTTGAGGGATGGGTGCCATTAGTAGTTTTCACCTGAAAGCGCAAACGGCCAGTAATTCCTCAAGTCCGAACTTCGGACTTCCGGATATCCTCAAGTCCGAAGTTCAACCTTCATTTTTTTGCCGCCGTGTGCTCGTAAATACATGTTTGCCGGATAAATTCGAATTGTCAAAAATTTCACCAGCCAGTGTTTTTGGGTTTTCTAGGATTAATCCGAAAGCTCAAAACCCCATACTGTGACTTAATAAAAATCATTTTCGACATGCAATCAAATTATGACAATGCACACCTCCATACGAACCGAGCAACAGCGTCGATGGTAACAGCCCTGAAGTTTCAGTGTCTTCCACCTCCACCGTACTCACCAGGTCTTTCTCCGGGCAACGCCCGTGCTTGGAGCCCTCAAAGAAGCACTGGATGGTAAAGGGGGCTGCAGCGATGAAGAAATAGGCCACGCATTACATGAGTGACTGCGCACAAACCCAAAGCAATGCTTTGCTGCGGGGATGCAGGTACTTTGTAAGCGAGAGTAAACTTGCGATGAGCCTTGATAGATTATGTGCGGCATGTTTTATAGCTTTTCACTCGACTCACCCTTGTAAAACCTCAACTCAAGAGTTTTAACTCTACAATATAACTGGATGCCCTTTTCGCTGAATAGGAGCACTGCACCCGGTTTAAACCTTCCCCCCCTTTTTTTTTTTACCCCGCGGCGTCCGCTCATCCTCGAGAGAGGCAGATTGAATTGAAGGAGTCATAGCGGAAGGATTAGGCGGGCCAGCCCGCAGCGGGATTGGCGGGGAAGGCTCATTAATCAGCCAGTTCGTCCCAATAACAAAGTGGCAGCACCATGAGCAGGCAACCACAACCCCGTCGTCACGTCCTCTCGCGCACTTCCGGAGGTCGCGAGGTTGGAGGGACGGGAGTGCGATCGTTCCGCGCCCGGCACCCAGTCGCCTGATAAATGACGCGGCCCCCTCCACCTCGACGCTTGTCAGGTTCGACTGTCGAGCTCATGGCGGAGGCCGTTAATAAAGATGCTCGCAGGAACCGACAGCGGCGCTCGGATCGCGGCGATGAATAGGCGCACCGAAGTCCCCCCTCTCAACTTGAGCCCACGAAGTGAAGAGACACATTGCCGGCCGCTATCGCATCGGCTCACTTGGAGGCCCGCGGCGTGATTGTGTACAGCAGGCGCCCGTGACGTATACCACGCGCTACAGCCGCTTCACATTTCACCTCGTGTGCCACTTCGAGACGTTGGTATGTGTAAGTCGAATAAGGGTGTTCCGTGGAGCTAACGCAGTTTCCCGAGGACTGAATCGGATGGAGATGCTTTTACTGCATCCCCTTGCGCAGTAGAGCTCTCTCGTGGAAACCGGCCGTCGTTGTTTGTTGTTAATGGTTTGAAGCCAGAGAACAAAGTGGCGAGGAGAAAGGAGCTTGTGTACGGGAAGGGAGGTGAAGTACATTCAGTTCGTCAACACAAATCCCTCGCACCGCCGGAATCCACTGCTGCGCGGACCACGCCGCATCAATTGGAGTAATCTCCCTTCAAGATTAGCTTCCGTGATTGCGTCAGATACACGCCACAGAAACAATATGAGGTAGCTATTCAGAGTTATTACCCGTTCACCCAAAGACCAATAGGAGGAGCACCGTACTCGTGAGAGAGGGGTATATTTAAAGTCTTGGTATTGGATGCAGGCCTACTGCGGAGAAGGCGCGCACGCAATTCCGTCGAGGGCCTTCTCATGCGGCCTATATCTTTATCTGATCCCTGTCAAGGGCCCACTCCATGTTTATACTCTTGGCTGTGGGATATCCCTTCTCGTTGGTGTTTTGCCACATTTCCTTCTGCCGGCCTCTGGTACTCGTCTTTCCCGACTTCCAATTTAAGTAGCCCTTGGTCTGAGGTGTCACCATTCCTCCTTATTACGCGACTCAACTTGGGCTGAAATCAAATGTCCTCCCGATTATTCGGCGAACGCTTTAATCACGGTAATTTTTTGTCAGTTGAACTCCAGTGGCCCCGTACGAACAATGCATTTTCTCTTGAAGTTCTGGTTGCTTTTGATACGGATGGTTCCCATGTTCCAATGACCCGCTACAAATTACAACAGGACAAACTGAGCTGATCCTGAGAGAGTGTAATGATGAAAACCCCAAGCTTGCAGTAGTAGCAAGCAAAGACGAGAAGGAGGCTGATTTTGCCTCCGCATAAGTATAGGTCACTGATATGAACAGACATTAAATATTGATACATAGAACTTCAATAAACAATGTAAACACACATTCGTAAACATCGCCTTTTCTACGTTTGATAAAGTAGCTCTGGCTGAGGTAACCAATGATCATGGTTATTTTGCAGTGGCGGGGAACGCCGGACTTTTCACCCCCCAAATACTGGCATTTCTGGAAATGTGCATACGAGCCGTCTCAACGTTAAGAAACTTTCGGGCAGGCACGGCGTGGCGTTTGTTTTTCCCGCTCTTGATTAGCTTTCCAACAAAATGCACAAAAATTTTCTATTCAATTCATAATATGTGTGGTGCACAGAAGACCCCTGTCCGACAGGAAAGGGACAAGCTAGATGGGACGTCAATGACCGCGCAAGGGAGCATTTTCATAATCTGAAGAAAGCTGATTGTGCGAATACGAGGGCAGTGCAGAGCCCGTGATTTGGAAGCGTATTTCTGCGGGACAAAAAAATTCGAAGTGATCAGTGCAAGGGATTTTCAGGCAATGCAAAGGGTATGATTAAAAATTCAGTGAATTCCGACTATGTGAAGGTGGCTGACCAGCGGAGCTGTTTGTGGATTAGTGGTTGGCCACGAACTCCCGCTGGGAATGCTGGGACCCCGCTTGGAGCGCGTTCAGCGGGGCTGTAGCCATGCAGACGTCTTGCGCTTTCCGCCTCGCGGTATGGGGGTCCTGACGGGCATCACGCTTGCGCTTGGCGTCCGCGGCCCAATCGCGGTCGGCTGTCTCCGGCCGCCGCCTTCACTATTTTGTCTGTGCGAGTAGGCTTCACTGTTCAATACACAATGTGGAAAAGTCAGCTTACAAAGACCAAGCTTGCACAGATCTCTCTAAAATCAGCTTCACTTCTAAGCAAAAATGCATTGCTGGGGAGACATTTTCCTAAAGGCAATATATGTCATCTTTTGTCTAAATATGAAGCGCCGGAGGGGAACAGGTGGTCAAAAAGAGGGGGTGTGTATACGGTGTGGGAGTAGCACACGAGCGGTCAGTCAGGGCACGCGCAAAAACATCCGCCTGAGAGATGAGAAAGCGAACCTTTTCTCATCCAATGGGCGCAAGAAAAAAAAGAAAAGGAGGAAGTTAGCCCATAACAGCTCCGCTGTAATAAATCTCGTAAAGACAGTTGCCGTCAGTAATCCTTAGTGTAGTTCGAAAAAAAACGAGTCTACGCTATGATTAATAGGAGATCATTTCCATGACGGCCACTTTCGCAGAGGCCTAGTTGAACCAAGCGACTGAGGACACCTAGAAAACCCAGCAGCATGTGGTGGGCCACGTCAGCAGAGCGGCTCACGCGGGCAAGACATTGACAACGCGCTAGTTTCCTCTGATTCATTCCATTTCCTGCGATTCAAATACAATACATACGCGCTTTATCTTTCCTTTCGTCATTCATCACACTGTGTAAATACACGCAATGTGTTTTGTTTTCCTTATTCTCAGATTTGTTATATCCAAATGCAGTAGTGCTGCCTTTCACTTTGCCCCTGCAAGCCTCTATCGATAGAATGACTATGAAGGCGGGAAGCCAATTTTAGAACGACACCTCATAACTTCCGAAACACCGTCTCACTTGCCAAGTGCAGTCCAAGGGGACCTCACGGATATCAATTGTTCCGCTTTTTTCGTGGAAAAGCGCTCTTCAACATTGGTGCACAGGCCAATTGCAAACATACAGAAGCTAACCTCGAAAAGGGATCAACTTAAAGCATTTAACGAGGGTGGTGAAGCTAGCTGTCGTCTTAGCTGAAACTTCGTTAAACCGAGGACATGTGGTATCGGGAATTTATCCCCTGGATCTGTCGCACGTCTAAGCGACGAAAACAATAACGATTACGAAGCACACCGTAGCTATGGTTTGTTGCAAGATATCAGAAACAGACTCCCACCCTCCGTCCACCTGAATCGCTTCGGAGTAATGGAACATGTTCACGGCTACGTGGCAGTGGTTCATGTAATTTGTGAATAACTTGTTAATATCGCAATAATGACTTTACCTAACATCATAAAAAATATCCCTCCGCCTCCGCCCTCCTTGTGGACTGTGCTGAGGGAACAAACAGCAGTTCGTAACTTTATACTGATAAAAATGCAAAGCATTAACAAGATCCTGATACTGTTCTTCAGCATTATTTTTGTTGTAACAACATTATGTGTGCTTCCCTATATTTAAAAAGCCACAACGTAGCTTTCTCTGAGGATGCACGAATTTAAAGAATAAGGGAATCCCCATATCAACTATTTGTTGAGATATTAGATATTTGCGATCGCTTGACAGAATGGAGTTCCGCAAAGAAAGAGGAGCGACAGAATGAAAAAATTGGTGGCGTATCTGCTCCTTTTCTTGCAAATGTCGACAAAAGATTATAGTCTTTTGTCGACATTTGCCAGGTAAATGACTCCCTTTGCTTTCCCGCTCACCTCTCATGCTGTTCCTCTTCCGTCGCGCTCCTCCCAAGGTAAACACACTAGAGGTTTGCTCAAGTCAATTTAAATTTACCGCGTTCTACTGCTCCAGGCCGGGTTCCTCGATGCCAGCGCAGCCGTACGGTGGAGACGCGCGTCAATCGAGGAGCCCTACTTCAGCGCTTATAGAACTACGTTGCCGTACTCCACGTGCGTTCCAAGCAGAACGTGGAACCTATTTAGTAGAACATTTCGTAACTCTTGCCGCTTGATTTGTTGAAATGCCACCAGAAGCTATAGTGGTGCGGGCAACAGCAGGCGAAGGAGTGATTTTTTTCTACAGTGGATGTAGTATTTCATTTCGCAAAAATCAAGCATGAATAATTTTTTTTATAAAGAAACACTAAATATCACTTATGTATTCATTTTCTGCCTTTTGTTTACGTAATGTCTTGTCCTTGTTCAACAAGTTTGACAAGTATGAACATTGACACCGGACTTAGACGTTTAGATTTGGCTGTGGGCATACAAGACTATTGCGCAGCTTTTGTTTCCCTTTGGCCGGATGGCTGAATCGAGTCACAGGATCGACAGTGATCTTTCGGTGTAATAGTGGGTCTAGTAGTGCGTGTACTAGTGAACTGTGGGGAACGGTAGAGTGAACTGTGTGTGTAGTGTGTGTGTAGTGAGTGGTGTGATACAGCTGTGAAGTGATACGTGCACTGTGTTGTGAACTGTCGAGGATGTGATCTACAGTTATCTTTCGGTGTAATAGTGGTTCTAGTAGTTTGTGTACTAGTGAACTATGGAGAACTGTAGAGTGAACTGTGTGTGTAGTGAGTGGTGTGATAGAGTTGTGAAGTGATACATGCAGTGTGTTTGGTTTAGGGGACCCGTGTAGTATTTAGCACAGCGGGTCTTTGTATCGGGAATTAATAAATTTTCTTTCAGATAAACAGAGACAGACAGACCATAATTTCTGCGTTTAAGTAACCCAAGAAAGACTTTCGTCTTTAAAAGGCTTCCCGAGGGGGCAACTTCGAGCCCCGGGTGAAATATTATCGCAGTTCATTCGAGGTCATTCGTGGCTCTACCTGAGCCCATTGCGTGTGCAAGGAGTTGTGAGGGCTACCATATTTATGGTTCATTTCGACGGTAGGGATGCTACACGGAGTACCATAGACATAATCTTTTCGAAGAGCCAGAAATCATCCAGCATCTGCTCCTGTGCGTATTCGAATAAGGGCGCAACATGCCAATAAAAAGGTGAGCCAGCTTATTCCTTTACGTTCGATATGGAAACGCTGTCATGCAGTAGAATAGCTTTCGACTACAGCAAGATTCACAGCGGTAAAACTGGTTGTTGTATAACAGTAGGACAAGGGGTCACAGTTCATCACTAAAGGAGTTCTTTCCCCCATTTTCATGCACACGGCCTGGTTGTGGCTGCTATCTTGGTTTTGGACAAACGATTATATTCTGTTGTCACTACGAGTAACTACAGCTGGATAAATTTTCATCATTACAAAACGCCCGACAAACCAATCAGAGTATTTTTCATCAGAAAAAAAAAACGGGTCATTACCCTTTATTGGCAGTTAACATTACGCTGCATGTCCGGTCACGCGAAACAAATTGTTCCCGGAACAATTATAGTCCCGGAACAATTAGTCCACAGAACCTTTGTCCCTGGAACGCATGTTCACGGACACCTGACCCATATCTACCCGAAGGATTGACCTAAAATGGTAACGAGAATACCCCTACCAAATACAACGACCCAGGGCAATAGATGCACCTGCACGGCACATACCCACGCTCGCGTTTCTTTCTCTGTTTGAATCTGCAACTTTTGGACGTACCACAGAGTTTACAACGTCGAGGCAGGGCTAAATCCTAGGAAACATTACTTCACATGTGAAAGCAGAAACGCTGAAGTGTTAAAGTCATGCATCATCTTGCCCGAGTTAGGACGGGAGCCATTTTTTTCCGGGACCATTTGTTCCTCCAGTCCTGCGTCCCAGTTCATTAATGAAGATGATTTTATTTTTCACGTTTTCAATATGATTTGCTTTCCTTTGGTTTGCTCGCAAGTTCAATGTCTGGCGAGAAAGCTGGACAGACACAATACTTAGTTCAAATATGGGGTATTATTTACCTACTTACAATCGCTTAGTGAAGCACCTGTGTCTGTTGTGTTGTCCTTTTCACTCACTCTGTCGCTGCGATAGTTCGTAAGAAGGCCGAAAAGGATGTCTGATCATTTGTCTTCTTTTGATCTTGGGAAGCCAACTCATGCTTTCTCTGGACAGCGAAATAAAATGTAACATAACGAAGTATACAAGAAAGACAAAGGAGAGTTTGGCAAATTTAAAGTGCATGCCACTCCAAGGAACGAAATAAAAACACTGTGCAGGGGGTGTAAGGAATAAACAGTTTCTTGTTTCGTGAATCTGTTTAAAAAATGGCGCTATGTTCTTTTTTCAAAAGCAGCAGACAGCCCAGATTTTCGATCATTGATTTCTTATTTAATTCCATTTTATGGTTGCAATACGTTATGATGGCGTAAATAATGGGGGAATGTTTGGTAATACAAGATAAGAATGCTCTAAGTTCTAACCTACCTGTTTTTTTTTATGACTTTCATGATCATTATACTTGTACGTACTTTCGGGGAGGTTAAGTGCGTAGCAAGGACCCCCAAGCAACGGCCTTTCGCCCGTATTCAAACTGGAGAAGGAACGTCACCTCCCTTTTTTCTGACCAAAACCTTGGGAGTTGGGGGAGGGTGCACTCAGTTCTCTTCTATTAAAATGGAGCTTTCTAGGCCTCCCTTGCGTCGCAAATCGTAACACCAAAACGCACTGCAAAAAAGCCAGCTTCACACAATGTGTTTCCACAAAGGGAACATGATGATGATGACGATGATGATGGGGCTGTTGGTGGGGGTGGGGGTGGCGGCGAGAATGAAATGCGAAGCGCCTCTCCCGTGGTCTAAATCGAACCTCTGCCCCTCGTGTTATGAAGGCGACGTCCTTCCGATTGTACTATTTCGACACAATCGGACAGACGTCAGTTCGGATTTTCGGCTTCGACTTCAACTCAAGTAGCACGGGAGAAAACCACGTTTGAACCATCTTTTTCTTAAGAAAGGGGCTTTGATTTTCCACAAGATCATCATAATCAGCAGCAGCAGCAGCATCATCATCAGCCTGTTTACGCCCACTTCAGGGCAAAGACCTCTCCCATAGAACTCTAATTATCCCAGTGCTGTGCTAACTACGACCAATTTATCCCCGCAAAATTGTTGATCTCGTCAGACCACATAACTTTCTGCTGCCCCTTGCCACACTTGCCTTCTCTAGGGATCCAATGTGTTACCCTTAATGACCAACGGTTATCGTGCCTTCGCGCAACATGACCTGCCAACCCCCATTTCTTCTTAATTTCTGCTAATATGTCCTTAACACATGTTCCCTGACCCACTCCGCTCTTTTCTTGTCCCTCAGCGTTACACCTATCATCTTCCGTTCCACTGCTCGCTGAGTCGTCCTGAATTTAAGTTAAACCATTTTAGTGAGCCTTCAAGTTTCTTCCCCGTAGGTGAGTACCGATAAGGTGCAGCAGTCATACACTTTCTTCTCCAGGGACAATGGTAGGCTGCTGTTCATTATCTGAGAATGCCTGCCGAATGCACTCGACCCCATTCTTATCCTTCTATTTATCTCTGCCTCATGGTTGGGAACCGGGATCACAACTTGGCCTAAGTAGATATATTCGCTTACCACTTCTACTGCCTCGCCACCTATCTCAAATCGCTGTGCTGTCTCGAGGTTATTGATCATTACTTTAGTTTTTTGCATATTAATTTTCGGGCCCACGGTTCTACTCTGTTGGTCCAGTGCGGTAAGCATGCTTCGAAATTCGTCCCCCAAGTTACTTAGCAAGGCAATGTCATCAGCAAATCTGAGGTTACTGAGGTATTCTCCATTAACCCCTACTCCCACCTGTTCACAATCTGATGTTCTGAATACTTCTTGCAAACATGCTGTGAATAACATTGGCGAGATTGTGTCTCCTTGTCTGACGCCCTTCCTTATAGGTATTTTACTGCTCTCCCTATGGAGGATGATGGTAGCTGTAGACCCATTATAGATATCCTATAGTATTCTTACATAATGCTCATCTACCCCCTGGTTCCGTAATGCCTGAATGACTGCTAGGGTTTCGACCGAGTCAAATGCTTTCTCATAATCTATGAAGGCTATATATAGGGGTTCAGTATACTCAGCGCACTTCTCTATCACCTGATTGATCGTGTGAATATGGTCCATTGTTGAATAACCTTTACGGAACCCTGCTTGTTCTTTAGGTTGACTGAAATCTAAGGTTGCAGAGATTCGGTTAGCGATTACCTTGGTAAATACCTTGTAGACGACTGACAGTAAGCTGATCGACCTGTAGTCTTTCAAGTCCTTCATGTCACCTTTCTTATGGATTAGGATGATGTTCGCGTTCTTCCAAGATTCCGGTACGATTGCGGTCATTAGGCATTGCGTAAAGAGCATCATAAACGCTACTCAAAAAATGGCTGCGTATCTGCTCCTTTCGTTGCAAATGTCGCCGAAAGACAATAGTCGGCTGGCATCCCTGTCAAGTAAAGGCCTCCCTTCTCTTTCCCGCTCACCTCTCATGCTGTTCTTTTCGCGTCTCGTTCCTCCCAAGATAACACTCTAGAGGTTTGCTCAAGCCAATTTAAATTTACTGCGTTCTACAGCTTAAAGTCGAGTGTCTCGATGCCAGCGCTGCCGTACGGCGGGGACGCGCGTGAATTGAGGCACCCTACTACAACACTTATAGAACCACGACGTCCTACTGCCCGAGCGTTCCAAGCGAAACGTGGATCCCATCTAGTAAAACCTTTCGTTGCTATTGCCATTTGATTTCTTAAATTCTGTCAGGAGGTAGCACTGGCAACAGCAGAAGAGTTGAAGCTTGAGCTGGTTGGTACATAACTTTGAGAGTAGAGGGCAGAGTAATGAACGAGACGAAGAGCAGACTGAGACGCTAAAAGCGCTTGTGATTGCCTCGTCTCCGCTTCGCCTCATTCATTGCGCTGCCCTCTACTCTCAAAGGCAACAGCAAGCGACAGTTTTATGCCGTTGATGTAGTATTTTATTTGCTGTAGTAAAAACCAAGCAACCATGAATTTTTTCGTGAATGAACACTGCAAATATCACTTATGTATTGATTTTCTGCCTCATATTTGCGTAATGTCTTGTTCTTGTTCAACAGTGTTCAGAAGTAGGAACACTGACACCGGACTTAGACGTTTAAATTTGGCTGTGAGTATATAAGACTATAGCGCAGATTTTATTTCACTTTGGCCTTGTGGCTGAATCGAGTCACAGACAGCCATACAGACAGACCAAAATTTCTGCGTTTAAGTAGCCCAAGAAAGACTATCGTCTTTAATAGGAACACACAAGCCTGCGATATCCAAGCTGCTGCGTTTGAGCGTTGCACTTCCCCAGGAGGCATCATGCAACACGTGCTTGGTCGCGCTCACGACTGCGATTGCAAGTTGCGCTTTTTACTTGCTTTGCGTGATATCAAAGACACAAACAGAGCTGTGTTTCTTTGGTACTGATAACTTTTTTGCAATCTCTCGAACAGGGGCGGATCCAGGTTTTTTCTGAGGGGGGAGTCAGCTTCTACCAGTGGTGATGACGATGATGATGATGATGATAAAAAGGAGGATGAGGATAGTAGTCTTTTTTTATTCACTGAATATTTCAAGCCACAAATACAAGAAATAGAAAAAATGTTCAGTTAGACTTTTTCTACGACCTGAGGGGTCATCTTCTAGGGGGTACAAATTCCCAAATTGAGGGTGGGGTCAGGCCATCCGGACCCCCCCTCTGGATCCACCAATGCTCTCGAATTTGCAGATAAAACCGACAATCAAGCTCGTCTGCCGTAGGCTTTCTCATGGTGACTCATTAGCTTAGCTGTGGTAAGCGATGTCGACAGTGTGAGGGAGTGATGATCAGCATGTGTGCGCGCGTGCGTGCGTGCGTATGTGCGTGTGTGTATGGGTGCTTGTGTCTGTGTGTATGTGTGTGTGTGCGTGCGTGCGTGCGTGCGTGCGTGTGCGTGTGCGTGTGTGTGTGTGTGTCTGTGTGTGTGTCTGTGCGTGCGTGCGTGCGTGCGTGTGTGTGTGTGTGCGTGCGTGCGTGCGTGTGTGCGTGTGTGCGTGTGCGTGCGTGCGTGCGTGCGTGCGTGCGTGCGTGTGTGAGACAGAAAGAGAGCTGGGCACGGATGAACGCTCACACCAACATGCTTAGGCACACCCACACATGTCACGGCACAGATATCAGTGTCCACATGTAGACGCACGATGCAGCTGGGCTGCTTCCCTTAGGGCCAATACGTCTGTTCATGAAGAGCAATCCGAGGATAGCACCGCAACGCCGGTCTGGGCTGCCACGCAGCGCGCACTTCGGTACGCCGCGTAAATCAGGAGCGCATGCGAGCAAGGGTGTCAACGCGTGCCCCTGCGACGAGCTCCGTCGCAGGCGCTGCGCGCCCGCCGGCAGCTCAAGCCCAGGTCTCGTCGTTGTCGTCGTCGTCGCCGACGTCGGAGGGGAGGCGAGGAGCAGCGGCGCGCTGGCAAAGAGCGAGAAATGGCCTCACATTTCAGTGTTCCCCTTGTCAGGAAGCTTTACGAGCGGCCCACTGGCCGTAAACTAAGGTTCGGCTAGGGAGGACGACAGAGGCGGCCACGCGGAACGCGTAAATCTTCGCCGCGGGCGTAGCCAGCAACAAGCGCGCGGAAACCGCCGCCGCTTGCGGACGTCTCTGAGCGGACTTCGTAAATTCCCTCCAGTCGGCGTTCTCCATTTCCCATCTCGTTCCCACTGCTTTCTTTCTCTTGCTCCCGCCGATCGACTCCTACGGTGAACTTTATCGGTCACCTGGCAGACCATGGCATATGCCAGGGCTAGTGTGAACATTGCACCGGCATTATCTTCAACCGCGCGTCATCCGATAGCTTAAGAGGGATTTGTAGAATATATTTTCTCAGTCGGGCCTCAACCAACGGTAACCCCGTGGGTTGTACCAGCTCCTTTTCGCATTCGGCTGACAACAACAACTGGGAAAAGTACACGTGGCAGTGCGTGTTTGGCAGTACATATATTTCACGCAGTTGCGTGTCAACGAGAGTCTTGGCGTAAAAGACACATTGCGGGTATACGGGTCAGCTGATGCGGGTATAGCTAAAGTAGCAAAAAAAAAAAATCGACGGAGGTACGAAGAGGCTGAGGGGCGGCGTGCGAGTTTCAGCTGTGAGCTGAATGATTCCGCATATGATTTTGTAGATTACTTGGCCCTTTGAAATGTGCCACGCGGTTTGCCCTACCTTGGATCACTTCTTTCATTAAAACCTCTATTTTATACCTTTCGTTTCCGCCTTCCCCACTGTCTAAGGATGAAGTTTGTTTATCGGCAGTGTTTCCGCGCAGAGTGTGAACGATATTTGAAGATGCATAGATAGATAGATAGATAGATAGATAGATAGATAGATAGATAGAGGGGGATATATATATATATATATATATATATATATATATATATATATATATATATATATATATATATATATATATATACATATATATACCGTATTTACCCACATAATGATCGCATTCGTGTAATGATCGCGCACCTCTGAAGTTTGTCGTCAAAATTTGATTTATTAAATTTCCCGCGCATTGACCGCACCCTGAACTTGCCGCAGCAGCATGTGGTATGTGTGCCAAGTCTAGCTGATGATGATCGTACTTACCTCTGTTTTCTTCCCTTTCAAAGCGGACATGGCTACGTTATGGCCGCAGACTTGCAATATTACCGATATCGGCAAGCATGAGTTTACTATTGGTACGGAAGAAACTCTCACTGAATGCACATAGTGTACTCACAAGGCAAAGAAAAAAATGCGCTCAGCTTGCTGCGTCGGCCCCCATGTTTGTTTTGATTTCCCGCACTGTGACAGCGGCAGCCACTTAGAGGTCGCGCTGTTGTCACCTGGCAGCAAACTCGTTCCCGCCGTGTTCCGTAATTCATGAAAACACTGCATTTTGCGTCACTTTACAAAGCGGCTGGTGGTGGTGTGCGGAAGTTTATTATGTTTTTTATTTATTATTTTTATTATGGTCATGAGACCTACCGTAAACATTTTGACCCACAACTTGCGTGCCTGTTCTGTGCTCAAAAGTTTTTCGCGAACAATTTACCCCGCGTAATGAACGCACCCCTCAATTTGCATCAATTTTTTTTTTAAAAAGTGCGATCATTACGCGAGTAATGATCGCACTTTTGATAGCGAATAAGAATAGGAAATAAGGAGCTCGTTGAAATAAGACAGAAATAAGGGTTGGCAGTCAAGAAAACCTCGGAAAGCAAAGGGGAGGATGTGGTCGATCATTGGAAGTGACAAAGAATTTGGAAAGAAAGAAAGAAAGGGGAGAAAAAAAGTTCCGCCGGGAGGGATCCGAACCCACGACCTCCAGAATACCGGTATGGTGCTATGACCACTACGCTACCGGCGGGGCTATTTTCCCCTCCACTTTCTGGGGTATTTATGTTCAGGTATTTTTGTTTCCTGCGCTTGGGGGTGGTAGCCCCGCCGGTAGCGTACTGGTCATCGCACAAGACCGATATTCTGGAGGTCGTGGGTTCGGATCCCTCCCGGCGGGCATTTTTACTCCACTTTCTTTCTTTCTTTCCAAATTCTTTATCTATTTCAATGATTTACCACATTCTCCCCCTTGCTTTCAGAGGTTTTCTTGACTGCCAACCCTATATTTTTGTCTTATTTTCAGTGAGCCCCTATGAGCCCTATATATATATATATATATATATATATATATATATATATATATATATATATATTTATTCATACATACATACATGCATACATACATACATACATACATACAACACAACAGCTGCTCCCTGTTCTAGAAAGTTGCTCGTCAATCTTACTTTACTAACATACTTCCATAAGATCTCAATTGCAGCGGGTATGTGAGAGGAACTCGACAAAAATCTTTCGCTTCAAAGACAGCGTCTGATGCTGTGTTACGTATACCTGCAGTGCGCGTCGGAATTCCCGCAAAGGCGGCTGTTCTGTGGGCGCGACGACGCTGTATAAGCGTGCACACATGTGGCCAGTGTGCGGCGAGAACAATTAAACGCGCTCCATCCATCTGTGGCGAAACAAACCGCGAGGGAACTATATACTGCACGCGCGTCTTCCGATGTAAAGCACGCCCGCTTCATCCATACTAATGAGAGCCTGTCACAGCGAGGATCGGAGCCATCATTTTCCACAGCGTGGATTCCCATTAGGGAATCACGGGCGCACAGCCCGAGCGCCGCTCAGGATGCCGGGAAAATAGCTTCGCAGCAGCCCTCCTCTTTTCCCGGGAAGCGGGAAAAGGTCGTGGTTGTATAGCTATTCATCGTGCCGCGGCAGGGGAGCGGTAATCGCAGGCATCCTTTGCACCTCACGTTTCGTCAACGTGAAGGGGAAGCGCTTAATTAGATGAACTACGCGTGCGTTCGCCTTGCAGTGACGCTAGGTGGAACCGCCACGGGTTTACTTAAGTATTTACACGCCTTGAGTCGCAAATGCGGTGAGACTCGGGCAGCAGTGCTCCGCAATGATCCCATCGTGTGTGAGTCTCGGACATCGTCATTTGCAACAGCGTATAACCGGGAACCGCGGTTAAAAGTGTAAGCATGCCGAATAGGAATTAACAGGTAAACGCTGAAGGGCTGCTCTATGTAATAGCTGAGCTGGCGTTTGCACTTACATAGCCTAGCTGAGCTTTGTTGCATAGTTTTATATTGTCAAACTGTGCAGATTTACTGCATGAGTATGGTTAATGTCATTAATTTTATTTTAGTTCACTCTTATTAGTCACAAATGCTGCGACGCCAAAATACAAGCTACGAAATGCCCCTACGGTTATGAGGAAAATAATGCCGCGTTAGAAAAAAAAAGTTCGGCCATTACACTCTGTGGAGATGGTTGACAAGTGGAGCTGAAGTGCGGCCACGGTGTTTATTTATGGTTAATCACACGGGTATATTAAAGTGCTTCTGAACTCTGTTACGCAATAGTATGCCCCTCTACGCGCCCTTCTGTGTCGAGCAATGAAGACAAGGGTAGGTTTGGCTAGGGATAATCAGTATGTTTATTTAAACGCCGTCGTGCAGCTTTTAAATAAAATCCACGCCGACGCTGCAAGAATGTATGTACGACACCAGGTGCTACTCCGAGGGGAAACAGACATTTTCTCTTCTCTTGCTTCTAACGGCCCTAAAACTCAGTTTCCTTTTTGCGCACGCGCACGGGCTCCAGCAGAGGGCCGTCCTGGGCGCAGATAGACGTTTCGCCTGCGCATGTATACAGCTTCGCTGTAAAGGCGTTTCTAGGCAACAACCAGGATCACCGGCGCAGCTGTGAGTGTTCAAAGCACGTCGTCTGACCGTGGATATATCCGAACGGCGCTTTTTCCCCCAGAGCGCTGTCATCCATATTCACCGTAATGGAACGGCCTTCAATTTTAGGCGCGAGCGTGCATATTAAAGATTCAGGTACGCGTTGTGTGAAGCTCGGCAATAAAAGTTGGCATAGCGTCAAGAATTAGGCCAGCGGAGCAGCTGGAATGGCAGAAGAATATGCGTAATTGTGTTGCAATCAACTGGGCTAAAAATTGGATAAGTACTAAGGCAAACAAACAGACGAACAGAAAGAGAATAATTAAATAAATAATCACGGCAAAAAAATATGTGTTCACTTCGTCAAATTTTTTCTTCCGGTTTCTTTGTTTCTACACCGGTGGTGTACTAGGATAGGTTTCCATATATTTTTCATGACCTGGTTTTATATTTTTCCATATATTTTTCAGGAGGCTAAACAATTCAGTAAAGCATGTGCTGAACCTTGACACAGCTTTAAAGAAAAGCTACGAAATCACCCATAGTACATAGCGTTCCACGCTCGGTAGGATCATGGATTCGGCTGCCTCGCAGAAAGAGCAAACCGCTTACGAAGCCCAGAGCTGTGAACGTAAATGCAAGCGCGATCGGCAGGGGCTGGCGGCGAGTAGCAGTAAAGGTCGTGCTCGAACGGCTAAGCGGCGGGCTCGGCAGCAAGACGGCTGCCGCGAAGCGTAGAATGCCGCGAAGGCACGAAGGTACCATCGCAATAAGTTAGACGAGCACAAGTGTCCATATGCGCAATTTAGGGACTTTCTCAACAGACAGTTCGGATTCAGTTGTGTGTTCTGTTACGGATTGTGGTTCAAGAACAATTTGATAATCATTGGTAACGACGTGCTGTGAAGCATGAACGTGTAATTGACGTGTTGCTGCACATCTGCCGTGAAAAGGCTAACGGGGCAATGTTCAAAGTGGTCGGTGCGTGCAAGGATTCTTTACTGCGCGCTGCTGTGCTATAAACTATATAGTCTCCGACTTACATAAATTTTTGCTTTGCTAAATTTTGCGCTAAAACTTTTTTGTGCGCTTCTGTAAATAGCCTTCTTCCATAACCTTAAGTGCACGTGCGCCTTTTTTTTTTTTTTTTTAGGTGTCTCGATGGCACTTAGCACGGCTATGCATTTTGAAGGCTGTGGCGGCCTTTTTTGACGGTTTGCAAATCGAAAAGTTACTTCATTCGACTACTTTTCGATGCAACACCGCGCAGCATCCGCTCCCACTCTACCACCGAAAATCGCAACGATTATGTTATTTTAAGGTGAAAGTAATAGAGGCGTCGTTAAACAGGGAAAAGTAACCGTCGTCTAAGTAAGCATGAATAGTACCTACAAGACCAGCGCTATAAAAGAAAGTAAAGAAAAAAAACCCATTTGGGTTCGTGTGTGATGTGAACCCGGGTTGCCACAGCGGCAGCCCCGCGCGTTCCCACTGCGCTAACTCAGCACCCTGTCAGAGGGGGAACAAGAGTTATCCTGGTGCATGTCAACTGACAAATAAAAAATGGCACGCGGTTACAGATATGACAAGTTCATTAATTATTGATTACTTATTTATTGTATTGATTAATAATAATCATCATCATCAGCAGCAGCAGCAGCCTGTCTACACCCACTGCAAGACAAAGGCCTCTCCCATAGATCTCCAATTATCCCGGTCCTGTGCAAACTGCGGCCAATTTATCCCCGATGTCTTCTTGATCTCATCCGCCCATCTAACTTTGTGCCGCCCCCTGCCACGCTTGCCTTTTCTAGAGATCCACTCTATCACCCTTAATGACCAACGGTTATCTTGCCTTCGCATTACATACCCTGCCCACGTCCATTTCTTCTTCTTAATTTCCACTAATATGTCCTTAACACGCGTTTGTTCCCTGACCCACTCCGCTCTCTTCTTGTCCCTTAATGTTACACCTGTCATCTTCCGCTCCATTGCCCGCCGCAGTGAGTCGTTCTCAATTTAAGTTGAAGCCTCTTAGTGAGCCTCCAAGTTTCTGCCCCGTAGGTGAGTACCGGTAAGATGCAGCTGTCATACACTTTCTTCTTCAGGGACAATGGTAGGCTGCCATTCATTATCTGAGAATGTCTGCCGTATGCACTCCACCCATTCTTATCGTTCTAATTATCTCTGCCTCGTGGCTGGGATCCGGGGTCACTCTTTGACCTCAGTAGATAGAGTCGCTTACTCCTCGCATGAACCTACCATGAATACGTGTTGATTAGTAAGGTGAGATTAAGGTTGATGAAGATAAATCAAAAATGTTTTGGCTGATTAAGACAGATTAAGGCTTGTTAAGGTCGATTCAGATATAATAAAGAGGAATTTAGGTCGACTGTGGTCGATTAATGGGGAATAAAATCGACTAAGGTGGGGTCAACGACGGAACGGAACTGAACGGAAGATGATAGGAGTAACATTAAGGGCAAGAAGAGAGCGGAGTGGGTCAGGGATAAGCTTAGGTGGAATTTAAAGTTGGTTGATAGATTAAATACAGTAAAATAGCGTGGCTACTATGCCGACGGCTGGACGTGTATATCGTGTATATATTAGGTAGCCGTCACAATAGTACGCCAGGCGTTCGCCATCAAAGTACCTAAGCAGATTTAAGTGTCCCGAGAAATAAAAAAAAATGTTGTTGGGAACTGGCAATGGGGAACAGGAATTGGTTTGTAACTGCGTAGTGATTGAGTTGACATCCCAACAAGCACGAACTCGAAATCTTGCTTTATTGTCATGCACAAATAATTTTCGGCATGCCGTCAGCTAGCTGCGCACGTCATTAGAGAAATTCTCAGATCGCACTCATAGTGGTGCCAACAGTGAAAGCCTAAAAATGTTCGTAATAAAAAACATCGACCACAGTGGCAGCAACTTGATTGGTAAAGAATGCGTAAAAAGGTATGGCAAGCGTTGACTCCCAAATAGGTTTTAATAAAGCAAATCAATTCCAAGCGACCCAAACACACGTCCCTCAAAAATGAATCCGGGCCACTCATTGCGCACGTAAAAAGAAGTCTCAACAGTAACACATACCAAACCGGGAAAAAAGGCAGCGAATTTCAAACAAGTCACCGATATGTAGCCGTGATTTCTTGAGTTGACGATGTCGCAAGTTTTAACTCTGTGTCTGTACAATTACTTTCTGTATTTTTTTATTATGCTTGCCATTTGCCACAGCAATTCAACCAATGTTTACATTCATGACGATTCTTTGCCTTTCACTGCGCCGAATTTTGTACTACGTCCGTGATATATGCTTGAAATTCCAAGTTCTTGCAACATGTATTTTTAGTCTGTGTATTGTTTGTTTTTACGATGTGACTCCACTCCTCTAATAATCCCATAACGGGATCTACAGTGTCCTGAAATAAATAACTAAATAAATAAATATACCCTCCCAATGCAAAGCTGTTGCCTCCCCGATTCGGCAATGGTTTACTTAAAGATCATTCGTCACCTCTTCATGCACATGGCATCCCTGCTACCCATGTGTCGCAAAGTGATGAGAACGCTGGGGTCGGCATCTTCTCTCAGTCCGTAGAGCGGACATTTTCAGCTAGATTTCCGTGTTATACCCCGGTTTTCTGAGCGGAATCAACATACTGGCTCTTCAAAAACTGCAGCATGTGTCTTCAGACGTTGGCGCGCTTTCCGACTTAAAATCTAAAAAAAGGTTCTGCCCTTCTTTGCCCCTTCCGTTCATTTATTCCACATAAGCTGCGAGAAATGAGGTTAGTGTGGGTGCCAGGCCATGAATTCCTCTTTTACAATGAAATGGCAGATCAGTTAGCCAGGTCAGCCCTCGGTTGCCTTGTGGTAACCCCATGACCGGTTGGCAGTTTTCTACTGGGGGACAGATTCATCCGTTTTCGTCTTCTAATCGGTAGTACGCCCTTGTTTTATCTTCTGGGTATGAGTGCCTTTCGGATTAATGGAAGCCAATATTTTCTTAATCTAGGAAATTCGGGGTTGCAGTAACTAAATTTCGATGGAGAATTCTCGCATTTTATGCATTGGCTTTATCTCCTCTATGCCCTTTCGGCGACGATTCGGTAATTATTTAAAATTTTCTTTTAAATTTACACAATTTTTTCTCGGTGCGGCGCAATGATTTAAAATGTACTTTTAAATTCGTCCCACCTGCCAGTTTCTACTTTCGCTGTTCTTTCCTTTGGCTCTTGTGCCGTAAGACTGTCACTGGGATGTTGTGTCCGCCCTTCATTCTAGCCTTGCGGCGGAAGGCCTTTTTTCCCCGAGAATACTATCAAATCTTTTTTCATGTTCCCTTCTTTCCTTTCTTAGTTTTTACTCAGCTAAATAATCAAAGCCACCTTAGACTGCATTTTTAAAGCGAAACCTTTCTTTGTGGGGCCAATTATCCTGTCAAAAAACTGATGCATTTCCCCATAGACCGGTTGGTCGACCGAAAAGCTCTGATAAGATCTCTGCACACACGGCGTGGGCTTGAAACAGGGCTTCTATTGTGTCGAAACGCTACTTGAAAATCGCGAAAAAGGAACGGCTAAGAGGATAAGACAATACACGCACATCGATCATGAAGAAGGAGTACAATAGTATACCTTTATCTCATAAACCCCATGTTGGTATACCTTTAGGTCGTTCGAAGATGCGTTTACTTAGTGCGCGAAAAAATGTAGCATGGGTTCGTTTTTCGTTTCCGATTTGGGTCTTTGTAGGTTTGACGATCGATTGGACGCGCTTTCAGCGAAGATTGGACGCACTTTTAGCGAACGTTTTGACGCACTTTTGGCGCAGTTCTGATGTTGGAAAGCTTTCGCGCTTCTCTCAACTTTCTTTAGGAAGTGATGGTGAGATATTTTTGGCAGTTCCTTGGCCAATTTACCGCGTGGGTATGTGTCACTATTCGGAATACCAATCTACCAACCAAGCAACCACCAAAGCAGGTCTCTCCGACACCCATGCTCGAGAACAGCGGAGCGATGCCGCTTACAGCTATAGGACGTCCTTATCGGTCAGGCATGGGCCTAGTCGACAAGGCTATAGATGGCTGGCTGACGCTCGTTTGATCAGTTTTAGATGCGACTGCATCTCATTCACTCGCCTTGTCCCTCCATACGGCGTCGTTGTCCGTCCACACCCCTCCCCCATTCTCCTCGCCGCGCGAGCTGCGCTCGCCGCCGCTCACCCCCTCTCCTTGGATTGGATTCAATTGGATTGGCTTGGTTTGGTTTGGATTGGATTGAATTGAATTTGGATTGGATTGGATTAAAGTGGATTGTGTTGGATTGTGTTGCGTCATAGCCGCGCCACGTTGCGTCATAGCCGCGGCAGGGGGTTCACGGCACGTTTCACGCGATGGGAGAATCAACCTAACGGAAACAACAACGGAACCCCCTATGCGTCGCATCTACACAGGGGTTCCCGCGAGGGGAGGTGGGAGTAATTTTTACGATTCAGTGAGCTCCAACAATTTCCCTTATTTGTAGGCATTTGCGGCTAATTTTGCGACCGAACGGAGGAAGAGCAATCTTTGCGTGGCATGCGGGAGAGCACGTGACTAAGATCGCGTTCTCCGGGAGAGCAATCATCTTCTGTTAGCCTGGTGTCTACACAGCACCCCGTCTGTCCTATAAACACCCTGCCAGGAAAAAACGGGACTGGAGCCCCCCCTCCCCCGTTCTGTCTACCCGCAGAATGTATGAGAATTTTATTCTCCATTGCAGGCGCCCTATTACCCTTCACACTTCTATTGATTAAGGGCAGATTCTGCCTAACTCATTTGGGGCAGAATCGCTTTCCTTAACCCCGTAGGACATCTCAGGAATGTATACAACACAATACAATTTTTTCTCGATTTGGCAGTTAGTTTTTCATCTTAATTGACCACTTTTACCAGCTTGTCACTGGCCCTAGAAATTATGTTATCAGGGTATCCAGATTTCCTTAACGTCTCCACCTGCGCTAAAATCCTAGCTACCATGGAATGCACGCAGGATTCCAAAAAAGCCGACTTCAGACATGAAAGAGCAATGTCTTGCTTTATCCCCTTTGAGTGGGGCGACTCAAAGTGAAGGAGTGTTTTTACAGACCTGGGATTGTTTTTACAGTGAACGTGCCTCACCCCAAGCTTAGCCTCAAATAAAAAAAAAACTGCAGCCCCCCCCCCCCCCCCCCCCCTCACAAGTGAACAGAAGCCAAAGTTTCCGCACACCTTAAAAAATTGGGGACCGATCGGCCGTCCTGTTTCTGCTGCGCTTGTCCTTCATTTTGACTGGCTCTTTTGTTTTAATATTTGTGTTACTTGGCACTCGCCACTTTAGTGAGGTATACTTCAAGGTATAACAATCTTATTTTCAGCTTTTGAATTCTACCCGACCACGAATCTTTAAATCGCGTGACACAACTAACATAAAATCCTAACCATAGCATGGTGCTCGAAAGTTAGGTGGAGCCAAAGACGTTCGAGACAGCATCGGGGTGTCGGTACCTGGCATGCGGTTGGGCCTCGTTCAAGCACTACGACCTAATTGGACAGTTTTTTCCCCTATTCTTTTCCTTGCAAGGAGGAGCAGGCATAGACGCGCAATAGCCAAACACCAATCAATGTCCTCGGCAGAGAGCGATCGCGTTTATAATCCTACTATGCTGGGAATAGGGGTGTCTTATTCAGGGTTTCATCAGCCTGGAGTATCTATTACACCCCATGAACTCGGCAAGATGGACGCTCCAAACATTGCGCTTGCAGCTTCGTTTGGAACTGTCATCAGTCTCCCAGCGAAGCCCAAAAAGCAACAAGGTTTCCTTTTGCGGCCACCATGCATGACAGACTCACCGTCGGCGAAGGGGTGAAACAGCAGAGCTGCTGGGTCAGAGCAATTGCCTGCGAGTGCTGTCAGCCGGCCGAACGTTCGAGCACCCGCTCGCCCTCGCGGTGTTCGAGGGAAATAAAAGAAAAACGCTACGAGCTGCAGAAGAGTCCGGAATTAGACTGCTGCCACTCTGAGGTTCCAGTCGTCAGCGCGTGAGCAAGTGCGATCCTCACTGCCCGAGGCAACTTCGCCTGCCTTCTGGCAGGCCCCCATAACCTGGCCACCTCCGGCCTTTGCCTTCCCGAAGCCATGACGCCCGGAGCTGTTTCTGGGCTTGCCTGAAAAAGGCACGATGCAAAGAACTGCCATTGGCATTCGGTGTTAGCATTTGATTTTCTTGGCGCAGTGGCGGCCGCAGCAGACAGCTTCCGCAGCACTGCCCGTAATGGAGCGGGACGCAGCGTACGAAGGCCCCAGGGCTGGCAAACTGAGCGCATGGGCGCCAGCGGCTGGGCTTCCCGCCGGTAAGCCCACCCTACCCTCGCACTTCTTAGCCGAGGCGTGAGTGATGAAGCGGCGCCCACGGGAGGAGGAGGAAGAGGCTTGAACACACGCGCGCGAGTTTTCTTCCGCTGCTTGGGGATAAAAATCTATCACGCGGGCAGAACGGCGCGAGAGTCATAATGGGCAGCAGCGGCCAGCCTCGCCGCGCGCCCCATTCATCAGGGCCGGCCGTCCGCTCCGCCGCTGGCCGCCGCGGTTGACTGCGAGGACCACACACGCGGTCGCCGCCGCGCCCCGCGGCACGGGTCGTGTGCGACGACCGAGACGGCGACTTCGCCGCCACCGCCGGAGGTTAGGTGTGCCACGCACGCTTTTGTGCACACACGAACGCGTCGGTCCCAGAGGCCGGCCAAGGACCACGCCGGGGGTATCCTTTCAATACGTATACCATCCAACTCCATCTTTCCGCGAAAGAAAAAAAAGGCTTTGGGTGCCACGTCTTGTTCTGGAACCTCACGCGTCGATGTATTTGCATAACGTTGAGTGAGTGAGGCCGGTAGGGACTGCATTTTGTTAGGCGCAGAGCCGGAAAACGGCATGGGTTTCGGGGGTACCGCAGCCAAGAGCTTCCGATTTTCAGGGGCCTCAAGCCGAGAAGTTTGACAGTCCGACCATCGGTCATTTGCAAAATAATTGCTGCTCGTGCACGCTGCTGACGCTCGGTTGCTGAACGAACGTTGAACACTCGACCTCTCAGGAAGCGTAGAAGCTCTGGGAACTATTCTATTGCTGATAGGAAAAGCGTATTCCATCTGCTTTCTCGGCATGACGGTTCACGTATGACAACTGCGAATTCGTTAGATATTTTCCTTCAGAAATAGCAAAATACAATCACTTTAACGCGGCGTTACGCACTCGGAAACCAGCGTGCAGCGAGTTCTTTTCAGCAGTGCTACACAAACATGACAGCTAATCAGGGAAGCCAATGTAACAAGACCAGGTCGACTCAGCGTTTGCTACTGAATCCCTCCAATTATTTTATTACATGCAAAGGGGCGTTTTCCACGACAAAAAAAAAAAAAGAGAGAAAAACAACTGGGGTATCCTGGACCGCTTACTGCATAAAGGTGTAAGCATTTTTTTGTAAATGCTTCTGTTCCTTCTACGGTATATCTACAGCAGCGTTTTTAACAGCGGAGCTGTTGTACACGCCCTAAGGTCACCGTTGCAGGAAAAAATACCAAGTCTTTAGTGTCTTTAGTGTCTTCACTGTCTTGCATGCGTAATCCTGCGAACGACAATTAAACTTCGCAGTTCGATATCTCGGAGTACGGATGCGTTAGAAGAATTCTGCCAAACGAAAACGCGTGGAAACACGATTGCGTCTAACTTTTCAATACAAACATGTCTGCTTTCTGCAGCCACTAAAAAGTTAGTTATTAAATTTTAGTTAATTAAGCCACCGACATCAATGACTGCCACGTAATTCTGTGTCTCCCTGGGCACAAGACCTCACTGTAGAGGCGGTCTTCACGTAAATCTAAGCGCCTAATTAAAAAAAAACTGTCAACTTAATTTTGATCATCCTGTATGTATATAGCTGACACAGATTCAATCCAAATAATATCGCAGCAGTCCACAAAATCACACCTGAATAAAAATCAACGTCAGTGCTGCGTTCGCATCATATTTCCTGAGTCTTTACATTGTTCATGCACAAACCACGCTAGTGCAATCTGATGACGTCGAAAAGGAGAACAAACTTTTTAAATGCTTATGAATTTTTATCGCGTTGTAATAACTGCGCATAGAACAAAGGGGTATTTATTTAAGGTTTTTAGTAAGCCCATTGAGCTGTAAAGTAATGCGTCAGCAGACGGTTATGTCACATTGGATGCAGGTTACTGGTTACACTGGTGTATTGCTTTGGTTATAAACGCGCTTGCGAAAGCTGACTTCAGACAACACCTTCGCAAAACATGGAAAGCACACTGGAGTGAACAGACAGACAACAAACTACACGTAATAAAGCCACTCTTGGAAGAATACACCACTGACACGCACAACAGGCGCGCTGAAGTTGCCTTGGCTAGGTTAGGGGTAGGCCACTCCCACGTAACACACTCCTACCTGCTCACGGGACCTCCAAGGCCCCTGTGTAGCAGGTGTGGAGACGGCCTATCCGTGACCCACGTACTTCTTCAATGCAAAGCCCTCGAAACAATGCGACACAAGCACTTCACCCAACTCTGCAGACAACACATCCCCCCACACCCAGCGTTTTTCCTGTCTGACGATCCCATGTTTTCTGCCAAGCACGTTTTTAACTATTAAGTGGGAGTAAAATTTTTACACCTAATTTCATACCACGCATAATCACAAACTGGCCTTCTACATCAGCCATCCTCATTGTCTTTCACTGATTTTACTTTTGTTCTTCTAACCGGTTTTAGTGTTTACCTCTTCATCTCTCCTATATAACAACTGTTTTGGCGCTCTTTGCCCCAGTCGGCCTCGCGCCATTAACATCCAACCATCATCATCATCTGACGTCTGCTTCGAATTTCGCGCACCTTGTAGGTGTGATCCATTTCAGTTGGATACATACGGAAGTGTGGACACATAATGTTCAGAAGGGAGGCCAGTTTGACGGTGATAAATGCGAGGATTTTTTTAACGAAGAATTGCCCTTCGATGTTTCAGCGCCTCCCACTTTTTTTCCCCTTTATGTTTATTAGCGTTAAAGTGGGAGCCGAGGCTAAAGGCGGACGGACATCGCCTGTCAGGGCCACGTCCACCTTACAGGATTCAGAATATCGCATATATTGCATAAATTGAAACATCTGGCTCCGTGCAAAACGAGGGATGAAGTTCAACATGACAAAAGCGTAAAACACTGAACACGGCCCATACGCTTAAGTAAATGAAGTGCAATAATTCTACAACAACTTATCGATGGACATAGATGAGGCGTTTACGGCATGTATCAAGCCGTCTGACGTAATGTAAGTTGCACACAGTGAGGTAAAAATACATCGCACAAAAGCACATCTGGCGTGTAGTGTGGAACAGGTGGTATTATAGGAAGTAGGGCGAACTGAATTAATTTAGTTGCGCCACAACAAGGGCCACAAGGATGTTGTCCTTGTTAAAAATCTCTTCAAAATTCCTGTGCAGTGAGTTGCGCTCTACTTTTGTACGTCTGTTATTAAGCTTCCTAAGAGCATACCGGGGTAGAAGGTTTATTATTATTATTTTTTTGAAGCGCGGTTGGAATGTCACATACGGCGCGGCATGCTCAAATATTGTCCTCAAGTTAGATTTATACAGCAGTTCTCGGGTAGGCTGTGCAAGCTTGCTTGTATTTCGCGGCAGGAAAGCCAGTAATCTGCAACCGTTACGGACAATATGATCTACGTGTTGGTGCGAGCTTAGCCGTGAAAAATACTCCCAAATATTTGGAGATATGTACTGGCTTTAGAGGAACTTTTTTTTTTTTGTGCAAACCACGCACATTATTTTAGGTCCATTTCTGGGTAATGCTAGGCAGACAGTTTCAGTCACATTATCTATCATTCCTAATCTTTCCCAACATTCAGCTATTGTTTTCAGATCGATCCGGATTATTTTTGGATTATATTATCGAGAATCGATCTCATGGATTGTGTAGCGTGTGCCTGTAGAACTAGAATAGGCAGGATCGACGAGGCGCAGAATTCCTGTCGCTATACCAGCCTGACCTCCCAATACGATCAGTGAATTAATGGTATCGAAGTTGTCTGGCCTTTTTTTCCACGGAAGGAGGCCTATTTTCAACACCTTTATGAGTCCGATTTACTACAATAAACCAAAAGGATCCGTCAATGCGACCAATGGAGGGAGCTAATAATTTGGTGCACAACACGTCCTAACAGACGATTTGATTGCAAAATATCATCTGCGCCGTGGCATTTCGTAGCATGACCGTGGCAGCAAAGATTCTTAACTCTAGGGTGGTGGCGAAGCGTGCCCGCGATGGTTTTACAGCGAAGCTGTGCACGGTTAGTTTCTGGAAAATTTTGCGCCCTTGGAAAGCGTCGCGTCGACAAAGAATTTCGGATCACGGGGGACAGTCGATTTACTGCTGAATACTATGTAGCTCTCAATGTAGGTATCTTAAAGAAAAAGATTCTGAAATTTTCCGCTAGGATGACCCTGTCATTGCGCCATGTTCTATTTACTTGTTGAAATTGAGTAGTTGACAGCGAACTTGTAAACGTTAGAGAATTAATAAATATAAATGGCTGTGTACAGAAGGAGTATCGTTACAGAAAACGGCTGTAGTTCCTGTTTTATGGAAACTATCCCGAAACAAATAATTAGGCGCCAAAGCGACTCTAAGATTATGCCGAGTTTTATCTACTTCTAATAATAGTATACGTTGTTTATGTGAGGTTGTAAATATTGTGGAATTGCCGTCTGAGCGGTCAATACATGCGCTTCTACAGGAGGGAAACGGCGAGCCCCATGTTTGTCTGCTAGAATAAAACACCAGTCCTTCCAAGTTTCGTTCAGCTAATTCGTTAGGAAGTATGGCTAACCACAAATTACAAAGATGTTTTGTTTCGTCCACTCCTTGAACTGCGTCCAGCATCGCTGGTCATCCTTCTTCCCAGAGTGGGACGGCACAGAATCTCTTTAAGCGCACGCGCTTGAACGATGAAATGCAGTTAGCCCGCAGACATCAGAAGCGCCGAGTAAGTCCTTCCGTGGTGGGCCGGACGTTCATAGCGCCCTTGTTTTGAACCCCAAATGTGTTTGACTTGGTGCACAAAATTTGGAAAAGAAATCTATGGTTATATGCTGTATTTTATGCACATCTTTATTGCAACATTGCTCCACACTTGTAAAAAGCGGAAATACTTGTGGGTCTTAGGGAAAGAATAAATTGAAGCAACGTTGTTAGCAACGGAAAACGTATATTCCATCATACTGCAGAGCCGGGGATATATAAGGGGCACTACGGTCAGACGGTATGGCATGAGAATCTGGTTTCATTATTCCCAGATTCCCACACAACATTACCTCAACATTAAGCAATGGGCGAGTTACACGAGGACGCACTGTGTGCGCTAAACTACTGATTATCTCATTGTTTACAAAGTAGCAATGTCTGGTGACGGAGTCTTTTAAACTGTTCATCAAGATATAAAGATTAGCTTTTTAGCATGCCATTCCTCATTGGACGAAATAAAGGATAAGAGGGTAGCAGATTGGGCGGTATGATTAGGAGCACATTGCCGGGGTAATAAGGGGGATTTCCAAAAATAGGAGAAACCAGATGGTCTGTCTCTGTCCAATACTGTCTCTGGCCTAACGTTACCGCTGTACAGATTAATGTCGAATCGTTCCGCTACTTTTAATGCCTCTTTCATGTTGTGCGTAGTTACCCTGTTAATCTCCGAGTGTTTACATTGTATCTTTGCCAATATGCATCTTGTTCTTATTTGCAACTTGCTCTTGAGCTCTTGACGTTTCCGCAATATTTGCCATGTTGAATGCACGAATTTCAGTTACTTTTCTTTTGTTAATCAATTTCGACAGATCCGCTAATGCGGTTTTATTCCCCGTTCTTGACACCTTCATACTTTTACGTTTCGCAGTAAATTCATTCGGTTACTGAGATAGTTTACCAATTCTTTCCTCTCTCCGGATCCTCTTCCAGGTACTGCTGGCTGGGTCATTACCATCATCAGGTTGTCATTTAGTATGTCCACACGGTCATCCTTGTCTCCGGTTAAAACCGCGAATATGTTCTGAAGGGTCATCTTAAAATCCTGCGCTTTGGCCCTTACTGACTGCAAGTTAGGTTCCGTAAAAGTTTGGTTTCCTACTTTTCCTTTCCCTTTCGGGGTTTGGCATTATTCTGTGCCTCACCAACCTATCATGGCTGCCTTTGGTTTCGCCTAGCACCTCAACGGCCTGCATAATACCATGGGTAGTACCTTAAATGAAATCGAGTTCACTTTTAGTTGTAGCGTTGGGGCTTTACCCTGACCGTTTCATATTCCTTCATTGGCGGAAGGCTCTCTGCATGATTCTTAGGTTTTTTCTCTCAAATCCAACCAGTGTATCACCTGGCCAATTCCGACACACCAATTTAAAGTTTCGCACGGGCATTTCGCCTACTTGCTCCACACCTGCTTTGCCGTTTAAGCCTTCCATCCCCACCGTGAATCGTGTTGTTGCCTTATATTATATAATGCGTATTCGACCCATTCGTAGAAACTTTCGGCAGCCTTTTAGTCGTAGCCAGATGTTGTTTGCCAAAGGCGGTACTATATTTAACCGGTATCGCTTGTTTAGCCTGATCACACCGGCTGTGACTATCGCTAGTGCTGAAGAATTCCCCCACATCCCCTGAATTTTTTCTGTGGGTCAAGAACAAAGCCAATAGCTCCCTCTTTTCATGCGGTCCTTGTAAGCACAGATTACGCCTGCTATTCGAAGTCATGAAACCTTCTCCTGTTCTGCTAACTTCGCTTCATCCTATGGTATCTCAGTTAAGGCCGGAGGGCTCCTCCAACAGTACCGATAATCTGCCCTCGCTGGGCTAAGTTCATGCGTTGGACGGTGCTCAATTCAAGTTACAGAGGAGGCATGTCCGAACCTACAAATTCTTAGCTCCCTCCGCTGTATCACTTGCCTGACCTCCACAATGGACAGACAGAAGCTTTGCAGCTACAGGTGTTGAGGGCCAACAGTTTGGTTGCTTGATCATGGTGGGGTTTGGCTGCAAGTATACAACGCCAGGGTGACCAGGTCTCATTCTGGTAAGTGAGTGGTGTTAGTGCACCCGAGGTTCTAGCATGGCTACACCTATCTGCTGTAGCTTTAAAAGTTCTGAGACCCGGTCACTGGAGAAAAAAAAGTCCGAAATTAAATAACTTGAGCATATGGAGCGCGAAGGCGGCCAGGCTCCATGGAATGGAAGTAGCGGCATTGGGAATCCTCGAATTCTACTGCTGGTGCTTTTTGCACTTTCCTAAATCACACGTTTTTGACGGAGTACTGTCATCTAGATCCCAACATAACTATTCCGCTCCGACGTTTACAAACGAGAATGTGCGCTAAATCAGCAGCCACAAGGAAAAGCCGGCCGGAACAACCCGCGACTGCTGTCGAAACGTGCCGATAGAGGGCTTTCAGTGGCGCCCCGCAGGCATCGCTTCGACCCAGGTAAAGGTGTTCTTCTTCACACTGCGGCATGTCAGGTAACAATTCCCCTAAGTTTTTTTTTGCCTGAGTATATCACACTTGGGAGAGAATTTAAATCGCAGTACCTGCCACGTAAAGAAACTCTCTGACAACTACGTGAGGACAATGACTACTTCATGTAAGAGTGTATTTCATTTCATGGCCTGAAAAGAATAGGGATAACCGGTAACCTCCTCTGTTTGGGGCATTCTTTCCTCATCAGACGTTCCGTGCAGGTACGATCAGGAGCCGTATTCGGTGGCGCTAGAAGACACACAGACACGAAGCGCCACGCTGACGGGAAGTTAGAGCTGCCAAACAATGGGGCTCTTCGATTTACAGTACCGGACTCACCGCGGACTCCCGAGAAGCAGTCCGGCATTTGTTTTCTCCATGCATCTCTATGGCTTCGGGGGATCTTCGGACTACCCGCGGAAAATCCGCAGTGAGTCCGAGGCTGTAAATCGAACATCCCCGATCGCTCCTGCAGTGAGGAAGCAAGCGAAAGCCTGTAGTGCTCTTGTTTTCGAATACTAAGCAACAGCACTTGAACGGGAGATGTGACAACACTGCGCGCTTTAGAAGAAGTGCCGTGGCTGGGTGCTGCCACAGCGTCCAGTCTTGGCACTTCTGTCCCGTTAAAGCTCTGTTGTTTAATATCAGTATGTACCAACTATCCCGCACTAATGCGCGTTTTCAGTTGTTTTCGAATACCGCCGTGGAGGTAGAATTACACTACTCAATGCTTTATTTTCAGTTTGACAATACAACATAGCGTCCGCCCCATCTTGTCTTCCAAATTTTCCAGAGTCTTTGTTGTATTTCTTATGTGTTAAATTGTTTTGGCGCTCTTTGCCCCAGTTGGCCTTGCGCCATAAACATCCAAACATCATCATCTTATGTGTTAAGACAGCATTGAGTATGGACGCCATGTTTTCGAGTTACCGCAGCAGTATCGCTGAGAAAAGTCGTTACAGACACCGACGTAGCCATTGAGACAGGGTAAGGTGGCAGAGAGCCTGCCGCGGTTAATAGCGGAAACAATGCGCTTACAAAACTGCGGGCGAGACAGCTCGCATTAATTTGACATGTGAATGTGTCGCTAGAAAACAGCCGCTGTTGGAGTATCGCTGCAGGCACGCTGAGTGCAGATGCCGTGCCACTTGAAGAGGCTTGCAGGGGTTGTTGGTGACACAGGCGACTTCACAGGGATTAGAAAAATGAAGGAGAAACGAGCGGGAGCTGACAAAGGCTACCTCCAAAAATCGTTTGCAAATGGCAGATCAAGCGGCTCATATTTGGCTGGAATGACTCGCACTATGCAGTCTGTCAATCGAACGTATTCAATGGCCACCTTACAAATCCGTTTCTGGACTAATTTAAAGGAGGGGTATGGTGGTGGTGGTGGCGGCGTATAGCACAGACTGTATTAGGTTTGCTTGTTTGCTTTGTTTCAGTTGCGCTACGCTAGTAGGCCAGCGACTGCCTTATACAGATGTGTTTCAAAACGGTGTCTCTGAGGACCACACAGGCATGTGCGATATATCTCGCCTTGGGCGGTTCTAAACTCGAGGGAAAACGCCATTTTTGGCATTATAGGTCGCTGCAAAACATCTGGCGATGATGGAAGCAGAACGGAAGTCAGCCGTAAACCCAAAACCATCAAATTCAGCCGGTGAATGCTATCAGTTACAATACGAGTTACAATACTTGTACAATCAGTTGACTAATGCAGTTAACTAAGGCGGTATTTCGTATAGCGGCAAAATCGAAATCACCCTTTTAAAAGATATTTCTGTGCACGCCATAGATTTCCATGGTGGACCCGCCGCGGTGGCTCAGTGGCTAAAGCATTGCGCTGCTGAGCACGAGGCCGCGGGTTCGATTCCCGGCCGCGGCGGCCACTTTTCTGGTGGAGGCGAAAAGCAAAAACGCCCGTGTGTTCGAGATTTCGGCGCACGTTAAAAATCACCAAGTGATCAAAATTAATCCGGAGCCCTTCACTACGGCGCGCCTCATCGCCTGCGTTGCGCCAGCGCGTTATATACTACAATGAATGAATGAATAAATGAATCAATCAATCAATCAATCAATCAATCAATCAATCAATCAATCAATCAATCAATCAATCAATCAATCAATCAGTCAATCAATCAATCAATCAATCAATCAATCAATCAATCAATCAATCAATCAATCAATCAATATATCAATCAATCAATCAATATATCAATCAATCAATCAATCAATCAATCAATCAATCAATCAATTTCCATGGTGGCCTCACTTAATTCCTAGCCTCGACTATGGCACCCTTCATAGCCCATGGGCAGCTTCTGCTCGTTAAGCTGCGAGGTGAATTTTAGCCGATGCGGCATGCAGGTAAAATTGTATGACCTTGAAACCCCCAAACGGCCTCTGAGCGTTACGGCATAAAAAGCGGAATTGGCCATCTGTTCGCCAACTCCAGAGACGATATACAGAAATTTGACACATCTTGTTTCTTTACATTTAACAAAATTGATGCGTGCCTGCAACAATTCTGCATGGTAAGCATCGCAGAACCAATGGGGGATGTAAAGCTGACAAATCCCACCCAGTCGCCCTTAGCTGCGGGAGGCTCAGCAATAAATACACGTGAGGCCCGCACTGAAAGTCTCTGTCAACTCTGTCGATTACTCAGGCGGCGGACGTACGCGATCCGTCAAGTCGTGGCAGCGCCAGCATCGCTTGATATTCCTGCACGCATCCGAGTACGCGCGTTGCAGGCAGTCCACTCACTTACTTCCCTCCCCACCCTCCCCTTTTGGCGCGCACCGACACACACGCCGTCTTTTATATGTGTGCCAGTGGAGTGGGCACTCTAACAACACAGGTTTGTTCACGCGTGGCACCGCTGTTACGCTCAGTCGTGACCTATGGTTTGGCATAACGGATAACGCGTCGCATGCGAGCGCCGTGCAGATAGCATCTCGTGCGTGGCGGGTGGTTTTCCAGCTACCACGCAGCGCTGACGCCGGTGGACACTAATCGTCGCCGGGCGCCCATACATTACCCGGGACGCAACGACAGCTTCGATCCTATCGCACCCACGAAATCCTTAATCTCCGAGCCGCGACCCACCGCAGCGCGGCCATCGGCGGCGGGAGAGCGGCGGCCGTGGGCCACCGGAACGCACGCAGGAGCGGCGGCAGCCGTGCATGCACGCCGGCTGCACGCACGCGCTGGTTCACACGCGAAATCGCGATCCTCCTTTAGCGCGCTCTATTTATACACGCCTGCCAAACTTTGGTTCGTGTCGGACCAGGCCTACAATCAACTCTCGGCCGCACGAAAACCCGACCACCTCGAGTTTTACGGCCAAACGAACGCGCTGCATCGCCGGTACAAGGACGGGGATACAACACGAAGCCGCAAGCGCTTGTAGGCCGCATGCATGAATGCTTGCCGTTCGTTCTACCGTAATGTATGCGAGATATTTTCCTCCTTTCTCTACCTAACGCAACTGCCCAAAACCTGTTGATCATTTTCCAATAAACGAACCGCTAGGCCACGCACGGCCTGGTCCTCGAGCTATGCCCGAGTAAAGTATGCGGCTGTATGCCCCGCGATTCTAATCGTGAAACTACTCGGTGCCTTTTTGGGGCCACGTCTGCGGAACACAGTCCCGCGGTTAGCTTTGGCGTCCTATAAATTTACCGGCTCTGCCATTTCGTCCCGCTTGATTGGAAACGTTGCTAAGCTCTGCTCCATTCTCCTTGCGTCGTCCCAAACGTGATTAGTCGTAATTTATTAACAGCAGAGCTGCTTAGGCCGACACAAATCCGTCCGGGGTAGACAGAAAACCCCGAAGCCTCAAGAAAGGAATGTAGTTAGAGAGGTCTCTAGAATCGAACCGGGGACCTTTACGCCCTGAAACCGGCAATCTAACAACTGGGCCACTCCAAAGGCCCGAGGGGTACGGGTTAGCAGCGGTGGGGAACAATAACATGTGCAGCCAATTGGAAAGAAAAAAAAAACGCTTCCCATGGCCGGAATCAAACCTGGGCCCCTAGCGTTATGAAACCGGCGTCTCTCCGATTGAGCTATCATCGCATTCCGGGAGCACAGAATTTCCTTTGGGATCGTCGCGCGGGTGTTGGCGTTGGACATAGTCGTGGGTTCTAGCGCGTGCTAACGCGGTCCACTTTTGGAGAGGTGTGAAAGTCTGCGGACGTAACGATCCGGGCCTGCCAGTCGTGGAGAACATTCGGCAAGTTCAGAAATAAATGTGAGGTGATGACACATGGAGCGGAAACTTGGCGCCTTGCTAAACAACTTGAGAGGAAACTTAGGTCGGCTCAACGGGCCATGGAAAGAATAATGATCGCAGTAACACTTCGGGACAGAAAACGAGATTCCTGGATCAGATAATTAGCTAGAGTAGAATATATCATAGTACAAATAACGAAAAAGAAATGAACCTGGGCTGACCACGTAGTTAGGCGAAATGACAATCGGTGGACTACCAGGGTGACAGAGTAGACACGGAGAGACGGGTCTAGAAAAAGAGGAAGGCCAATTACTGGATGGAGGGACGAAATAAGGACATTCAGAGGCAAAGAATGGACTCGAGCGGCGCGGAAAAGGAGCGGTTGTACGTCGTTCGAAGAGGCCTTCGTCCTGCAGAGTGGACCTATGATCATGCAGCAGCAGGAACCCACTATAGTGGGTTCCTGCTGCTGCATGATGCAACGGCAGAGTCTCCGATGAAGGGAGAGGTGCCGCCAGCTCTGCTGTTTCTCCAGACTGCACCACTAGTGCAAGCTGCGCCAATTTTTTTCTTCGCCTCAAATCATTTCTGTCCTCGCGTTATAAGTTAATTGCGATGACAGTATACCTATGCGGTAGTAGTCGCTGATTTCAATGTAGAAGTATCCGCACCAAAATAGCAATGGTTTACGCGTTTTGTGTTGGGGACATTTGGCTTGCAATCTCACACCCATCCGGCAAAACGGACCACCCAGCGGCGTACGTGCACCCTCTTGACATTGCCCGCGAATGTGTCTGCAGTAGCGATTGTTGATCAGCGTATATAAGAGCGACAGCGCAGCCATCGTGGTAGTTGTTACTAAGTGACAATTAATTTACAGCAACGCCGACCACACACCTTCACCGAGGGGGATGGCTCATGATTTTACAGCGAAGCTGTATATGGCTCGGTTTTTTCCATATTGCGTGTGCAGACAAACCGGCGTAGAAAGGAAATTTTCAGTTCTCAGACATAGTGATTTGTGCTGCCTTCTTCAAAGTATCCTGGAGTCACGCTTTTGCTGGTGTTTTTCCCGTGACAAGACAACCTTTAAAGACTTCCGGAAAGACCATTTGGCCGGTGTCTTAACCATCCAAGCGCGCGCACGTCACCAGTCCCCGTTAATGCGCGCATGGGAAGGGGGCGGGCCGGGGGAAGGAGGCAGACATGCACGCGCTTCCAAGCTTCACGCGCTCACCAATGACATGCCCGTTTGCTGGTGGGAGATTTCAACGTGGAAGTCTCGCGGCCCTATGCAAACTGACTGCTGTCCTTCGTGGGTGAGCGGTTTCGGTTAATGCGCTACAGAGACAGTAAGATGCCTACGACGCGTGAGGGTAGCGGACAGCCCCATGTTTGTCCGCTATAATAAAACTGTACTCCTTCTAAGTTTCATTCGGCTCACTAGCTATGAAGTAGGCTTAATCACAAGTTTCAACAAACGTTTTATGTTTCTCGCACTCCTTGGACTGCGCCCAGCGACGCTGGTCATCCTTCTTCACAGAGTGGAAGGGCACTGATTTTTCATTTGCAAATTAATTTGGGGGGGGGGGGGGTGGAGCGAGAAACGCCAGGAGTGGCGCCGGAGTACATGCGTGAGGCAATCGCAGAAGAGGGCGAGCCGTCCCCCTGCTGCTGCTGACTCCCCCTGCGTACAACGGAGCGGTGGGCCCCGATTGCCAGCTCCCGGTTACCTGAACGCCCGGTGCTGTCTTCCACTTGAAGGGCCCCCGGAGCTACACTTTTGCCGGTGTCTTTCGGTTCAAGCACGCGCACATCGCCATGCGGAAGGCAGTCGCTCCCTTAGGAGTGTAAGCCACGTGCCCTCACAAGCAGGCTAGGACATTCTGGGCTTCCTAAACGCGAATTTTTTTTTCTCTCTGCCTGCCTGTCTGCCCTTCGATTCAGACTTCCGGCCAAAAGTTGAAACCATTAGGTAAAAAGAAGTATATATCCGTTCGAAACCACCAAATCTGCTGGCGTAAGTCATGCATGTCCCCGTTTCTGAGCGCGAAGAAAACAGAGGCACATTTGAGGCACAATGTGCGCACTACGTAACCAACAGTACCCACGCTCTTTTGTGTCTGTGTCCGTTTTTTTACTCTGCTCTGTGGACGAAAAGAAGAGTGGAAACGTCACACCTATTCTAGCAAGGCTCCCAGGAAGCAGGTTCGACATGGCCGCACTCGTGCACTGCACTGCAGTGCACGAGTGCACTGCAGGCGCTGGTGCTTGCTCATAAACGTGCAGCAAAGAAACGGACGCCAAAAAGGAAGCTTTGCGCTAAACATAACTCTATGCACGCTTATAGACGCCTTGTGGGTCCTGAAACCATGTCGGAAACAAAACACAGTCGCCAACCAAAGTATGGTTTGCGTAAAGCAATTTCGTTGCATCGATTAGCACACGAAAGATTTTAGCTGAGATACAATATACACTCGCTCCACAGTGAAAATACGACACAAAAATAGGAAAGCACGGTAAGCCGGCTGTCACGCGAGCAAATACTCACTGCGTAGTAGCGTGTGGCGCACACGCACTTATAGGCTGCTATCCACAACCTATTTCTACTTCAGTGCGAATCACTGCCTCTAAGGGAAAAAAATTTGAAGAAAAACGAGAATTACTAAATAACACAGCCGTAAGACAGGAAGGGCTGGACATGTCACGGAAGGTGAGATGATGGTGCGATGACGTGCATTAACATGCATCGGACCACCCTGTAGTCACGAAGGGGTCGTGCCGAAAGTAACGAGGTGCCAAAACTTTGGATTTCGCGAGGGAAAACACGGTTTTGCTGTCTGTGCGCGATGGGTGGGAACACACTTCGGAAGCATCCGCAAAAAATGAGAAAGGCTTCAGATTACTTGGGTGAGATGGCCGCTCTAACAAGAGCGAGAAGCTAACTCCAAATAGTTTGTGCACACGGAGGAAGCTGCGTCGGCATGGTAGATATAAAACAGTCTGTGATTTACCTTTACAAAATTGCACTGAATCAGATGTGTATAAGAATAGAAATTATAACTATTACACTGTGACGAAAGACAGAATTAGTCACCCAGAAGGAAGTTACGTGGCCAACATGCGATGTGCACAAGGAAAAAAAAAAGAGAAACGTACCAGCAGAGTCCCTCAGTTTGAAGGACTCTGGTTCCAGGCAGAAGGGGGGGTACTTTTGCGGAGAAGAACAAAGGCTGCGCACTCGCAAGCCCTGCTTGGCGAAGCCTTGGCTCTCCAGGTGGCTTCTTTGGAGCAAGAAAATTCAGGAAATGTATTTTTTGTCCCAAGGGCGGTGGTCCGCCATCTTTGGGGGAAGAATCATAGGAAGACTCTTCCTTCGCCTTCCTCCTATCACGCAGTTTTGAGTAAATAAATTTATCATCATCATCATCATCATCATCATAATCATCATCAGTCGCAAGAATCCGCCGGGATAGTTGGTTAATACTCATCACAAATAATGGCCCCACGTGTTGCGTGGACGATGTTTGCTTTTTCGTTTGGGGGTGTTCAGTTGTACACAAATTAAGGAAGGCGACGTTACTGGTGTCTATGGCAACAGACGTCCTGTAAGGGCTGCTCTTGTGGAACGAATGTGGTTAAGGCGGAAGCCTCAAATGGCCCGTTGAGCGAAAAAGCCGGCATCCAGCGTATGTAACAGAAAATCGGCTCCTTCACGAGGCGTTTCACAGCCCCTGCTGCAGTGAAGCTGTAAAGAACGGCCAGTGTTTTCAAGTATGACGCGCGCGGCCTCCCCATTTCGAAGTAACGTGCGGCCGGTGTTTGCCGTCGCCACGTTGACGCTGCCCCGCCAGCACCCCCACCGTTATTGCTTGAGCGGTGATTCGCGCAGTATACTTGCTGGCTGCGCGTGCGCGCTCCGCTGCGATAAACCCAGCCAATCTCTCTTCCCTTACTTCTATAACTGCTCTCTAACTTGGTTTTTCCGGGCATGAGCATGGGTTTGCGTGGGATGAGTTTTCCGCGTACACAGGACCGCTTGATTTTTTCGCCTAGCCATATAAAGCTTCGCTTTAATAAGGAGGTGCCCGGCTGACTGCTGGCCTTGCAGCTTCAAGCCAGCCTACCGAGGGTTAAGGGGAAGATAAGGGGGGGATGGTGTGATGATGCCAAATGAATAGTTGGACTCTCCGTTGGCCTGTCCTCAATAAACCGCAAAAAACGAGGAATGTGGCGCTGCACCGGTGCTGCAGGGGTTTAGTTCGGCCCACCCTAACAAAGCGCATGTTCAAGTACTAATGGCTGCCGCTAGATATACTGCCGCGAGCACGACGGAGTAGCGCGCTGGCAGAATACGCCCTTTCATCATGCAGCATCATGCTAGTGGAACACCGGATGAAGGAGGGGGGGGGGGGGGGGGGGTATGGGATCGAATTGGTGGGCGAAAATGTAGGCATGGGAGGCTGCGGATCTGTAGACCCTTGGTGAACACGGCGGGTGAGCCTTAGAAGGAGCGGGAAGGAAAAGAGGCGATGAGTGGAAGCTTGCGGCTCTCAACTCTTATTGGGGGCCCATTCTGGGGTTCGCACATAAAAGCAGCTAAATGCACGCACTGGGGTGTGGTAAGTTTTGTGGGTGTGCAAGCCTGTACAGGTTTACGGGCTGTGGCAGCGAGGTCGGCTTCTTTGTGTAGTTGGATCGGCGCTATTCGAGTTATACATAGTAGTAATAGTAAATACTTTTTATTTGGCCGAAACCACAGGACAAACAAGATATGCATAATCAATTGTATGTTTACTTTTTTGCACAAAAGTTAGACTCCAGAATGAGTAATGACTTCTTCCAGGGCAGCTTGTTTGATTAGGCTGCCCCAGTTTGTGGCTAGTTGCATAAAATCAATAACAATATGAACTAGCTTTTAAGAAACGTCATTATGGGAGATATCGCCAAACAGCTATTGTCTCCGCTTGGTTGGCAATGTTGGCATACTGTCGAATAAATTACCTCGGTCCACTGGTGTTGACACAGTAGTAATCTCTTGCCGCTCTCTGGGCCGTTCACCGACGCGCCCGGGAACTAAACCTTTGCGCGAGTCGTGTCTGACCCTATAGGAAAATTTTTAAGAGAACAGTTCCGTTCGGTATTTTTTGGCAACTTTGTAAATCACAGGTCGTTTGAAGGTTCGATTATTTTAACTCAGCTGACATAGCAATTAATCAAAATGCACCAATATCCTCCGACGGTCCACTACACCATGCATTAATTTTAGTTTATTGATACAAAATCAACAATTATCCCTTTAATTCTTGGTACAAGTAGCTTTTAAATATCCGGTAGGCATAGAAACAGTTGCCACCCGCCGCGGTGGCTCAGTGGCTAAGGCGTTGCGCTACTGAGCACGAGGTCGTCGGTTCGATTCCCGGCCGTGGCGGCCGCTTTTCTGATGGAGGCGAAAAGCAAAAACGCCCGTGTGTTCGAGATTTCGGCGCACGTTAAAGATCCCCAAGTGGTCAAAATTAAGCCGGAGCCCTCCACTACGGCGCGCCTCATCGCCTGCGTTGCGTTGGCGCGTTAAACCCTAGAATCAATCAATCAGAAACAGTAGCCATTGCCGCATGGTTGACACACGAGGGGTGATAATAAGACTCACCATTAGTCATCTACCTCCAGTGCGTCGTCGTTGAAAAAGCAATAACACCGGGTGTGCTGGCTGACTGCATGTGACCAGGGGGCGCCATTTCGCGGTTCAATCCGACTCCCCTCCCCCCGTGTTTGCGTGAACGGTGATCACGGGCGTCATTGTCAGTGTTGTTGTAGACATTAAAACCTTGGCGCACAAGTATATGGCTCAAGCGTGCGGTTATAAATGACGCACAGCGGTCGTTGCAAGGCTATAACTGTGGCCGAAACAGGGATCTACAAGGGCAAACACAATTCAGGAACCCCGTCTATTTTTCGCGGTGTACGTATACAAGTACGAGTGCACAAACGCACCCGCACATTTCCATTTCTTATCTTTTCAATCTGCAGAGGCGACGCAAACATTTACAAGAGTCCTTCGATGTTACGCGCTTGTCCCCATTAGTCATGCGGTAGGTTCTCTTTAGCAGAAACATCGCCCTGAAAGGAATACTCACGGCGGAGAATGAACCAGAACATTAGAAAAACACCCACAGTCGCATTAACGTTGCTATAGGACGCATCTGTTTTTTTTTTTTTTTTACTTAAGACATTTTTTTGTTGCTTTTCGTCCTCTCCTTTTCAGTTCGTAACCTAATCAGAAAATCTAAATAAATGTTGGGATCGGCCAATTGGTTATAAAGAGTTTGTAAAAAACATCGAATATATTTTTTAAAGAAACATCAGAGGACTCTTATGCACTATTTGTGGGGGATGATTTGAAAGCACGAATGCCCTCAAAAATGAAAATGAAGTAACGAAATGTCCAGCTTTTACATAATCAAGCCCCACATGCGATAAACTATATAAAGAAAATGAAAGATAAAAAAAATGTACATGAACTAACAAAATCCCGAAAGGTGAAATCCAGCGCCTTCATGTGATTAACTAAAATAATTTTAAAAAGTTACGCCGGAAGCGGGACCGAAACCGTAGTCAAAGGCAGATTTTGGACGGATAATTGAAGCTAAATGAAAGGTTAACCAAGTGAAACCAAGACTTAATCAGACTAAGCCAAGCTTTCATTTTGCATATCCAGGGTTGGCTGAGCTAAGCCGCAGCAATTTTTTTATTACGGAAAAGGACGCCCGGCGCCGGCTTTCTCGCTCAAGTTGGCGCTGTACAACGCTACCGTTAACCACCTGTACGGAGTGCACGCTCGCATTTTATTGCTGAATAAAATCGTTTACCAATCAAAAACTAGAAGGGACATCTAAGCCCTTTTTATGATGCAGTGAATGAGAAATCATTTCTGTCTTATTGCGTGCTCCATCTAGGACCACGGGGCTAGTAAATAAGGACCATCTAGGTGCTAGTAAATAAAGATTTTTCTTACACGAGCATGATCGTGGTGACAGTTCTAAAACATTCAATCGCCATTGCTCAATCGGACAATATTTCAGTCTATGAGTCCTGTGATGTACACGAGGACCTGTCGAGTAATGATCCCTCCGCTGCGCCCTGACTGCAGCTGGTGGCTGGTGCGCCGCTCGGCGTGACTCGTAGAAGCAGACGGAGGGAGAAGCTTGGCGCGTGCTAAAATGTCCGCAAATGTAACCCCGTCCCTTTTATTTGTTTTCCTTCTGGGGCTCATGCTACGGAGCCTCGAGGTGCACTCGTTTTTTTGTTGTTTTATTTGTAAATGCGCGCTATTGAACGGGTAGCAGCCAATGCGAATTCATATGGTGCGTTTGTGAGACGGCAGTTTTACGCCCCATAAGCCACTTAATGCCTTCACAGTAATAAATCGTCGCAAGCTCATTAGGCTTCCCCACTGGGCATCCCTGTTTTGTGTCCCACGTGCCCAGTTGTTATCAGCGGCCGCAATTCCGTTGCTGTTTATTGGTCGTACTTTAAAGGAGCCATGAAGAGAAAATACAACTTCGTGTAATTTGAAAGAACTAGAATTCAGTATCTCACTCAGCTCCATTACAGCCCCAAAAGATGTTTTTTTTTACGAAAAAAAGCAAGAAGTATTTAAAAACTTTCAAATTTTGCGCCGCAGTGACGTGTTATGAGCAAGAATGACGTCATACGGGCCAACAATAAAACATAATTTTCAGTGCGTTAAGTGCACGTTAGCATTCACTTGATGCGGTCAAATGGAACTAGAGGCCCCATTACAGACGTCCAGTCATGTGTTGTCGCGACAGGTCAGTTAGTCGGCCGCCAATCACACAAACAAGGTTCCGTGACGTCATAGAAAAGTTGCGGGAAATTGGCTAGGGCGTCGCGACTGCTTCACACGTTTTCTTTAACATCTCCATTATTTGTTCGAAGATTGCGATAATATTGGTAGCATTGTTATCGGGACTAAGCAGTCTCTCTAATAAACCCAACTTTTATTTTGTCTTCATGGCTCCTTTAACACCAGAGCTGTTTAAGGTTGAGCTTTGTCCGTTGGCGTTGCCCCAAAAATACCAAGAAAAAAAAAAAAAAACACTCCACCAGCGCGTTCCGCCTGGCACGACCTTCGCCCAGCCCCGTAGGCGGAGCCAAGCCTCGCCTAGCTATGACATGATAGCGCGCACCGGCACCGCTCGACCTTCGTGAACAGTCTGCCCAGCGTTCGTGACGTGACCTCTCGCGTGCTCTTCTCCTCTCCAGTTCACGTGCGTTAACGCCTCAAGTGGGGAAGCACAGAAAAGCTTACGCTACAGATGCCGAGTGTGCGAAGCCGGTTGCTGCCGGTTCTAGCGCGTGCTGACGTGGTCCACTTTGGGAGAGACGTGAAAGCCTGCGGACCAAACGATCCGGGCCTGCCAGTCATGGAGAACATTCAGTGGAAACTTAGGAAATCCATGTGAGGGGCAACAGCCGGTTCTCCGACGAAGGGAGAGGGGCTCCCTTCTCTGCTGTTTCTCCGGCCTTGCACCACCAGTGCAACCTGCGCATATTGTTTTTGTTTTATTTCATAAGTTGGTCAGGCAGTAAGCACAGACCAAATGATTACAGATACACGAACTTTCTTTCATCTGAGACATTCATTATGAGACATGAAGCCCCGAATAATTGACATTCGTTGTTTGCAAACGACAAACAGGCAGCGGCAAATAACATTCAAAAGAGGCATAAAAAGTGACATTTTGGTTATTTACCGACCGGCCGTCCCATGGGTTAGGGTTCAATTGCATAACGAACTTCAGATGTATAAGTGCCCATTGTAAGCGAAACGCTTTTAGCGAATAGTCGATTTGACTGTAGCGGCCTATCAGCTCTGAAAGCATAGCAGTGGCAAAAAATAAAATGCCTATACGACGCTGTCAACAAGCTCACTAGAAAACTCGTAAATCTTTATCAATGTCGCAAGCAAAACGAAATAAAAACATTGGCCCTTTCAGCGCTCTAACGACTCTCTTTACCGTTATTCATGCCCACGCAAATACTTTTCTGTCTGCATTTTTGTGCTTGCCTGCAAGTGCATACGTGCCTCGAAGAATCATGCGCTCACGCGGACAGCTGTTAAAAAGCCAGACAGAGAGAAAAAAAAAATGTTCCCAAAATCCCGCGCAAGTTTCGTCGAAAACACCGAGTGCAAAGACAAAACCAGTGTTCCCGGGGCGGAATAAATTGTCAGAAATCCATCTTCTTCCAATTTTGCTCGTAAAAACGAAAGAGGGAGGGGAGAGGCCAAGCAGGCTCATTTCTTCCGCTGATGCTGTTCATGTCATCTGCGAGATACAAACACACGCACGCACTCTCGGTCGGCACCAAAACAAAAGGGCAGCACAGAAACCACAAGCAATCGACGAAAGAAATACAAATGGGTAAATGGAGAAAGAGGTCATAAACAAGCCCGCACACTCTAGGAAAACGTCGGGAAGAGAGGGGGGAGGCGGAGACGTGTGCTAGCGAAACCCGTTGCGAAGCGAAAAATGATGGATGAGTCGGAAATATGACGGTAATGCAAATAGTGCCGCGCTCGCGTCCTCGCTGCGCTGCTGCCGGATCGGCGGCGATGAGGAGCTGCCGCTCTGCGGGGCTGACAAGTCCAGAGGAGACGGCGTGACAGAGTCGCAAGGACCCGACCATTCATCAAAGCCGCCGAGAGGCCGTGGCGCTGGCAAATGACACGTCATCATCGCCGCCGCCGCCGCCGCGGCTGCCGGCGGCGGCAGCTTGCGCGCTTCTTCAACCGGGCGCCGTTGCGCTCAGCGAATGCGTGGTGTCGGCGCGCACTCGTCGCTGGCACGAGACGACGACACAATGAGGGTGAACAGCGCGGCGCCATGTGTTTGCAATAGGTTAACTAGCCGCGGAATTCTGTAACAAAGAGGCACGCTTTACGCACCTCTGCCGAAAGGATATTTACCCATTTGGACGGGTTTCCTTCCCCGTCACAATCATATGGCAGAAAGGGCGGGGCAGAGCGAGAGAGGGGAGGGTAACAGAGCCCTTGAAGTAACCACTTGGCCCGGGATCTCGGTGAGGCAGGAAGAGCGAAAGGACGGGGGAAGTAAGGGAGGGAGCGAGAAGGAAAGAGACGACAGTGGATGGGATGGGATGGGTTTGCTAGATACGGTAAGCAAGGCGTAGAAGAAAAAAACCGTACAGCAAAACATCCAAGCAATTGTTGAGAGTTTCGCGGTCGGAGAGGGGTGTAAAGAAAAAGCATACAAATAAACAAGACAGGAAATCTCATAAAATTAGATGACAAAACATAACAATCGTAAACCATCCCAAAAATCAGCACCCTAACTCACAATGATTGTTTAACGGAACTCTCCGGGAACGCTCGGGCAGTTTGCTTTAATTTTATAACCAAGGGGTTTACTATACACGGAAAGTAGAACCAGCGCTTAAATTTTGTGCGCGTGCCCATGCATTCAGAGCCGCACAGCCGCACAGCCGCGTTGATCCGTTGATCGACATTTATCTATTGCTCTCAGGACCTAAGTAATGCCCATTCACCCCCTCCCACGTCATCGCAATCTTTTTTAACAGCGCCGCTGTTAAAGCTAGAGCTTGATCCGGCGGCTTTAGCAAAAGATACAAAGAAAAAAAAAAGCTGTGCCACCTGTAATGGGTGTACCACCGCTGATTGGGTATTATTGCCTTTCGCGCCTGCTCGAGTGTGAGAACAAGGGGCACACGCGTATGCCCACCCCGTACAGTATTATTTAAAAGGTGATAGTCTTTCATGGGCTACTAAAACAAACAAAAAATGACGCAGCTTGATCTAGTGGTGCAGGACTGGAGAAGGAGGATGAGGAAAACACCTTATTGAAATCAAAGAGCTCAGTCAGAGGGGGAGCGGTGGCGGAAGTCCACAGGGCCCCCGCGACTTCCATTGCCCGGGAAGCTCCCAGTGGGACGAGGTAGGGAGGGGAGACAGGGGTCGTTTGGACATTCACGTAAGGAGTGATAGTGTCCTGTGCGCCGTATGAGAGGCAGGTGGAGGAGGAGAATTGAAGTGGGGGTGAGTGTAGGAGTCGTAAATGGAGGAAAATGTGTGTGCCAAGGCTGGAGAAACAGCATAGCTGGGGGTCGACCTAGCTTCTGCCCCGCTGAGATCCGCTGTCAGTGTGGGGGACCGACTGGAACAGCATCGCGAATTCCGCCTAAACTTGGCCTCACCCCTGATCACTTCGCCTAGCCAGAGTCCTTTAAGAACAGTATTGAAGGACTCTGGCCTAGCCTAGCAAGAACATCGCTAAACCTAACAAAAAATAGCAAAGCCTGGCAAAACCTAGCAAAACTTAGCAAAACCAGAAGAAGTTCGGTTGACCCCCAGCTCCGCTGTTTCTCCAGCCTTGCACATTTAGCGCAAGCTGCGCCAATTTTTTTTTTTTTGGTTTTCCTAAAATAAGCAAGAAGTGGCGTATTCATGTATTTCGCTTTGAACCACCGAAGCTAATATGTGTACTGTGAGATATATTACCCCTGTGTTTATATGATTTCAGGGCTCAAAAACAGAACAGGGGAGCACTGCGCACGCTGCTCCACTGCTCGTCCACTGCTGTTATAGCACAAGATGGGAAAATAATGTACGGAGGCGATTTTTGATAATTGATCCCGTCATTCTTAACGTTCTTCAAATTCTTACAGGAGGCAGTTATTAAAGCGATACTCTAGAATTCCCAAACCTTTCCTAAAACGTTTTTATAATAAGCTTGGGGCTCCTTACGAATCTATATCGTTTAGTAAAGTGGCGCAATATTTATAAATGATGCACCACAACAACCGAATAAAAATACCATCACCCCACCAAGACACACAAGTACAGTCGGTAAAACGCTTGTCTATAACAGCGATTTCAACTTCAACCAGCTACATCCTAAAACTGCCGAAACATACTCGTTCCAAACATGTCGGAGGCAAAAGCGAAGGGCTAATACTTCAGAATTCCGCAGTAGTTTAATTCAAATCCCGCTCCGGCGGGGCAGGATAGGGCTGAGAGTACGAAAGCTGTGTTATAGACAAGCCTTTTACCGGCTGTACTTTTTTTCTGCTTTCGTTTGTTAAACAACTAGTGTATATTTGCGAGGTTACTATATTTGCGAGTGTTCATACCGGAATAAAGTGCGCGCTGCAGAAATGTAGTGACAGCGTTGTTGCACACAACCTGTGCGACCTTGGAGAAGCACCACTACACACTGTGCCGAATCGAATTATTAACGTCGAAGGGAGCTACAGAGCTTGCCGTCTCCCTATAGATTGTGCTTTCAACCCGATCCGGCTTGTCTCAAACACATGCCCTTAGATGGTGCGGCACGCCCTCTTGCCATTTTCGTGTTTGATTTCGCGCAACACCTGTTCTCGCTGCGCAAGAATACACTAGCTCAAACACGTGCTGTTTTTTAGGTGCGGAGCACCTTAGGACCGCACAATGTCCGTCCGCGTCCGTGCGCATAGCAGTTATCGCCAAAAAAAAAATCACAGAGGCACCGGCAGGATTCGAGCCTGTGTCTGGTAGACCAGACAGAGTTAGTGTGAGTCGTCTATACCAATTGGGCTATGACCGTTTTAAGTGCGAATGCCCTTCTTAAGCGAGCCTGAAGCGTCCGCCGCCGGCCGCATTCCGCCGCCGTCCGCATAGCAACAGCTGCGGGTGCGCGCGCTCCTCGTCTTCCTTGGCAACGGGGGGAGATGGGCGCGCGCTGCCTGGCCGCTGACATGGCACATACCCACGTGGGGGATTGGCCAGGAATCGGGCGTGAGAAGGGCTAATGCACCCGCTTAAAGGAGTACTGACACGAAATTTCAAAGCTGAGATCCGCTCTAGCAATCAAGTACAACGACAACACAAATAGGTGTCTGTGCATGGCACATACCCACGTGGGGGATTGGCCAGGAATCGGGCGTGAGAAGGGCTAAAGCACCCGCTTAAAGGAGTACTGACACGAAATTTCAAAGCTGAGATCCGCTCTAGCAATCAAGTACAACGACAACACAAATAGGTGTCTGTGAATAAATGCATCTTTCTTTCTTTGTAGTTGTGTGTGTGTGTGTGATGTCTCTTTCGCGAACATTACCGACCCGCGCAAATTCAACTCGTGCATTCGCACTTACACACTCTCCCCCTCGGGGAAGTGCTAGGGAATTTTTTTTTTAATGCAGAGCATTTCAGATAGTCGTAGTCCGCATCCCTCCCCCTACACTATATAAATAAAAATACTATCCGGCGCCTGGTTTCGATCCCTCGACCCTGCGGGCGGAACGCAATGTACATGGTGCTCTACCCACTGCGCCACAAAGCCGACACAGAATGGGAGGCTACGAACACGCCTTATATCCTTGACTCATTCAAACTACGTCAAGAAGCTGCTGACAACGCATTCACTACCACCAACTCCCCAAACACTAAACGTTAACGCAATACACCCACCCCCTATGCGACGCATTTACTCGAGTCCCCCTCGCGGGGAGATGGGCCCAATTTTTTTCTTTATTTCCAAACAAGCACCGCTTTTACAAACATAAACATCATTTTCACAACAAACCCATACTAAAACATAAAATCGCTGCTCCCGCTCTGGGATACAGCGCTGGTGGCTAGAATATTTTTATCTTTGTTAGCCTTTCCAGTTGTGACAGCCATTCCGGAACACTTTGTTGGGCCTTTTTCAATTCAACAAACGAAACAATAGCCTCCTGAAAATACTCTCTGACTGGGCGCGCGTCAATGTCCGAGTGACGGACTGGCAGCCGACACCTCCATATGCTGTGCAGGGCCAATAACATTATAATTGGGCTACGACCGTGATTTAGTACACGAGAGTCAAACGGCTTACTGCCTCGCCTATAACGGCGGAGTACCTCCCAATGTCCGTCCGCGTCCATCCGTGTGCACACCACCATCAAGCGAAAATCAAGCGCAATTCGATTTGAGCCGTGAGTTGCAGTTTGAGTTAGGGAATAATCAAGGTGCAACTCACGGCTCAAATCGAATAAAGGTCGGGGCGCAAATCGGATGTCACTCGGGGCGCAACTTGGATGTCATTTTGAGTCCCGGTACTCCGCACCCTCGCCATCATCCACGGAGTGGAGATGCTGCCATTTTTTTTCTCTGCACCAGGCCAGCCCCCATCAGCCCTTCCTCCCACGTTTTTACCTTGTGTCGGCAAACAGTTCCTCGCAGGAAACACCTCAGCCCAGACGACAACCTTTTCGGACTATGAAATGACCTATGCAGGCTTCTATTTCACTGAAAAATTACGTCCATTGCCGTCAAAAAAGTTCAATCTAGACAACTTCTGTTAAAATGATGACACATCATTTTATTTCATTTTACTTATGAGGCCCTAAGATCCTGATGTCACTGCGTAAGGGGGTGTAATAATGGTGCATTTTGCGTTGAAGCAAAAAAAAGAAGCTAATCATGAGTAATAAGGTAGAAGCAAAACAATAACAGTAAGACACTATGCAACTTCAGACCAAACAATAAAGGACCGCGAGCGCGCACGCACACACACATGCACACGCACGCACGCACACGCGCGCACACACAGACACGTACACAAACGTACATACACACGCGCACACACACCCATGAGTAAATCGCTTCTGAATACTGATGGGGTCTCACTACATGAGCGTGATTAGGTTGGAGTTGATAGCACCTAACTTTTCGTGAAATTCTTTCCAGTCAGTACATACTACGTTATCGGGTAGGGCGTTCCAAATTATCATTGCATGTATAAAAAAAGTATTATTCGTTGATGACGTGGGGCCATTGATACGTGCAATTGGGTGACTTTCAGGCGCGAGGAAGTTCGTGTGGGCGTTTTAAAGAAAGCACTTCGTGACTGGCCCGGAATGGCAAAAGAACGCGCGGAGAAGGCACTGGCTGGAAATTATTCGGTGTGAAGAAAGGCCAGAAAGGCCGACAGAATGCTTGAGTGAAGTGACAGTGACATCGTAAGAATACCGGAACGGGATGGAGCTGTTGGCGCGTTCTTGAATGATTTCTAAATTATCACAAATGTATTCGCGTGAAGGGCACCGTACGAATGGAACGCCCGCAATGGGTTCTAAATTATCAGAAATATAAGTTCTCGAAGAGTGTCATATGGGTGGAGCGTACTCAAGCTTCCGTCGCACGAATGTTAAGTATGCTGTTTTCTTACAGCAAAGCTGTGTACCTCTACACCCCAACGTTTTCATCGCCGTGGGCATAAAGGATCACCCCGGGGAAAAACGCCAAGGCTCCAATGCTCCAATGCCTAAGACGCCGTGCGCATGCGTCAGGTTAATCAGGCATGCAATTGCAGCATACAGCTCAGAATTCCTTTAAATAAACGCATCGAAACCGCATTATGGATGAACAGCCGCCTGTGAACAATGGGACCCCCTCCCTCCCCTCCCCCCTCCCCCCCCTTCCCCCCCCCCACACACACCATGTGTTGCTGGTAAAGATTACGTTTGCAGATTATCTTGGGAGCATAGACAGGACTATAGTGTCACTAAATACAGCAGTTCTTGCCCAAGACGCCGAGCGCATGCGTCAGGCTAGGCATGACCCAGCATTTGCCGTATCTTTGGACAGACGTCTGCTGCTGAAATGCTGTTACACGCATTATCTTTGATGCGGATTCGGAACGACGTCAGCCGCGCGCAGCCGCAGAGCAGGCAGGACAAGCTAAGCCTGCCAGAGTTGACCGACTAAAACGCATAAACATAAAAATGACGGCGCCCTTGAACCGTCGTAGTGTAAACACATGTCGCGTAATGCGAACTGACCGATGATCGTGGTAGCGCACGGAACAATAGCAGAAAAGAGTGCCGATACTCTGCACCCTTATCTAGTGATACTAGCCGAGCGCGAGCGACAAGCCCGCCAAGACGACGAGAAACATTTCATACCCTCCTCCATGATCATTTGTAGTGGCTTACAACAGCTTTGCTAGTAATCCAATTTCGCAGGGCGAGATAGCGACCTTTTTTTTTTTTTTTTTTTTTTTTAATTTCGGCCGAAGTAGCTTGAAGGTTTTGGCGCAACCAAGTAAGTGCACGTGCTGGGTCCGAACAAATGGTTACAATACGTTTTACCTAGGAATAGGATTACGTCGAGCCCACAGCGAAGTATTTGTATACATTCGTAGCTTGGATTATTAGTGAGTTATGTTATGCGTCTAAGGCGTGACGGAGTTGTTGCGGGAGAATGGTAATATTTTACAGTTGAGTGGCATTAGAGATTTTTCACACCACGTGAAAATATGGGTCAGGCTTCTGGTGAGTTGGTGTTATTAGCAGGGCTGCAGGAAGGATTATATACGACGCAGTCATCAGCGTGAATTGATAATAATTATTATTATTATGTCAGTGATTTAGGTACACATCAGGAATAACAAAGGGGAGAAGCTCGCACCCTCGGGAACACCATATGTTACTTCGGGTAGGTGTGACTGTTTCGTTTGCAATTGATTGCACTGCATGCTGCCTATTTAGAAGTGTCAGGCAATTACGTTGAAGGAATGCCAAGGGCTATATTTAACACAACCAAGCGTTAGAAAAATGTCAAAATATGGCGTCTGTTTTAAAGTCTTGTCCATGTAGCTTTCCTGCGAGTCAAGAATGTCATGAGTACATCCGTTAGCTGAGTCTCGCATGAGGATAATTTTTGGAAACCATTTTGATGACCATGAAAGTTGATTGATTGATTGATTGATTGATTGATTGATTGATTGATTGATTGATTGATTGATTGATTGATTGATTGATTGATTGATTGATTGATTGATTGATTGTAGGGTTTAATGCTCCGACAGCGATGAGGCGTGCCGAGGACTCCGGATTAATTTTGACCCCCTGGGGATCTTTAACGTGCGCTGAAATCTCGTACACACAGGCGTTATTGCTTTTCGCCTCCATCAAAGACTGTGAAAGTTGATTGATTTGATGTAGGCGATTAGGTTGGATGATATGACGTTTTCGAGAAGATTGCTAGAAATACCACTGGTTATAGAATGTAACTGGATAAATTATTAGTTGGTATTGTTGGTATTATTTAGTATGAGTTGGTATTGTAAGGTTACCTTATCCGAAAGAAGGACAATGTTAGCCGTTTTCAATCATCTGGGACAATTAAGTATTCTAAAGGTTTTCATATGAAAAGTAAAAATTTACTCGAGGGAACGATAGAATTTTTAATCAGCTTGATGTTTGTGTGATCACAACCTGCGGATGAAGATAGTTTGAGCTATCGAGTCAGGTTAGCTATTTTCGCGAGCATTTTTCGCGAGCATTAGCTAGATCGCGAGCATTCTTCTAGCCAAAAAAATGGTCTTATTGGAATGACTGCATCGTTAGTAAGGGCAAATATTAAAAGAAAATAATTATTTAATCAAGATGTGACTGCATTGCTGTCAATCTGGTTCTGGGCGGAACCAGTTAATTCAATGATGCTGAAACTAGATCTCAGTTAAGCAAGAACAAGAATTGGCTGCCTCACCTTGTTTAGGCCATACCAGCTTACAGCCAGAAGCAAACAGAATCCCAGCTGGCCCTCACCCTCCATTCATGGCAGGTATACAATGAATGTTATTTACAGGTTGTCATTTTTACGTGGTACTGTGGTGGGCCTTACGTTTTGCCGTAATGTGTTGTGACCATGTGTGCCGACTGGCTGAGCAAGTGCTGATCCTGCAAGAAAAGGCAAGCTGATTGACTACCAGCCGTTTTCCTTTCGCTTCAATCGCTCCTAAAGGTAATGCTGAGATCAGTTATATGCCCCCCCCCCCTCCCCCTCTCCTATCATCCTGCCACCCCAGCTTGGGCCGTAACCTCTTACAAGGCATGGACGTCGATTTCCAATTAGTTTTTATAACATTCTGTCCCATTTTCGCAGGACGTCAATAGAACGTCACTGACTATAATAGTAAGACTTCCTTCCACACTGTTCGTGCGCATGCTAGCACTTGCTCCGAGACAGTAGAAGTAACTGAAAAGATCTGAGCCGTAACAGAATAAATAGTTCGCTTAGTTTGTGCTAGAAGAGTTGGGTTTGAACTTGCACATCATTCCAAGTCACTGAAGCACTCAACAACGGTTATGTACGGGTTTGACTTCGGCGAAGTATCTGCAATAGATTTCAGCGGGACCAGGAAATGGATATCACTGTAAACACACAGCTATCATCCCTGCCATTGACAAAGGATAAAAATAAATACATGTACATACTTTGTCAAAATTTTGTGGGCCAATCCTAAGTCTTCTCGACCCCAATAATTCAAATAATCGGCTTTACCTTTAAATATAACGAAAAAATTTTAAGGCAGTAAGAAAGAAAGGTGTTTTCTCTAGTTTTCCTGCACAAAAAGTTGCAGCCTCGCTCGGGACGACAGCTTGTACACTGACTTTTTGCAGCCTGCGCGTTTCCGGCTTGGCCCACAAAATTTTGACAAAGACTGTAGCATTGTCTAAATCTACAGTTTCGCAGGTCTCCCGCCATCACAGAAGGGAATGGCTCCTGATTTTTTTTTTTTTTTTGCATTTCTCAGTATCAGGGACACACCAACTCTTAACGCCCCCCTTACCCTTTTCCCCCAACCTACGAGCAGACGGCGGACCAGCTGGCTAGCACTGACCTCGGACTGACTGTGCGTCTTGCTTGGCGCACAGGGCATGGGAAGCCGCCGCAGTCGAGGGATTCCCGGTCTATAGAAGGCGCCCCCAGCCTGGCGAGTGCCCAATCATCACCCTGAAGCCCAATGAAATAAATTTTATTCACTCACTTTCGCGTTCGCGTCTTCATACGGTCAAAACACATGACCTGAAGCCTCTTGCTCAATTGGCTTCTTTATTTGGCAGTGTGATCAGTTAGTGAGGGGTAGGAGATTTGGAGATTTGGAGGAGATTTGGAGATATGAAACACAAAAATCAGAGCGCTTCCACCCCGTGAAGGGGGATGGCCAGCAAAGCTGCGGTGCCGAGCCTCCACGTGAGGCTTGACTGGTTCGTAGTTCAAGGGGTGCATGAAGTAAAACACGTTTGTTTGTAATTTGCGATTGAGCATTGTTCCTGGTTATTAACTGAAAGTCCAGTCCTGTCCAGTCAATGCTCTTCGCACCCGCCGCGGTGGCTCAGTGGCTAAGGCGTTGCGCTGCTGAGCACGAGGTCGCGGGTTCGATTCCCGGCCGCGGCGGCCGCTTTTCTGATGGAGGCGAAAAGCAAAAACGCCCGTGTGTACGAGATTTCGGCGCACGATAAAGATCCCCAGGTGGTCAAAATTAATCCGGAGCCCTCCACTACGGCGCGCCTCATCGCCTGCGTTGCGTCGGCGCGTTAAACCCTACAATCAATCAATCAATCATCAATGCTCTTCGCGCATGCTCAGCACGCCTCTTCACCAGCCACGTGAAACGGCTATCAAGCGGCTCCGACGCAGCGTCAGACTTGGCTACTGCGCAATTGAGGCGCACATCTGGGCACGCACCGGCGCCAGTGCGTCTGCCGCGGCTATGACGCAACACAATCCACTTTCATCCAATCCAATCCAATCCAATCCAATCCGATCCAAGCCCAGCCAAGCCAAGCTCAGCCAAGCCAAGTTAAGCCTAGCCAATCGAATCGAATCTAATCCAATGCCCCTCGCGCTTGCGCAGAACGGCCCTTCATGGCACACGCGAAACTGCTCAACCGCGGCCAGTGTAGGTTACGCTACAAAACACACAGGAATCGTGGGTAGAAATTTATTATAGCGCGGGTATGGTAATCACGGCGCCTGCTCTATGAAGGCCCTAGGACCTTTTTAATTTTGTTAATTTTGTATGATTTTTTCCATGCCCGGGGGGTGTGGCGCGCACTTTTACGATTCCGGGGATTTGAGTGGGCTCCGCAACGTGGCGCTACGCTTGCTAGCATTCCTGTCTACATCGCTCTCGGACCGGGGACGATCTGCTGAATCCTAGCCATTTACAGCTTTGCTGTAAAAGGAAAATACTACTGCATGTTCTTGTCTTGTGACTATATTTAATCTGAGGGTGGCAAACGCAGGGAGGTTGCCGAGCGATAAAATACGAGAGCTGTTCTTTTCGTTCCAGCAAGAGAATCCTGCAGATATGCGACAAGCGCGATAGGCTACATCATCGGGGCATTCGCGCTGTGTCTCACGGCATATAGTGTACCACAAAGAGTGATCAATCTGGCCGGTTTCGTGTACACACTGAAGCGGAGACGCCGAACTTTTTCCGAGAAACCTGGTCTCAAGTGTTCAAACAATGACATGATTTATGGGTTCATAAAGCCTGCTGACGTGAAGAGAATAATGCGCTTTCTGCTGTGACTCTCAGACAAAAACAGTCTGCAATGCATTCTGGGAAGCGACCAGATGTAATGGAAGAGGCGAGCGAAACAAAAAATCTCTAGAAACTCGCAGGTTGGGATTGTCGGATAACGCGCAATCCTGCCGCTCTGCTACACAAGTCGCCCGTTTCAGGTCGCTTTCAATACTGTACACAAATAGATTTCCGGGAAGAAATCTGATATCAAAGTGTGAATACCCTAGGGACTTTACCTTCGCATGGCCGCATGTACCCCTAGGCAGAGCTATATACAGATATCCTTGATATTCAGCTTCATTGCTGCACACAGATGCACTGCAGGGAAGACATCGCTTTAGGAGCAACGTCATCAGTTTGATATCAAAGTATGAGTGGCGCCGAACCTCCGCAAGACGCAATGTATCCGTGGGCGCGCTATACACATTGTACCCCTTTAATATCTCCTTCAGTATTATGCAAATGATTGGCGGGAACACACCATTTTATGGGCAACATCAGCGTTGTTACTTGAAAATATGGAGGCCTCAGGGTGTTTTATACAAAACGGCATTTTTTAAGCGACAAAAATTGAGTCTTGCGTGTCAGACATGCATATTAATGAGGGCGCTGAAGATTCTTACGCATTAAAACTTGCCGTTGCTGTCAATAAACGCGAGGGAAATGAATGAAATAGGGCTCCGCCCGAATCATTCAACACGTTTTAACGTTAGACATTCTTAGATTATTTGGCAAGAGTTTCGTGATTGGTCCTCACCGGTCCTCGAGAAGGGGGCACAGTGGGAAATGTGAAAAAGGAAAGAGGGGGTTTAAATTGGATTGTAATTGATGGTTAAAACTGCCCCTCCAATCCAATTAAAGCGCGGGGAAGTTATTTGGCCTAAAAGAATTATTCCAAAGTGCTCGGTGAAAAATTGTTTCAAGACAGAACGTTTATTTATTTATTTTTACCCTCAGGGCATACAAGAAGCGCTATAGAGGGGACGGGCTACATTAATAGTGGAATACAAGACGCGTGAAAAAAAACGTAACTCAAAGAAATAAACCAACAGCAAGAAACCATAAGCCAAGACACGCATGTTACGGTGCAATAATAAGTATGAAGTGAATATGGTCAAAAACTGAAAAACACACTGCTAAGCAACAATACAAGTATAAAGTCAACATAAGCAAGAACTCACAAATACATCGCTGTGCAAAATTTCAGTGTTGATTTTAGTGCGCGCGCTTTCACGTCACCAACATAGGGGAAAAAAAGATAAGCAGATAAGGCGTAGGGGTGTACGTTTTAGATAAGGTTTGTAAGTGCAGGGCGAAAAAGATGAGTGTTTGTGATAGTAACCAATGAGGCAAGCAGTTGATTCCAATTAGCGCACGCCTTCGGAAGAAATTAGTTACTGTATGTTGTAGTGCGCTGAAATGAAATGCGAACTTTTTGGTGGTGATCTACACAGGTAGAAGTATAAGAAGGGGATGCGATGAAACGTGATCGCAGCAGATGATTGTGATAATATATATTGTGAAAGAGGCATAGTCGAGAAAGCTTTCTGCGAGAGGCAAGAGAGGGAATGTTAAGTGTGGCCTTCATGTTAGTAACGCTTGCTGTGCGGTGGTAGCCGCAAAGAACTAAGCGGACTGAGCGGTTCTGAACATTTTCTAAACTATTTGTTAAGGTAACGCAACTGGGGTCCCAAACAGAAGAGGAGTATTCTAGGTTAGGTCGAACGTAAGTGAAATACAATTGCTTTTTCAGTCGGAGGGTGGTGCAGGGTTGGCCAGACATGGGCGGACCCAAGAAAGGCACGCGGGTTAGCGCGTTTTCTCGGGCATTGCCGCCCATGCCAGCCTGGCCAGGAACCCATATCAGTGTGAAACATGGACGAGGATTTGAAGCTAGTACTGAAGTAGCGAAGTCAGTGGCGGATGCGTGAGTCCCGTGGTGAGCAAAATTACGAAGGACTGTTTAGCAGTCGGAGAAAATGTATGCTGGTGTGGCTGTAGAGACGGTAGGAGCGGCGTGCTCTACTGCGAGGGCAACGGAGTATTGTTCGAGGGACGTCGAATCTGGTGGGGAAAGAAAGGAAACCGAGGCAGTGTCTGAAGAGAGGAGTTGGAAAAATGAAACTGTGCCTGTTGAGTTGGAGGGGATGTTGCTTGCTGGCGTCAGTAAAGTCATTGAGGGTGCAGCTGGAAGGCAAATGATAATTAGTGGAACTTGCGAGCTTAATGTAACTAGGTGATATTTTTTTTACAGGTATTGTTCCACTAATCTCGGTTCATATTTTTAGACGATATTAGTATCATCGTGCGTACGTGCTCATGTGTGCGTGCGTGTGCATGATCGCACTATCACCTGTTAACCCATTGTTTGTTTAGAGCAATGCCTTCGAAAGATGAATGAACCCTAGTTTCATCATACCATGGGATTCCTCCTTAGCTCCGAACAAAAATTTGGCTGTATATCTGGGATGATGATGCATCGTCATTGTTACTATGTGTGTCGAAATCCTCCGGAGGCAAGGGTCGAGTAAAACTGCATGTGCGCCACACTCGCAATTATATCCCTTCAAGGCCTATGCGTTGATAGTTTACTAGATGATTTTTTACTGACTTTTATTGGCTCGTTCGTCTTTTATTGACACCTGATGTCTTATTATTGGCTGCTTTAGGGAAACTTGTTCTTAGCAGGAAACCATGGCCTGCTATGGAATTCTTTGTGTGATGGGAAGAGCATGGGGGTGACGCTTCTTGTTCCGACAGCTGTCGTATCTCTCCCTGGTTACAAACTCTTCTATAAACATGCACCTATTCTATAGTAACTATTTCACTTTTGAAGGAAATATCCGGGATGATGACACGCGTGCAGAATTATTGATGACGCCATTACAGGCTGCTGGCAGCACTATAGTCGTCAGCTATTCCGTTGCCATTATATGTTATCAAGCATGAAATGAGAAAAGGCAAAAAATGACAGAGGCGATATGGTTGCACTTTAAAAAACAAAAAAAAGACAAGAGAAAATATGTTAGTAAAAGAAATGGCATGGAATTGGGAAGAAAAAGACACCACGCGTTTTTTAAGTGACTTTGCTATGCCAAATGTGGTGAAGTATGGCGAAGTGCTCATGCAGGTGGCGTCTTTGTTCCAAAAGTGCCACGCAGCCGTTAACAGGTTAAAACAGGTTGAAACTGTGAGCAAGTCTTTTAGGAGATTATTTACTTTTATATAAAAAGGCAAGGTTCATGCTGTTCAACGGGTTCATTTTACGTCAGGTATAACGGATGAATCACAAAATGCATTATTCAAAGCTTAATTCGCATTTTTAAGAACAGTTCTATCCGAAAACGTAGGTGGCCCGTAATTATAACATATGGCGGGGGAGAAGGCATGATTCAGGAAAGGAGCGCGTTGACCCGATATCCGGAAGGCATGTCTAAACAAAAACACGAAATCGCATTTATGATGCGATTTAATGCACAAGATAAACTTGACGTACAGATTGGCGCTGAGGAAGCATTGTTCTCTCCACGAAAGGCTCGAGGCTCCCTGTAGCATGAGCATTTGGTACGCTAAATGTCGGCATAAGATAGAAACCTTTGACGAAGATTAATACGGGGCAAAGTACCTTTGAATTTCGTGGGGAAGTATATGACATTTCTTGCCGAAAAACCCGCGGGATCAAAATACCGGGTCCAGATGTTTCAGACGGTAAAACATACATTGAGTGTACTTTGGGCCATGTATATCAACATTTTTATCCTCCACAAAAATTTTTTGATGCGTCTACACGCCTAAATTCCACGGCTCCTGGAGTGACAAAAAAACGGCATAGAAATAAATAAATGTGCAAAGATAACACATATCCTATACTATAGGCAAATACCCTTTGTACGCGGTACACGCTATAGAATACGCAGAGGAATTTGCACCTTTTCACTTTTGACGTCACGAAGGCGCAAAATGCAGAAATAACGCAGCACAAGCACGTATGAAACCTCAGGGCATGGACTTTTCCTTGAAGACGTGAGCTTGTAGCGCCATATTTTCTGGTTCAGTGAACATCCTCAAGCAAGTCTTCATTTTTCGCTCGATACAATGGCCTAATAGTTACCAAGAAATAAGGCAGTCGACGTCAGCGAGTGGCATGTGTCTGAAGTTCGTTCTTAGTCGGAACAGGCAAGTTTCATGCGCGCGTGCGTGGACCTTCTTCGTATGCAAGCTCGGGCTTGCATAAGAAGAAGGTCCACGCACGAGAAGCAGAACACTCACTTAAGCAAATGTCTCTCGACATAAACGTCAAAGCTTGAAATTTCATCCGTGGAAAACACATTCCTGTGAGTGTATGAAAACATGCGTTATGGTGTCACGTACACTTGCCCTTCCAGTCAACAAGTAGCTTCATGATGGGTAGTAAAAGAGCAGTTAATGAATATCTTCATGGCTGAAGTGAGTTGGAAGGACAATTTCTTGAATACAGTTTCATCAAATTTGTAGGCAGTATGATGGTGCAATATTCTTGCGGGAAGTGGAAAAAGAAAGAAAGACAACTTTATTTTGAAAACCGCCAACTATTCAAGGGTCTCTGCGTTAGTCTTCACGGGTGCAGCGCATCACATCCGCCAATGCGGTCTGCTCCGCTGGGCGGTACAGTTGAGCTGGAATCGCTGAGCAGCGTTTCCTTCAACTTTATGCCTTTGAGCATAGATATAAATAAAAAAATTCGAATGCACACGAGACGGAGGAGGTCCAAGTTTTTGTTGCGTGAGCCGATATTGCGTGAGCCGATCGGGTGTGTCGATATCCATCGATGGGTCCGTCAACACAGTGAGCTGCTGAAGAGCACAGATTGAGAAAGTGGATGGTGTTCGCGGAGAGGGCGGCCTTCGCAACGCTGCCGGCGCTGCCAGAGACATCAAGTAGAAGCGCGGCTCGCCCCAATCTTCTGTGTGCCGGTCGAACGCCGTCTCTACGGGTCCGGTGACTCCCGCCACCGCTTGCATGAGTTGTAGAATGGAGTGTGCAACCACTGCAGGGCGGCAAACATGAAACCGGAGCATGGCGTGCGCATCCGACCCAGCCTCAAGTTCACGAGGGAGAGGGATGAAGCACTCACGCGTTCTTAAAGGGACACTGCAACACTTCGGATAAACGCTTTCACTCTTTCCTTCGCGTCTGGAAGCACGGCGAAAGCTATTGTTGTCGCCAGCACGGAGCGGCACTGCGTGATATGCTCGTCGCAGGAGGTATACGCCCTCCGTTTCTGCTTTGCTTTGTGGCTTTCTTTTTAAAATCGCTATCGATTGCCTTCATTTCTGCAACTGAAGGAAAGCCGGAAAATATACACACCTGTGAAATGACGTAAATCGGGGAAAGAGAGAGAAAAATAGTGAGCTAGTTTCTAAATTATCTGACGGGCACACAGCAGTAATTCTTGGATGAGGTACTTTGCGACCCCCCAAAGAAAGTACTGGATGTGTTGGTTGTCTACGTTCTGCAAGCATTTAGGATTCCGAAAAAAATTTAAAGAAGTGTTGCAAGGTCCCTTTAAAGATTCACCAATGAATCTTCAATAATCTTTTTTTTTATTTTGTGCATACCTAAGGACCCCGATGAGCGCCATGTGTCTCGCACACTGGTGGATATAGTTTACAGTTGCTTTAACCAATACGATAATTAGTCAACTTGCACCTTTACAGAAACGCTCCACCTGCCCCGTCGATATTAATGTTGCTTTCGACGTCAGCATCAACACAAAAATAGATGGCACGTCGGCACCTTCCTAACGATATGTCAAAAGAACGCTCTAGCGTCACAAGAATGTTCCAGGAAAGAGAGGGAGATTTCTTCATTGTGACTGACAATGTCAGCTGAGCAAAGATACCCCGCTTGCTGCGACAGGTGGCGATAACGCAGATGATGATGGTCATGACGACGACGACGATGATGAAGTAGATGACGATGAAAGTTTGATTTCAATGCGAAAGCATTAAGCGGCTCATTTAGCAAGAAAACTCCGCGCCCCAAATTCGGTGCAAAATTCCGCCTCGTAAGTTTCTATTCGCTGCCGCGAATGGAAAAGCGCGGGCCGCGTGCTAAAGAAATCAAGCACAAAGAGAAGAAGCACGCGCTTTTACGCAACGCCTGGACATGTGCAGAGCGGAGTGTAAAGCGGAGAGGCTGGCGGTGGCAGTGGACGCAGCGGCGGCTGTTCTGCACCTTGGCTCTCTCTCTCCCCCACCGGCGCAGCACTCACGAGCGATCTAGTGGGTTGAGACGCCCTCTGGCATTTACGCAGACATTCAGCGGCGTTCAACTGGACATTAATACTTTCCTTTTCACAAATCATAAAAAAGTGCTTCGGTGTCCTCGGAGATTTTTTGTTATCTTGCTCCGGGCGCCCCGTTTCCTTCGTTTCCTCCTCCCTGTTGGCTTTTATTTCGTGGTATCTACTGAAAGTGACAAAGTTGCGCACACTGTCAGTTTTATGTTAGGAAAAAGTACAAAAGCAAGAACACCTTCGATTAAAACATTTTCTTAGAAACGGCATGCAGCTTCCTCGTTATTTTTCGCGTTGGCCCTAACACAGTTTATGTTGCATAAAGACACCAAAAATGTTGAATCTTGAAATACAACGTCGGGCGTCAAACTAGTTGAGAAGCAGAACTTTGACTTTTCACGGTGGTAACTGAGATCCTTCTGATGTCTGTCTACGTTTCATTATCCAAAATTCGCCGTTGCCCATTGTTTTCATAGCGACGTCAAACGAAAAGGTTTCGCTTGAAAAGCAGCAACAAGAGCCGTGTCGTTATATATCATTTCCTGACACTTCAAGAGTCGTATGATGAAGACGTTTCATTTTTCATTTCCCTTACCGAGCTTTTATCAAGCAACAATAATAAAAAAACGAAATGGGCGCAGCCTGGAATGAACTGCTTTGGTGCCTAATAGCTGACATTAAGGTGTCCTTTTCAAAAAAAGTATGCGTGCGTGCGGCGTCTAAGCATGAGATGCTGAACTTGCTTCGCAAGACGAGCGACATGCGAAAGCCGGGTTTCAAAGCGCACGCTTGCACGCATGACTTGTAGGCAGGCAGCAATGTTGTTTGTCATTGCCCGCTGCAGCCGATAGAAAAGGAACAAAAAACAAGGGAAGGCAAGGTGACGTACTTGGAAAAGACATCACTTTCTGGGAATGCCGGTGCATGCGCAGAAAGTTAACCTTTTTTGTCGCCCTCTACTTGAGTGCGTTTGTGGATAAAAAAAGAACTGGCATGTTTGGGCATGCCGTCTGCGCACGGCTGGAAATATTAGTCAAGGTTTTTGACACTACTTTCCGCTCTTTCGCTTTTTGGTATAAGGCTCCAGCCTTGATCCACAAACATTATATATGTACAGTAGACTCGCGATAATTCAACCACAGATAATTCAACCCTACCGTTAATTTTAAAAAATTCAGAACTTTGGTTCGCCAGCGATGTTTTCAATGTATTCTAAAACCGCTTATTTCACACTGCTCCATTGAGTAAATTCTGTTAATTTGTACTTTATGTTTGTCCGCTTCTAGCTGCAGGTTAGTATTATTACATACTAACAGGCACAAATAAAGACGAATACCTTCCTACACGTGTCAAAGTGACACGGCACGCGCCAATAACGGCGTGTGGATTCACGACAACAACAAAACGAAAACAACAACAACAACAAAAATGAAAACAACAACAACAACAACAAAAACAAAAACGAAAACAACAACAAAAAAAAAGGACGGTTGGCGGGGGCGGCTGCGTGAGCCACTTGTGACTTTATTTTTTCAATGTGAATAGCACTTCAGCATTGTGTAGGAATGTTGTATTATTAAGTGTATGTAAATGTCTCATTACAACAGCAGTTCGTATGTAGCCCCGCGTCGTATTTATGAGAACTTCTGTCCAAACATCCGATAATTCAAGCAAAATCATATATTGGGGTCGTTGAGCCTGCAGAACCGAACCCCAACCGTTACTTTTAAGCATGCCTAGCCCGATAAAATAAATAGCGGTGACCGGTTCATGATTAAGCGGTTTACCAATGCGCTGCTCATAATTGGCGATCAATGTTATTTGCATAATTTCTCTTTTACATACTATCAATATCGCAATTAATGGCACCTTTTTTCCCCCGATTGATCGCAAGAATATAAACTCTATGTTCTCTATTACCAAATGGGGAAAAGAATTCCCACTAACAACGCAAGCAAGCGTAAGTCTCCCATGGTCGCGGCGCAGAGTTCAATGCCGCGAAGAGATGTCTCACACTGTACGCAGAGTGCAGGATATACAGGAACATCGGCTTCCACTGCCCTCCGCTGACATAAGTGCCGCTGGCACTGTGCTGGAGCAAGCAGGCCACAAGGTTCCCGCACTGAGCATCGCCGAGGGTCGACAGCACATATTAATTTGTTTTCAGACGCTTGGGAAACGCGTTCATGTGACAAAAGACAGAAACAAGATCGTACATGCGGTTTTCGAAACATTCACCTGAGGACTCAATGAAGAATTATTCCTCTTCTTCGCTATTTTCTCCCATTGAATAAGGCCAAAATGAACGCACGTATTTTGCTCTTAACAGCGGATTCTTTGTTAGACCTTCACCATAACCAAATGTCCGGTCTTCAGTACGAGAGAATCGGCTAAGTTCGCTTTTTTAACGAAACACAGGCGACCATAATAAATAAAGAGCAAACAAAAAACAGTTCATGGCGCACACTTTTCTGCTTCTGTGCAGGGTGCGGGTTAGAAAGCCTGCATAGAAAATTCCTGTCGATAATTTGGACCTTGTTATCCCATTTGTCCTTCCACAATACAGCAACACGTTATCTGCCATGGACATAGGCTTTTTGCGAAAATACCACGCCGTTATAAGCATTCCAGAGTATTTGGTGACATTTAGACTGGCTTCATGACGCAAGATTCGAAGAGGGACGATGGTTTCCGTGAAGTGCGACGATTCGTGGTGCTGCGAAAGCACGTGAGAACCAACTCGTACCGTTCTTGTTAACCATGCAATATGCCCCGCCCGAAAAGTAGTTCACCTAAATTATGTTTGCACCGAAGTAATGCTAACAAACTTCGGTAACATACCTCATTAACTCCCAAAGGCCGCACTTAAACGCAGTTTAAAGGAGCCATGAAGACAAAACACAAGTTTGGTTCATTCAAAAGATTGCCTCGTTAAAATCATACTGACACCACTTTTAACGTAAACTTCGCTCAAATAAGCTGTATAATTAGGAAAAAAGAAAAGGCCATGCGACTCACTCGTTCATTTCCCGCAACAGAACCTATGATGTCATACCAGCCAGCTCTGCGATTGGCGGAGGCCTTCAAAAGCAAACGCAAATTAGGCAGAGCTTATAAGCTTGCCGAACGAGCTATTTGCGCCTAAACTTAGGCCACATTCTTTTTAAAGCAGTAAGAATAGTGGGACCGATAGCGGAATTCACGAAAGCACACGTAAACATACAGGTACCGATGCGTACTGCTGTTGGAACTGCGTGAACTATGCTTAGTTTAGCTGCACAGGACCCCCGGGGGGGGGGGGGGGGGGTAGTTATAGACGAAACTGGCCGATTGACGACATTGGCCGAGTGGCCATATTTGTCGAGCTAGCACTCTGTTTCACGAAACGAAAATTTCTCCCTGAACAAGAACAAGCCAGGTTCAAATACGACCAAAAACAAACCAGAGGCAGGAAACGGATTGCCGAGGTGTGGTGGTGCCTCCTAGGTTCACTTACGTTAAACAAGGATTTCCAATCGGCTGCACAGCGGTTGGCTCTTGTCGTGTCGTCGCAGACCACGAAAACACACGATCTAGCGGGGAAATCGAAATTTTAACGTAAATTGATTAATTTCTCAGTGAAAAAAACATCGTTTGCATCCGGACAAGCGCTGGGGACACTATAAAACACAAAGTCTTTCGAATATATAAAGCAAACTTGTATTTTGTCTTCATAACTCCTTTAAAGGACGCATAAAGACAACATACAATTGTGCTCTTTTTGAATGAACTAGCCTTTAGTAACTCACTCAGTCCAATCGCAGCCACAAAATACATTATGTAACCGAGGAAACACAAGAAATATTGAAAACAAAGTTCAAATTTCGCGCTACAGTAACGTGTCGTGGTTAGGAGCGACGTAATATGGGCCAGCACTAAAAGCATGTTTATTAGCGTGTTAAGCCCACGTTAGCATTCAAGTGATACGATCAAACGAAACTAGAAGCCCCACTAGAATCGCCCAGTCGTGTTTCTTGGCGGGGGACATAGAGTTTCATACTAATATATACTAGAGTGAAATCTGGCGCCACTGTCTGGGAGAGCCGCGCTCTGTACCGGGCAGGCACGTTCCACTTGTCCTTGACATGGCTCATGAACACGCTGAAAAGTTGCCTTTGGCTGCAAAACATTATGGCTGTAAAAGATTATTCAAATTTGTGTTCTTACTATACAAATGAAGTTCCAAAAAGATTTATTCGTCAGGGATTATTTAGAAACGTCATGCAAGATGAACAAGAAAAAGTTGTTACCACTTTTTTGTGGATTTTGGCATCGAGACAAAAACGAAGCCATATGGCTAGCTAAGCCATGTAGGCGAAGAACGCCGCTAGTTGCTATGGCGCCGCCAACGGCGGCCTGCGATCGCAGCGCCAGATTTCCCTCTAGTTTATATTAGTTTGAAAGTCTATGGCGGGGGCTTGGTCGGCGGGCGCCGACCAAGCCCCCTATACAGAAGTTTGAATCAAAACTGAAACCTCGCTATGTGTTCAGTATCATGTTCAAAGGGTAGTTTTACATTGTTTCGGCCACATTGATCCGATGAGGGTGGACTATATATCTATACCGTAACTGATGAGGCGCAACTTTCAATGATTAATTTACACAAGAACCCTAGCAGACCTTCTAAGCGTCCATCCCTCCTCTCTACGCTGGGCTTACCCGTCACGAACAAGTAGTCCTTCCGCAGACGCAAACATATACACTGCCCACATCCACTCGGCTCCATTTATTCCTATGCACGCCGGACACCCCTGTCCCACTGTGCCCACACTGCCTTACTCCAGCTGGCCAGGACCACCTTTTGTGGGACTGCCTCCGCAATCATACACAACCGCCCAATTACACCGGAGGGGGGCTGACTGTTGCGGCGAATCTCAAAGAACAACGGGAACTGGCGGCCCGCATTATCAGCGCCTTGAGCGGTTGCCTGGACCGAGGCAGCTGATCCGCCCCACCATCCCGGGACTAGTAAAGTTTCTAGCTATCTATCTATACAGAAATTTCTACGAAACGCTCTTGCTGAGTTACTATTTAAAGTACCAGCTGTCTGAATGCGAAATGTGGTCTTTATAGAATGGTTCTAGTAGGTTCCTGAAAACAACTCTCGATGCCCCATAATCCTAGTATGGTTAAAAGTCAGATCAACGTCGGGCAGTTTAGACTGGGTTACATTCAGGCTGCAGTAGTTTGCGTGCAGAGACTATTTCGCAAAGAATATCATCGTTAAGCATGTTAAGTGGTTTATTGAGCTTCCAAAGCAATATTCACGCGTCACTTATACTTCCGGCAAATCGCACGTTCGTCCCCACCGACAGCATCGAGGTAACGACTGTACACTAACACCTAATAAGCTTCCTGTGCACGATCAATAAATAACATATCATCTATAGAGACGTGACAGGCGAAGTTGAGGTATCCCAGAGCCCTTAGGTAACTGAAAGGAGAGCTTTGAACCCACTCAATTTTTCTTCGTAAGCAAGCTGTCCAACACGAAGGGCAGGCATGATTTATTAACGGAATATGCACATACCTTAAGCTCCTGCTTCTTGAGGACGCCATTGTCAGGTCGCAGCTCTCGTGGCTTTTTGTTGGTATGTGTTGAGAGGTGCGGTCATTGAGCTTTGTCGTTCTTTTTTAAATTCAATTAAAGGGACAATGAAGGCAACTGACCAGTTATGCTCAGACGAAAGTTCAACTGCTCCGTAGCCATCTAAGCGTTTATTTGGCTGCGAGAGATGCTTTAATTGCCGGGAAGATAGCAATTGAGAAACGCATTTCATACCTAGCGCGCTTTCATGACGTTTCGCGTTACGTAAGCGGAGGCTGGAAGCGAGTGAGACAGCGGTATGGTCTAGCAGGAAAACTAAACCCTACCAAACGAATCAACGCGGCCGCAGGAGTCGCTAGTCACGCTCTTGGCGCATCCGACAAAACAACTTGCCCGACCTACACGCCCGCAGGCCGCCTTTCTGTGTGCGCCAACCTTGGTGCCGAAGGGGACTATGTGAATGTGCCGCGCGGCCTTTTACTTTATCTACGAAATGTCTAGCGGACAGCGCCATCGCTGCGAGAGCGATGTCAGGGGCGCTCTTATACTTTGCAGTCTCGTTATGAATAGTCTGGTTTAAGTCGTAGTGATGCACCACTCGGCACGATACGTGGCGCCATCTGTTAGTTCCACTTGTAACCGCGCCCAATGCCTACTGGGAAAACGGGCCTATGTACTCCGGCGTACGAGCACCTGAATGGCAGTACGTGTGCATTAACGTGCTATTACTATGCAGGCTTGCCTGTGCACTTTCATCCGAAAGCTCGAAAAAGATATTCAAATTTACGGCTCGCCACATGGGCTTACGTAGCGCAGCCTTGGTATAAGTACAGTTGGAGGTAGCAGGCGTGTGACTAGGCCGAATCTGCAATAACCATCGCCACCGCCACCGGCGCCGCGGCTTGGCAGCTTGCCAATGTAGGCACGACGTGAATTATACCTGTACATTCATAATAATTTATGGCTTATGAAGGTTTACGTGCAAAGAAAGATTTTACGAGTTTTGTAGCGTAAGCTGCACTGGCCGAGGTTGAGCAGTTTCGCGTGGACCTTGAAGGGCCTTGCTGCGCAAGCGCGAGGAGCATTGGATTGGATTTGGATTAACTTGGATTGGATTGGAAATCAAATCCAATTGTAGTGCGGGTGTGTACAGAATTGTGTCTGCACATTCGCCGGTCTGCGCATTCCAGAGGAGTGACGTCATAGCCGCGGCAGACGCACTGGCGCGTGCCCAGCTGTGCGCCTCCGTTGCGCAGTAGCCAAGTCTGACGCTGCGCCGGAGCCACTTGATAGCCGTTTCGCGTTGCTCCTGGAGAGCCGTGTTGCGCATGCGCGAGGAGCAGTGACTGGACTGGATTGGATTGGATTGGAAATCGTTTTAGCAGCAGTAAGCATGATAATCAGCTAATCCTAGACAACCAGGAAACCTAAGAATAACCAGCTGAACCTTAGCTCACGCTACATATATCCTGGCATAGCCGAGCTAAGCCCCTGCTAATTTTTTTTTCGAGAGCTTGTGCGCGCGCTTCTGGTTCGGTTGTTCCTCTCGTGACTCTTGACACATCCGCTCATTCGCCGTTGACGTGATCTGTGCTGGGCGACTGATAACTTCATTTTTTTTTTTTTCATTATTTACGGGATTATTTTAAAGGTACTGCTCCAGAGACTGGTATCTATCTATTTAGACCAACTTCGGTTTTGACTTCAGTGTCCCTTTTAGCTTACACTGCTCTTGCGAGAGCGAAGGCAGAAAGAAATTTACTTGAAGATTTAAAAACGAGAAATCTGGATGCTATTGACTTAACATAAATAACCTTTTGATTGCTTTATTTAGTTTTGTTTTCCTTCAGGGATACTGTAAAATGACTGGTCATCGTGGCGTGAGCAGCAAGCCGCGTAAGCTTGATGCAGCATTTGCAACAGAAAAATAACTACATAGGTAGTCTATAACTATATAGGTAGTCTATAACTATATCTATAACTAAAATCTATAACTATAGGCAGTCTATAACTATATTGCTGATAGGTAGCCAATGCATTTCCAATGTCAGCGCATTTATATCCCCTTCCCCATAGAGAAAATTCTGGAGGGTGGATGCCCTTTTCGTTCGCCAGTGCTAGCTGGTCTAAACTCATTTGCAACCCGCCGCCACCGCGTGCCTCACACCCCTGTATGATTCAATGCCTAAAACACAAATTTGCGGTTTGTGGTGCAAGAAAGCTTTAAATAAAGATACACGATAAATTTGTCTCGATCGACAGATAACCTTAGATTACCAAATACACCACTCTTGAGTGTATAATTTCTAAAATAGGCATTAGGAAATGGCGAAAACGTTGTCGACAAGAACCCCACCCCCCGTCCATTCAGCGCAACTTGCAACGGAAGCGGTGAAAATCACACGACAATACGACTCCACAAATTTACAACAACCCTGAGTGGGAGTTTCTATGGTGTTATCTTTGAGCACCCACAAGCAAATATAAATCTAGAAGCAAAATAATGCGAGCCGAGCGGAGCCGATAGGTTAAGCAGGGCACAGAATGTAAACACGGTTTCTGTGCGGGGCTTGATTTCTCGGACAAATCATCGTGTGACCCATGTATTTCACTCTATGAATAAACACATTAATTAAGACGCTATTACATGCTTTCGATACAGTACAAACCTCTTGTGTACGTTAATTTCGGTAAAGTCAATTTATTTCAGGTTGCCCGAATGCTAGGACCTACTGCAACACTGCAATGAATGGGCAGGTCATAGTCAGTGCTCTGGCTCTAAGATATTCGTTGTGTGACTGGCTTAGCTGGCGAAAAAATTGCTGGAGGAAATGATCGGAATGGCAGTGGAGCAAGACGATGAAGTTAGATATCATCGCGGAATTTCTTCGTCTCTAGCCTCGAAAGGATGTAAGCCCTAGCGTGCAGTGAGCAAACGTGAGCATGTCACGAACGCTGTAAGTAACGACTCAATCAGGTATGAAATTAGCGCCCATTAAACCATCTTTTCTGCAACAAATGCTTGTTTACTTACAATGTAGTTAACGTGGACACTGCGTGGTGCCTGATATAGTCAGGTTTGCAAGTCGCGTGTGGTGTAGTTTTTGAGCCCTATTAGGCGGCACCAGAAGATTGCTGTATTTTAAAATATGATACGCTCTTATTCAATAAACCGGCAGAAATATTAACATACTTCATTCAGAAAACAATTGCTTTGTGGTTCAGAGCAGCGAATGAAACTAGAGTTCAAGAGACCCACACTGATTGGACCTGAACTGACGACACGCTTGGTACGTCTAGTTAGTACAGCCTTGTTTTTGGCTGCATGCCCCACTCGATTCCGGCTAGGATGGTAGTGAGAGAAAGGAGGAAGAGAAAGGCGTTGTGTGAATTAAATTTTGTTTTCGGCAATTGCGGCATCTTCTTTAACCACGGAAGAAACGCTGAAAGGGCTACGGGAAGGACGGAATTTTGTCCAAAAATAACTTTCATGTTTTCTTCAGTATCTCTTTAGTTGCTTTTATCACAATGCTTGATTTGCGGTGTAACAAACGGGACTCCTTCACGTTTAGTGTGGGTTTCATCGGTTGAGGTGAATGTTTACAAAAAGTAAACCATTAAAAAGTTATTATTCCGATTTTTGCTAATTAGGCTACGTCAGTTAATTCCTTTCATGGTTCGCAGTACTCTATGTTAAGCTCTTGTCTTTTATGCAGCTTTTCGTGGCCTCTGATAACAGCCTGTGCATACATACATACATACATACATACATACATACATACATACATACATACATACATACATACATACATACATACATACATACATACATGCATGCATGCATACATACATACATACATACATACATACATACATACATACATACATACATACATACATACATACACAAAAGTCAGCAGTCAACGTGCCAACGAACAGACAGACATCGCCTTTTTGTGTGGAAATGGGAATTTGGAAAACGGTAGAAAAAAAAACGCGAATGCAGAAAAGTGTACTCCCGGAATGCGATATGCGCTCCGTGTCGGACACGTACAACCCCGAATGAAAAGCCTTCTCGACGGCCGTACTTGCAGTTTTCTAGCGGTATTCTAGCGGCCTTAACTGAACGCGCGAGATCATCTGCAGCCACAGTGTACGCCGTTTCCAACGCATGTGCGCGTTTACATGCTGTGCTCACATCAGAGGACTGGGACGCCCACTGGTAGCTCGGCAGCCCTCCTCTGAGAGGTTTTTGTCGAACAAATTGACCGCAGGTGCTGTCGAGCACGGCAAACGCTACGCAATTTTTTCTTGCGTTTAACCCATTTCACACAGGGTCACTTTACCGCAACTTAATCTGTGCACTCTCAAGCTCCATATACTTTGACTAGACCCACAAAGAACATGCTAGACCTGTAAGAAGGTTGCAAACGTGCCTTCCGTTATGCTATCGTTCCCTTTTTTGCACACACCCTGGATTTCAGTGCTAACGCAGCAATTCAGTTCGGGAACACAAATCTGTGTAATACAACCGAAATCAAACTGCTTGCGCAGGTCGAACCCCATCATTCGAAATGGTGACTCGTCAATTATTTGCCATAAATTTC